>NC_085929.1:46581853-46948103 GCF_028885655.2 Pongo abelii
AGGGAGAACAGAGACCCCATCCTAACCTGCCCCATCAGGGGAGTTCACCCTGGTGATGGGTGAGGTGTCAGGTGGCATAGCTGGACCATCCTTACATCTCACTGGGGAGTTTGAACTGTATTGTCTGTGGGCTAGAAGGCTTTTGAACTTTTTGAACAAAGGAATGACATGATCAGATTTATTTTTTATTATAAGAGCAATTTATGCTCTTTGTAAAAACTTGATGTTTATGAAGTAGAAAATGGAAAATTCTTGCATCCTATTCCTCAGGTGTGTCTTTTTTTTTTTTTTTTTTAAGACAGCCAGACAGGGTCTTTCTCTGTTTCCCAGGCTGGAGTGCAGTGGTGTGATCATGGCTCAGTTCAGTCTCCAACTACTGGGCTCAAACAGTCCTCCTGCTTCAGCCTCCCGAGTAACTAGGACTACAGGTGGGTGCCACCACACCCGGCCAATTTTTAAAAATATTTTTGTGGAGATTGGGTCTTGCTATATTGCCCAGGCTGGTCTTGAACTCCTGGACTCAAGTGATCCAGGCCTCCCAAAGTGCTGAATTTACAGGTGTGAGCCGCCGCACTCTGCCAAAGGTACCTATTTGTAAAGGCTGTTGGATGTCTTGCCAGACTTTTCTGCATGCTTTCAGGTATATCATATATATATATATATATATACACACACACACACACAGTATTATACATTGTATACATTATACATACACACAGTGTATAATGTAATATATATGTTTTATATATTTATTTGTATATTTTTGACCAACAGGGGATTAAGCTATACAAAATGTTTTATAATGGCTTATTTAAGACAGGGTCTCGCTATGTTGCCCCGGCTAGCCTCAAAATCCTGGGCTCAAATTATCCTCCCACCTCAGCTTCCCAAGTAACTGGGACTACAGGTGTATGCCACCACTCCTGGATGGCTCTTATTTTAATCTAACAAGTAGTTGTTAGATTAAAACAACTTTAAATAAATACATTTGTATACTTGTGAGGTGTGTGTGTATGTAAGTGTATGTAAAATCCACCCTTAGAGGGGGAATTGCTGCTGGGCATGGTGGCTCATGCCTGTAATTCCAGCACTTTGGGAGGCCGAGGCGGGCTGATCACCTGAGGTCAGGAGTTCAAGACCAGCCTGGCCAACATGGTCAAACCCCGTCTCTACTAAAAATACAAAAATTAGCCGGGTGCGGTGGCGAGTGCCTGTAATCCCGGCTACTCAGGAGGCTGAGGCAGGAGAATTGCTTGAACCTGGAAGCAGACGTTGCAGTGAGCCAAAACTGCGCCATTGTACTCCAGCCTGGGCAACAGAGTGAGACTCTGTCTCAAAAAAGAAAAAAAAAAAAAAAAAAAAGGAGGGGGGAATTACTATATCAAAGAGATGCATATTTCAGGTTTTGGCAGATGTTGTCATATTGTGCTGTAGAAAGGCACTCTACATCCCGCCATCAGCATATGATCGTGCCTGTCTACACACCTTTGCGTTATCAGACTTTTTAATCAAAATTGTTCTAAATCATAGAAAAGATTTAGATTTTTATGTAATGAAATGTATTAGTAATTTCTTATGCCCTTGGGGTGGGTTTATCATACTTTTAGGAATGTCTTCCTCAATTCAAGATTATAAAAATATTTTTACCCATGGTTTCATCTGCTACTGTCGTATTTCTGTAATTTTTTTTTTTAATTTTTATTTTAAGAGACAGTCTCACTCTGTCACCCATACTGGAGTGCAGTGGTATGATCATAGCTCACTGCAATCTCGAACTCCTGGGCTCAAGTGATCCTCCTGCCTCGGCCTCTCAAAGTGCTGGGATTTAAGGCATATGCTACCACATCCAGCTCTTTTTGTTTTTAAATTGATGTGTTTGATTTGTCTGGAATTTTATTTTGATATATGGAGTAAGAAAACATAAAGTAGGACCAGGCACGGTGGCTCATGCCTGTAATCCCAGCACTTTGGGAGGCCGAGGCGGGTGGATCACAAGGTCAGCAGTTCGAGACCAGCCTGGCCAAGATGGTGAAACCCCGTCTCTACTAAAACTACAAACATTAGCTGGGCACCGTGGCAGACGCCTGTAATCCCAGCTACTCATGAGGCTGAGGCAGGAGAATTGCTTGAACCCGGGAGGCAGAGGTTGTGGTGAGCTGAGATCGCGCGCACCCCTGCACTCTAGCCTGGGCGACAGTGTGAGATTCTGTCTCAAAAAAAAAAAAGAAAAAAAATACAGTAAGGAATATATAGCTTCCTGTTCTGCATTCCCACAGTGACTAGCCAGTTATTAAAAAATCATTTGCTGAATAATTCATCTTTTCTCCACTGATTTGAAGCACTCTTTTAATTATAATTTTCCACATTGTTGTATGTATCTTTTTTCCTCAACTACCTAGAGCCTCAACAAGATTAGTACAGTGGCCCTCCATATTCATGGGTTCTACATCCATGACTCCAGTCAATCATGGATCAGAAATATTCAGGAAAAAAATTGCGTCTTTGCTGAACACGTATAGACTGTTTTCCTTGACATTATTCCCTAAATAATACAGTACAACAACTGCTTACATAGCATTTGCATTGTATTAGATATTATAAATAACCTAGAGATTACATTTAGAGAATACAGGAAGATGTGTACCTAAGGAGGGGGCATTAGGTTATTTGCATAAGTTATACACAAATACTTCTCCATTTTATTTTGTTTATTTATTTTTTGAAACGGAGTCTTGCCCTATTGCCCAGGCTGGAGTGCAGTGGTGCAATCTCGGCTCGCTACAAGCTCCGCCTCTCGGGCTCTCACCATTCTCCTTCCTCAGCCTCCTGAGTAGCTGGGACTATAGGTACCCACCACCACGCCTGGCTAATTTTTTTGTATTTTTAGCAGAGATGGGGTTTCATCATGTTAGCCAGGATGGTCTTGATCTTCTGACCTCATGATCCACCCGCCTCAGCCTCCCAAAGTGCTGGGATTACAGGCGTGAGCCACCGCGCCCGGCTCCTCCATTTTATTTTTATTATTTATTTATTTGTTTATTTATGGAGACAGGGTCTCTGTTGCCCAGGCTGGAGTGTAGTGGTGTGATCTTGGCTTACTGCAACCTCCACCTTCCAGGTTCAAATGATTCTTGTGCCTCAGGCTCCTGAGTAGCTGTGATTGCAGGCCTGTGCCACCACACCCAGCTAATTTTTTTTGTATTTTTAGTAGAGACGGGGTCTCGCTATGTTGCCTAGGCTGGTCTCGAACTTCTGGCCTCCAGTGATCCGCCTGTCTTGGCTTCCCAAAGTGCTGGGATTACAGGCGTGACCACTGCGCCTGGCCTATTTTTTAGAGGCAGAGTCTCTCTCTGTTGCCCAGGTTGGAGTGCAGTGATAACAATCATAGTTCACTGCAGCCTCGAACTCCTAGGCTCAAGTGATCCTCCTGCCCCAGCCTCCTCAGTAGCTAGGACTACAGGTGCACACCACAATGTCAGGCTAATTAAAAAAAAAAAAAAAATTTATAGACATGGAGTCTTAATTATTGGGTCTTAGCAGGCTGATCTTAAACTCCTAGCCTCAGGCGATTCTCCCGCCTTGGCCTCCCTAAACACTGGGGTTTTGGGCATGAGCCACTGTGCCCAGTCTCTATACCATTTTGTTTCAGGGACTTGAGCAACCATGGATTTTGGCATACACCAAGGGTCTGGAACCAATCCCCCAAGGATACTGAGGGATGACTGTATTATATTGGATGGAGACTGGGGGGAAGGAAAATTGAACCTAAGCACTGTAGAGGGTTGTGGTATCAAAAATCAGTTAACACCTAGAGATAGGTGTAGAGAAGAGTTCTTTTTTGATAGGATGGCTTGGAGATTGGAGAGACATTGTGGAAGACATTCTCAGCAGGTCCCCAAGTTCTCTCCTCATCTGGGCCCATTGCTTTCTCTTCAGCTTTTTTTTTTTTCTTTGAGATGGAGTCTCACTCTGTTGCCCAGGCTGGAGTGCAGTGGCATGATCTCGGCTCACCACAACATCCACCTCCCAGGCTCAAGCGATTCTCCTGCCTCAACCTCCCGAGTGGCTGGGACTACAGGCATCTGCCACCATGCCCAGCTAATTTTTTGTATCTTTAGTAGAGATGGGGTTTCATCGTGTTAGCCAGGATGGTCTCGATCTCCTGACCTTGTGATCCGCCCTCTTCGGTCTCCCAAAGTGCTGGGATTACAGGCATGAGCCACCGCGCCTGACCCCTGCTTCTTTAAATAACTAATTTTCAAACTTTAACCTATATCAGAATCACTCAGAGGGCTTGTTAACAGCACATTGCCGGCGCCACCCCCAGCATTTCTGGCTCACTAGTTCTGGGTAAGGTCTGAATATTTACATTTCTATCAGGATTCCAAGTGCTGTTGCTGCTGTCTGGGGACCACACTTTGAGAACCACTGCTCTAGACTGAGTCCTCTTCACTCCCGTTTTAGATTACTCTAACGGTCTCTAGTTGGGCTTCTTTTTCTAGTTTTCCTGTCCTTTAAAGCCTCCTGACTCAAATTAGGACTGCAGTGGTGAGAATAGAAGTGGAGAGAAAGGAATGAAGCTGAAAGACATTTCAAAAGAAGGATTAATGGGCTTTAGAGACTGAGTAGATGTGTGGGACAAAGGACAGGAAGCAAAGAGACATTTTCTAAACATGGACACCAGATTTACTCTTTGGAAAACACTTTTTTCATCTTGTTATTTCCCAGTTCAAGAACCTGCAGTGAGATAAATCTAAAATGAGATTTATTTGAATAAAATACAGCTGACAATTGACACCCAACCGGTGTCGCTTCTCCGGTTTTGTCTAAGTCAAATCTCATTATGACAGATGACTTTGCAAGTAGATCTCTGCATTACCAAATACTTTCATGGTCGAGCCAGTGACCTACTTTAAGCAGTATCCAATTTAACAATTCCAGTTCAGCAAACTAGTTTGGATAGCATTTTAGGACTTGCAGAATTTAATCTGAAGTACTATGGTACATTTGTATATGTAAAAGAGCTGTTAATTTCGAAGGGTTAGTTTAAACCCTATTTAGAAATCCTGTTTATCATATGAATATATTTTTTTAAAAAAACATTATATACTGTGCTTTCTGATTTACCTTTTTCTTATGCTTGCTGTTGGACAAAAACAAGGAGGGAGATATTATGCCAGATGCTCATGTTTGCAATTATAAATGCAGATGAGGCCAAAGTGTGTGTTTGTACAGGTGGGATGAAATAAACAAATGACAGTGAAAGCCTGCTTATCAGGATCATTATTTGTTGTTGTTCCTTATTAGGATTCATTATTTGGAAAATAAGTATAGAGAAGACAGTTTAGGTTTTTAAGATACTTAATATGTGACATTTAATTGTTTCTTAATTTTTAAGAGCTAACTTCTGTCTTAGTCTTACATGATTTGGCCTCACATGTGTGGATGAGATTTTAAATATGCGGGAATCATAGCTAGTTATAAAAGAGTGCCAGGTATTTGCATTATAATAAAACACCTTTATTGATGTATAATTTATATACTGTAAACTTCACCCAGTTTAGATATACAATTAAAACATAGTAAATTGCCCAGTTGTGGTAGCTCACACCTATAATCTCAGCACTTTGAGAGGCTGAGATGGGTAGACTGCTTGAGGCCAGGAGTTAAGAGACCAGCCTGGGCAATGCAGCGAGACCCCATCTCTAAAAAAATAAAAATAAAAAGATTGACTGGGCGTGGTGGCTCACGCCTGTAATCCCAGCACTTTGGGAGGCCGAGGCGGGCTGATCACCTGAGGTCAGGAGTTCAAGACCATCCTGGCCAACATGGTGAAACCCCGTCTCTACTAAAAATACAAAAATTAGCTGGGCGTGGTGGCGCGTGCCTGTAATCCCAGCTACTCGGGAGGCTGAGGCAGGAGAATCACTTGAACCAGGGAGTTGGAGGTTGCAGTGAGCCGAGATGGCGCCAGTGCACTCCAGGCTGGTGACAGAGCGAGAGTCTGTCTCAAAATAAATAAAAATAAATAAATAAATAAATAAATTAGCTGGTCATGGTGGCATGTGCTTGTATTCCCAGCTACTCAGGAGGCTGAGGTAGGAGAATGGCTTCAATCCAGAAGTTTGAGTCTGCCATGAACTCTGCTCATGCCACTGCACTCCAGCCTGGGTGACAGAGTGAGACCCTGTCTCAAACAACAACAACAAAAAAAGTCTGTATAGTTGTACCATCATCATTCGCAACCCAGTTTTTAGAACATTTCCATCAGCCCAAAGAGATCCCTCTTGCCTGAGTGCTGTCAGTCCCTTTTCCCACTCTGTGCTCCCGGCAGCCCCTAAAAATTGAATCATACGGTACATAGTCTTTCAAGTCCGGCTGCTTTCATTGAGCATAATATTTTTGGGGTTCATTCATGTTGTAGTAAGTATCAGTAGCTTGTTCATTTTTATTGGTGAGTAGTTTTCTACTGGGTAGATTTACCACAGTTTGTTTATCTATTGATTACTTGATGGACAAAAAAGACATTTGGGTTGTTTCCACTTTTTGACTATTATGAGTAGTAATTCTTTTTTTTTTCTTTATTTTTTACCTTTTGAGATGGAGTCTCACTTTGTCACCCAGGCTGGAGTCCAGTGGCATGATCTTGGCTCACTGCAACCTCTGCCTCCCAGGTTCAAGCGATTCTCCTGTCTCAGCCTCCCGAGTGGCTGGGATTACAGGCATGTGCCACCACACTTGGCTAATTTTTGTATTTTTTGTAGAGACAAGGTTTCGCCATGTTGACCAGGCTGGTCTCAAACTCCTGACCTCAGGTGATCTGCCCACCTTGGCCTCCCAAAGTGCTGAGATTACAGGCGTGAGCCACCGCGCCCAGCCGAGTCTATCTTTTAAAAGAGAAAAAGAAGTCTGGGCCCGGTGGCTCATGCCTGTATTCCCAGCACTTTGGGAGGCCGAGGCAGGTGGATCATGAGGTCAGGAGTTCAAGACCAGCCTGGCCAACATGGTGAAACCCCGTCTCTACTAAAAATACAAAAATTAGCCAGGCGTGGTGGTGGGTGCCTATAATCCCAACTACTCAGGAGGCTGAGACAGGAGAATCACTTGAACTCGGGAGGTGGAGGCTGCAGTGAGTGGAGATGGTTCCATTGCATTCTAGCCTGGGCAACAGAGCAAGACTCCGTCTCAGGGAAGAAAAAAAAAATTGTTTTCGTAGTCATTATCATTTGAGCCCTACAGTAGCCTTAACAACAAGTAGATAGGACAAGTAGTATTACCCTCATTTGTTGTTATCCAGAGGGAGTCTACACCTGTATTCTCAGGTTATTGCCATAGGAAACCTATCAAGAGTATGCTTCCGTTTTGTGGTGTACACACAGGATAGAGGAGCACCAAAGGACTACTTCTATATGTGATGTAGATCCAAATTTGGAGTCAGTTTATTCATTCTGCAAATATTCAATGAATATCTGCTACCTGCCAGGCACTGTGCTAGATGGTGGAGGATTGAGATGTGAAAGATTTAGTCTCTGCTCTTGAGGAATTAACTGTCCATAAAGGCTGTATACAAGAAAATAACTATAATACTGGGCCATGGGAACCCAGAAGCAGAGGATCTAACAAGGTAGAGTGGGGAGCAGAGAGGAGGGTGTCAGAGTGTATTGATGATATCATAGCTCACACTTACCTGGTGCATACTCTGTTCCAGGCACATTCCAAACACTTTACATATGTTTACTCATTTAATCTTCACTTCAACCCCTTACCCTGTTTTACAAACGAGAAGGCCACAAAACTGAGGCTGGTACTTTGACCAATCGCACACTGCTAGTGAATGGTAGACCTGGAATTTAGACCAATCAATCTGGCTCTGGAGTCTGTCTCCTGAAAAGGTTTCTCAGAGGAGAGGCATCCGGGCTGTGTCTTGAATGACAGCTTGTAGCTAGTCTGGCAGAAAGGTGATTGGGATATGTCTACATGGTTTTCTAGGCAGAGATGTATCACAAGTAAAGGTAAAGAAAGCACACGATTGAGAGCAAGTGTGGCAGACTACTTGTGAGAAAAGATGGGTGGTAAGGAATGAGACTAGAAAGACGAGGCTGAGGATGAAGGGCCTGGCAGGCCATCCGAGGAATTTGGGTTCCGTGATCTAATTTTTAAAGTTATACCAAAAATACCACTTTTCCTTTTGTATTAATTTTATTTTTGTTTTGATTTAAATCTTTTAAATTGTGAAATATATCACACAGTCAGAAAAGTGCATAAAATACAAATGTAAAACAATGAATTATTTTAAAGTGACCACCTCTGAGGTTAGGAAATAAAACATTATAGCGGCCCAACAGCCCCTTCTTAGTGACCTTCACTAGTCACAGTCCCTCCCCTCCCACCTACAGGTAACCACTCTTTTGATTTATTTTCCTTTCTATTTTTACTGCCCATGTCCCTGTGAACATTGTAGTTTTGCCTGGTTTTGAACACATGGAGTCATATGCTGTATCTCCTTTTGTGTCTTGTCCTTATGTTTGCGAGATTCATCCATGTTGTTACATGTGGCTGTCCCTTCGTTTTTGTGCTGTATGACATTCTATTTTATGAATATACCAGTGTACTTAACCATTGTGCTATTGAGGATATTTGGGTTGTTCCCAGCTGGGGACTATTATGGATAGTGCTGCTGTGTGTGCCTTTGGGGTACATGTGCATACATTCTGCTGGGTATGTACCTAGGAGTGGGATTGCTGGATCATGGGGCATATCTGTCTTGAACTTTAGGAGAATCAACCCAAACCAATCTCCAAAGTAGATGTAATAATTTGCATTCACACAAGTAGTGTGTGAAGATTTCTGTTGTTCCATAGCCCCAGCAACACTTAATCATATCAGACTTTGATGTTTTTAGCCATTGTGGTATATAATGGTGTATCATTATGATTTTCTTTTGCATCACCCTTACTTACTACTGAGACTAGATGCCTTTTCCTATGTTTATTGGCCATTTGGAT
The DNA here is from genome assembly GCF_028885655.2 of Pongo abelii. Classification (NCBI taxonomy): domain Eukaryota; kingdom Metazoa; phylum Chordata; class Mammalia; order Primates; family Hominidae; genus Pongo; species Pongo abelii. Next base: position 46,590,859 of record NC_085929.1, read on the forward strand.
AATTTAGGTTTTTTTGTCATTCGTTTGATGACATGTTTCATCTAGCCCCTTGTCCCTTTTCCTGTTGGGTTATCTTTTTTTCTTTTAGAGCTTGTTAGAACTCTTTATTATTTTGAATATGGGCCTTTTATTGGTTTTATGTTGCCTGTTTTTTCATTTTCTCGAGGGTGTCTTTTTTTTTTTTTTTTTTTTTTTTCAATTTGAGAGCAGGTACTGTTTATTAACTGACCAGCTTAGAAAAATAATCATGGTAGACACCTTAGTTTATTCTTCTAATAAGCCTGTTGATCTGGTCCTTCCTGTTGCCAGCATCTCCACCTTCTACAAAATGGGTGGTCTTTTTCTTCATTCTGCCTCGTGGAGAAGATAATTTTAAGGGCCACAGGAATTTATTTGCTTCTTTGAAGCATTTTCCAACAGTATAGATCTCATGAATCAGCCCCTCCAGCAGATGTTGCCATATTTACCAAGAGATCGAGCAATCAAAGTGTTATCTGTCAAAGCAATTCGCTTCTTATTGAATTTGCCATAACCACGCTTGTAGATTAGTTCATTTAGTGACTTTAGATTTGGGTACCCCCAAGCAATATATGACTCTACAATCCTCAGCATGTTAATTGAAGCCTTGTTGAGCTTCACAAAGGTTCCATTGAAGATTTCAGGAAGGCAAAGAAGCCGCAACACCTTTCGGACCTTCGGGCTCACACCATTGATACCTCCTCTGATCCTGATGGCAAATGCCAATTTGGGTTCTGCAGGTATATAGAAGTTGCCAGCTTTTCTTGCCACCCTCGCCATTCAATTTCAGTTCTGTCCATCTGCCTATGTTCCTTGTGACAGTGCTTTGCTTTTTCATAGATAAGCTTCCTCCTTGCCTTTCGAAGCATCTTTTGGGCAGACTTCTTTCTCAGACGCTTGATCTTCAGCTCTGTAAAATTCCTTCACTTTTTCTTAAGGATTTCTGGCACAGCAGGAACCTTCTTCTTCTTTTCTACACCCTCCATGGTTCCAGCCGGAAAAAGAGGGAGGGTATCTTTTGATGAACAAATATTCTTAATTTTCATGTAGTCATATTTGTCTGGTTTTTAATACTAGATACTTTTTGTATCCTATTTAAGAAATCCTTCCCAACCCCTAGGCTATGAAGCATTTTCCCATATTATCTTCTAAAAGCTTTATTATTTATCTTTCATATTTCAGTATACAGTTCACCTGGAATTTGATTTTTGTGTATGGTAATTCTTAGCCAACTTATTAGTACGCCTCTGTCTTTAAAATTTTTTAAATATTCTGTCCAGACTTTCTGGCTGTCCTCAGCAGAATGGTTGGTCTTCATTACCTGGTTTACCATTCCCAGAAGCAGAAATGTCTTTTAAAGTTTTAGTTTCACTTTGACTTAAAAATGATCTGTCCCATCTTGTTAAGGGGCCTTAATGAATATGTTTACTGAAAAATAAAAAAAGACTGAAAAACGATATAGATTCATGACTGTTTCTATTTTTTATTTTTAAGAGACCAAAAAGAAGCTTCTGTTTCCTCTCTGCTTCTGTCAGCTATAAAATACTGTTAGACAAATTTAAGCTTGCTACATAAAATGAACATGGTTATACTTATTGCAGGATAATTTCAGAACATTAATCACAGGAAAAAATTAAATTAAAAAATACACACTATCCAACATTGACTTTGATAATAAAACGGCTTAACTAAGGCAGTGGCTACCCCCCTTTCTCTGTTTATCCATAAATTTAAACCTCTTTTTTGGCCAGAGATGGACTGTATGCAAACCGCATCCAGAATGCTTTTAGTTTGTGCCACAAAATATGAAGAAAATGTTTTCAGTTTATGGCAACTAGATCCATGACATATGATGCTCCAGGAACTGTTTTTACAGTGCGCAAGATGCACAGGAACAGAATAGCAAACTCACATGATTGTTGGCAAGGAAAACCTGGCTACGTGGCTGATGTTAAATTTGCTTTTTAAGACAGCCAGATCAAGAAATGTCTGAAGACTTTGAGACTGAAGCAGGGTGATGATTTTGCAGTTAGTAAACACAGCCCCGGGAAGCCATGGCAAGGCAGTTCTGGTAAGCCATTTACAGCTTCTCTTCTGGAGAGCACAGTGGAGGCTCTGGAGAGGAAAACCTGACGTGGCCTCTAGAGAATGTTGCCCAGGGCAGTAGAGCCTCCCTGATGGCACTGCCGTCAGCACCACCCTGCACAGCCCGGCAGAACCCTGCCTTACCCTGGCCATCTCTGGCTCTGAGATTCACCACAGAGGTTAGTTTGGTTGCAGCTGAGCTGTTAAGAGTAGGGGTTTGTGTTCTTGGAAGTTAGGGCTTAGGAGCCACACACTTCCTTCTTGCCCAGCTCTTGCTTGCTTAGACCATTTTCTTTATCTTTTTCAATGAACGCTTCTCAAAGTGTGCTCCTTCCTCCCATCCAAGACCCTTTCAGAAGGTCACAACTATTTTAATAATACTAAGATGCTGTATGCTTTTAAATTCATTCTCTCATGAGTGCACATTGGAGTTTTTCCAGACACGTGATACTGCAAAAGATTGAATGCAAAAGTATATATTTGGGTACAGCTGCTGTTGCTCAAGCTAGACATTAAAGAAATTTGCAAAGATGTAAAACAGTGCCACTGTCCTCAAATTTTTAATCGTTTGAAATACAATTTTTAATTTAAAATGCAATAGTTTATTATTTTTATTTTAAGTTCCAGGGTACATGTGCAGGATGTGCAGGTTTGTTACGTAGGTAAACATGTGCCATGGTGGTTTGCTGCACTGTGAACCCATCACCTAAGTATTAAGCCTAGCATACATTGGATATTTTTCCTGATGTCTCCCTCCCCCCGCCACCCACCCCCAGCCAACAGGCCCAGTGTGTGTTGCTCCCCTCCCTGTGTCCATGTGTTCTCATTGTTCAGCTGCTAATTATGAATGAGAATATGCAGTGTTTGATTTTCTGTTCCTGCATTAGTTTGCTGAGGATAATGGCTTCCAGCTGCATCCGTATTCCTGCGAAGAACATGATCTTATTCCTCTTTATGGCTGCATAGTGTTCCATGATGTATATGTACCACATTTTCTTTATCCAGTCTATCATTGATGGGCCTTTGGGTTGATTCCATGTCTTTGCTGTTGTGAATAGTGCTGCAGTGAACATACGTGTGTATGTATCTTTATAATAGAATGATTTATATTCCTTTGGGTATATACCCAGTAATGGGATTGCTGGGTCAAATGGTATTTCTGGTTCTAGGTCATTGAGGAATCACCACACTGTCTTCTACAATGGTTGAACTCATTTACATTCCCACCAACAGCGTAAAAGCGTTCTTATCTCTCTGCAGCCTTGCCAGCATCTGTTGTTTCTTGACTTTTTAATAATCACCATTCTGACTGGCATGAGATGGCATCTCATTGTGGTTTTGCATTTCTCTAATGATCAGTGATAGTGAGCTTTTTTCATATGTTTGTTGGCCAAATAAATGAACTAATACTTCTAATGTTTCATAGTTATAATTTTTAGTATGGCAAATATTGATAATTAAAATTAAGATAAACAAGAGCTCTTTGAGGTCCTCCATAATTTTCTTAAGTGTAAAGGGATCCTGAGACAAAAGGGTTTGAGAATCACTGCTTTAAATCCTGTCAGTTCCAGCTGGAATCCCAGTTTCTCTCTGAAGGCGGCACAGGTTGTGTAGCTCACCGTTTTCTCTATGTTCTCTAAACTTCTGTGCCACTCAGCTTAGTGCTTAGCTTTTTTCTCCTTATATATAGTGTAAGGCCCCTGAAAAAGGGGATCAGATCTGAAATGAGAGTTTTTTGAGACTTCCAAGGTATACAGTGCTGGGCACAGCATAAACAGTTGTTAATGATTATTCATATTACTGTCATCATTGTCCATGTTCAACTCACGGGTTTATTGGAGAAGCGGTATACATCTAAAATTTGTGAACAGTCTCACCTCATAAAATCAATATGCAATATAGAAAAAGAACAAAGGTTTTTCTTTAATCACCAATAAATTGGTCACAAAAGTTAACATGTTAATCTGCTTAATTATTTCTTTTAATTTTAATTTTTAATGTAAATTGCCAAATTATAATTGCATATACTTATGGGGTACAAAGTGATATTGTGATTTATGAATATAATATGGAATGATTAAGTCAACCCAATTAACATATTTATTACCTCTAATCGGCCCTCTGCTTAATTCTTATGTGACCAACAATTGCAATAAAACCTGGACGTAGGCCCTTGCTCTGAAAACTTGCTGAGCACAGTGCCATGTACTTAGTAAGCATTCAGTAAAGCTGGTTGAGTTAAATCTGCTGTTTCAGTAGCTGCCTCTGCTGTTCTTGTAACCCTCGGTGAATTCCCTACCATCCCTGCCTCTACCTGTAAGTGATTTGCAGTTGTTTTAGGCTTTCAGAAGGCAGTCTTACTTTCTCAAGCCTTTTCTGTTACAGAATTGACAGATTATTCTGGGGCCAGGCTGGAGGGGGCATAAATTAGTTGAGCAAGCTGGATTAATACCCCAAGTTTGGGTATGAGTCTTTCTGATCATTCCTACTTTGGACTGAGTTTGTTTTTCTTAGGCAACCTTTCCTGACTTCCAAGACATAGAAATCAGATTAACATTCTTGTGCCAGGGTCCTACCATCAGTCCCAAAGTTTCCTTCACTGCTTCTCCCAGGAAGTCTGGGGATGCCGTGCAAGTAGTACACTGCCCTCATAGACTGTTACAGCTGATAAGCCCCACCTTTGTTTTTGTAAGCTCAGAGTGTCATATTGTATTGAGTTGATTTTAGTTTTTTCGTAAAAATGTGTGTGTTTATTCCACAATAATTTATTGGAAACATCTTTGTGCTGGCACTATATTAAATGACAGTGATAAGGAAGCCTTAGACCGGGAAGCTTACCACCTCCGAGTATACACACACATAAGCAAGCCTAGTGTGTGTTCTGAGTGCAGTTGCTCACTCAGGGGAAGGATCCATCCAGATCACCTGTGAGAAGAGGGAGTCAGGAAAGACTTCACAGAACAGGCTTCCCTAAGCCTGCATCTTGAAAGTTGGGAAGAAATTTGTCCTGTCCGTGGGAAGGCAGTCCAGGTGCAAACAGCATGTTCAAAGGCATGCGAAACCATGTGGTGCTCAAGGGAAACGGAAAACAATTGGGCTTTAGAGGTGAAGTCAGTGGGGCGAGCAGGGACCAGGCCTCGCCGACCACAGTGGGAATGGGGTTTTATCTACAGGGTGGATGAGACACATTGCAAAGGCAGTAAGGATTTCTACTTTTTAAAGGTAATTCTAGTTGTGTAGGGGAGGGGTGGGTCTTGAGGGTAGGAAAACCAATTGAAAAGATAACTAGCATAAGACTGGTGAGAAGCTATGCCAGAAGCAGGGCAGTCAGTGGCAATAGGAATAAGGAAGTATATGCTAGAATAGTTGGGAATTGGAACTGACAGTTTGGTGAGAGGAGGGAGCTGCTGATGTTCGCAGACTTCTGATTTGAGTGGGATGGCAGTATTCCCAAGTGAGGCAGAAGAACGCACTTTGGGGGAGGGTTGTTTTATTTTAGGGCCCTGTGGCACATGAGTTGGAGCTGCATTAGGCACTTATGTAGATAGGTCTAAAGACTGTAAGAAAGGTCAGCACTAGAGAAAGACTTGGGAGTCATCAAGATCCAGGTGGAAGCTTTATCTATGAGAAAGCATAAGACCAGGCTGGGCGCAGTGGCTCACGCCTGTAATCCCAGCACTTTGGGAGGCTGAGGTGGATGGATCACAAGGTCAGGAGTTGAAGATCAGTCTGGCCAAGATGATGAAACCCCGTCTCTACTAAAAATACAAAAATTAGCTGGGCACGGTGGCAGGCGCCTGTAATTCCAGCTACTCAGGAGGCTGAGGCAGGAGAATTGCTTGAACCCAGTGGCAGAGGTTGTAGTGAGCCTTGATTGCGCCACTGCACTCCAGCCTGGGCAGCAGAGTGAGACTCCGTCTCAAAAAAGAGAAAGCAAAAGAATATGTGTGTAATAAAAAGAGAAAGGGAAGTGTGGACTCCGGAGGAGGAATACACCAGTAATGAAAGGACAGGGAGAAAAAGACTGTCCTGTGAAACAGACTGGAAAGAAACAGACCAACAGGTAGCAAAAGTACTGCCGTGGGCCCTTCCAGGGAGGGTGGGTGAAGGGACTAAACCTGCTCCATGTCAGATTGGGCATCAGAACTGAGCTCAATCTGTGAAGCCAGGAGTTGAGTTTGGTTCCCTATTCATGACCCTGTCCCCCCGTCTGCCATGTACAGCAGCAGCTGTAGCAGCAGCTTTTCACCATCTCACCCACCCCAAACCCTGCCCATGATAAGAAGGCTGGTTGCAGACCCAAGGGAACAGGAGGACCCGACACAGCCAGGATACCAGGAACTAAAACAGGATGCCCCTGGCCCAGTGGCTGGATCTTCAATATCCTTACTCTTAAGACAGGAAAGGAGCTCCCAAATGACAGGTTTCAGGTGGTTCTGGTTCGGATTTTTATTTTTTTATTTTGTGTTTATTTTTAGACAATGGTTCTGATTTTTAAATGCTAGAGAGAGGTTAAAGGAAGAACAGTTGAATAGTATCCATTGCATTGACACTGAGATTGATAGGGACAGAAATCAAGTTGTGATGATTAATAAGTGAATGAGAAATTAGTATGTTGCGACCACAGATATAAACTGCTTTTTCTAGAAGCTTGACTAGGCCAGGTGCAGTGGCTCACGCCTATAATTCCAGCACTTTGGGAGGCCAAGGAGGGTTGATCACTTGAGGTCAGGAGTTCAAGATGAGCCTGGTCAACATGGTGAAACCCCGACTAAGAATAGAGCCAGGCATGGTGGCACGCACCTGTAATCCCAGTTACTCGGGAGGCTGAGGCAGGAGAATTGCTTGAACCTGGGAGGTGGAGGTTGCAGTGAGCTGAGATTGTGTCACTGCACTCCAGCCTGGGCGACAGAGCAAGACTCCGTCTCAACAACAACAAAAGCTGGACTAGGAAGGGGAGGGGAGGAGGAGCGCAATAGCTAGAACAAATTTTAAGGTTAAAGGGGATGTTTTTAGGAATGGACAGACAGTATTTTTACAGAACTTCCAAAGTGTTGAAGTGAAGTAGGGAGTGGCCTAAAACTGCAAAGACAGTATTTCCAGGTCTTGGAACGATAGTAAATCTTGTGTATGGGGACTAAATAAAACCATCTGCTTCTAGCAGATCTACCTCCACCTGTGCTCCCTTTGAGACAAGGTCTGGCTCTGTTGCCCAGACTGGAGTGCAGTGGTGTGATCTAGGCTCACTGCATCCCCTGCCTCCTAGGCTCAAGCCATCCTCCCACCTCAGCCTCCTGAGTAGGTGGGACTACAGGTGCATACCACAATGCTGGGCTAATTTTTCTGTGTTTTTTGTAGAGATGGGATTTCACCAGGTTGCCCAGGCTAGTCTTGAACTCGTGAGCTCAATCAGTCTGCCCACCTCTGCCTCCCAAAGTGCTGGGATTACAGGTGTAAGCCACCACGCGTGGCCTCCTTAAACTTTTGATATTATTATTTGTGTTACTTAATTAACTAGGTATCTTCTTGTACGCTTGGGCTGGGTGCCCTGCTCACAGAGCTGGATGGGTGGTACCCTCCTGTCTGCCACCAAATCTCCTGGCATCCCCTCTTGCTTCCTGGGAAGACCTTCCAGGCTTCCTTGTTGGTGTTGTGCTCCTCCCTCACATCTGCTGCCTCACTTAAGACATCTCTTCTGGACGTCTTGCTTCAAGTTAGGCCAGTTGCCAACAATGTAGGCAGACAGGGTTTTCAGAGTTATTTGTGACTCAATTAAAAGTTTATAGTGTATTCTTAATAGTCTGTATCCCAAGAATTATGCTGGATATCAAACTGATAGGAGTGGTGAGTCCTGGGAAGACTGGAATGGAGGGAGAGGGGACATTGGTTAAGAGCCTGTCTATACTGCTTGAATTTTTAAAATGAGAATTTAAATTTAAAATAATTGTGCTGAATAGTCAAGTTTGAAAATTGAAATCCTGCCATATCAGAGGTGATACTAGTAAGATACCAGCAAAATAAATATAGTTTGTTGAATATGTATTTCTTTCAACTTACCGTATTCCCTAGGAAAGATTTAGTTCTAATTAAATCCTGTGAGTTTAGTTAGGTACTTGGCTTTGGAAGAATTCTTTATTTTTATTTTTATTTATTTTTATTTTTTTTGAGACTGGGTCTTACTGTGTCACCCAGGCTGGAGTGTAGTGGTGTGATCATGGTTCACTGCAGCCTTGACCTCCCAGACTCAAGCAATTCTCCTGCCTTAGCCTCCTTAGTAGCTGAGACTACAGGCACATGCCACCATGCCCCGTTAATTTTTTACATTTTTTTGTAGACACAGGGTCTTCCTGTGTTGCTCAGGCCGATCTCAAACTCCAGAGCTTAACTGATCCTCCTGCCTCGGCCTCTCAAAGTGAAGTGCTAGGATTATAGGAGTGAGCCACCACGCCCGGCCTAGAGGAATTCTTGCAGCCGGCTTGCAGTTTAGCAGGACCTGGGGATTGATTTAACCCAAGATCCACTGAACATTCCCACCCCTTCTATGAATTCCAAGACTAGTTTGGCTGCTCTGAAAGAGAAGAGAGAAAACTGGAATGGTTCACAGTTTTACTGCTGCAGCTGTACCTGATCAGATGGTAGGATTACCATGTAGTTCTGAGCATTTCAAAGCTGTTTTGGAGGAATTTGCCACTATTTATACCTTGGAAGGAAAATAGTGCTGTAGGTAACTTCAACTAGATAATTTCAAGTGTTGATTTTATAATTAATTTTTGTTTATTTTGAATACGTGTGTACCTGATACAGAGGTTCACAGCCTAGCAGAGAAAGTAATGCAGCTGTTCTGTAAAACCTGGATTCAAGAGTACTTGGAAAACTGCTCAGTTTCCCTAGCCTGCCTATCCTCTACCTTAATTCTTTTTTCCCCTCCCTTCTGAATACAGGCAGTGTCTGAGACTCACTGCCAAGCAGGCTAGGGACTGAGTGGCATGGTCTCTTTCTAGCCTTGTCTGTTAAGGAGACATGTAATGAGCAACTTTACAGGGTCGGCACAGAATTTGGACTAATGATAGATCCAGAGAAGAGGCTGTGTTTTAGCCTAAGTGGAAACTTTAATCAGAATAGGGAACTAAAAATTAGTGTTATTCTCTTGATAGTCTCTGCAGTTGACAAAAAATTAATGAATCCAGTTGTCCTCTGAAGTGCTGAGGGTCAGACATAACCACGTAGCCTCGAGTTCTCTGTAAGGGCCACACCCATCTTGGAGGTTGCAGCTAACTTCAATTTTTACCAATGCATTTAATTAGGGGACACATCCACATTCAAGTACTGAATTGCTGGGATCCCATTGGGATTCAGTTCAGCTTATGTTTATTGGACTCTACCCAATACCAAATTCAAAGGTGTGTCAGACATGGTCCTTGCTATCAAGGAGCTCCTGCTGAGTGAAGAAAATGGACCGGTGGATATTACCAATATAATGTATATCTCAGAGGAGGAACACTTTGTCCAACCAGGGAGGATACAGAAAATTTCTAGGAGATAACACCTAAAGGAAAAGGGGAAGGGAATAGGCAGAGGGCTCTCAGACATTAGTGTGTGTGTTGTAAGGAAACTGTGCAGTCATGAAGTGATAATGGGTCTGGAGAGGCCTTGGATTTTACCCTAAAGGTAAATTGACTGAATTTAAGTGGCGAGATACCCAGAGGTCAAATTTGGTTTTTAGCAAGAAAGACTGCTGGGACACAGTGTACAGTAGGGAGATAGGGAGACGAGTCAAAATATTTCTAATTCTCATCACAGTTCCATCTGAGATGTGTTGATTCAAACACTATTAAATAAAGTAAGTCAAATAGAGGGGATGACAGATAGCAGGGCAGTGAGGTGCCTTCAGATTCCCTGCAGCACCGTCTCAGCACTGTGCCCTAACGTGGGGCTGAAGCCCTGACTTACAGTTTCTAGCTGTGGGGAATGGAGCACGCTGTCTTGGACAGAAGTATTGGGTTGACTGTGAAACTAAGGGGCCAACTTCCAAGTAGTGCCAGCTTTCTGACAGCGGTGTAGATGCTGGTCCCAGATGAGCCGCTGCTGGGCTCGCCATTGCTTTGAGCACCTGCGCACACATAGGTAGCTCCAACCTTGAGGAGCATTCCTCCTGCGTTTGTTTCTGTCATTGTAAAATGAAGTTGCTGGCCATTTAATATATATTCCTATATCTCTGTATTCACATACATGAATATATATTTCAGAGAGAGATTCCATCATGGAATAAATAAAATATTTACTGTATTTACTAGCAACTTGCTATGAATTGATTTTGAAGAGACTATTCCAGCCATTATGGGGGAATGGATTGGGGAGGAGCAAGAGTAGGAACAGAGAACCAGTGAAATGGCCCCAACAAGCAAGAATGACAGCAGTGAAAATGAAGAATTATAGGTAGATCTGAGAAACAGATTTTGAAAGAGGAAATGATAGGACTTGCTGATGGGCTGATATGAGGGGTTGGGTGAGAAATTCACGATGGATGTCAGGGTCTGACCTAAACACCTGGGTAGAGGGTGATGCCCTTGATTATACAAAGCCTTAATATTAATAACCACTTGCCTTTATTGAGCATGTGTTTGGTATCCTGCCCTGTACTAAGAGTTTTACACATATTTCATTTAAACTTCAAAAGAACCCTGTGAAGAAGGTGTTGTTATTGTTCCCAGTGTTCGCTGAGGAAGCTGAGCTCTGAGAGGTTGGGCTGCAGGCCTAGAAACAATAGCTGGTGAAAGGAGGAGCTGGATTTCCACGAGTCCGCCTGTGTCACTGCTTCATGTGGCATCTTGCTATGAGCATACAGTTCATTGTGATTTTTTTCTCTTTTCAGGGTTGTGGTTTTTTGCACTGAATGTAACCTAGACTCATCTTCACGGGCTTGTGTTGCCCCAGGTACTGTCAAAGGTAAGTTTTTAAAATATATATCTACCATGTATTGGCAATAGTCTTCTTCTTAAAAAGAAGAAAAGTACTTTTTCAAGAACATTGTTGCCCTTTTACTAAGTTCTTACAGAAAGATATTTTTAAGGTGACCATCATACCAGCCCCTTGCTTTCCTACTATATGGTAGGTGCCTTTAAAAAGCACTGGTATTTAGATGGATACTGACATTTGGTGCCTCATGCTAGAAAGCTACAACTTAGTTATTAGGATTATGTGAGTTTTATGTGAGTGTATCCCTAGCGTCTCTGTCTCTCACCTTTCCCTGCTGCGGTCTGTAGTCCACATTACTGCCAGGGTTCACTTTCTGAACGATAGATTTACTCAGGTCATGCCTTTGCTTAAACAGCCCTCATGGCGTCCAGTTGCTGCAGATGTTGTCCCATAGATCCCCTCAAAACCTAATTCCAGTCAACATTTCTGGCTGCTTTTTTTAGTGAATCCTTATCTGTAAGCCTTAAGGGACCATTTTCTGTTCCCTAGATATATATATAGTATTTTTTTCATGGCTTTGTGCCTTGGTTGATGCTTTTCTCTTTTTAGAGTTTGGAAGCAGGGAGAAGAATGTGACTATCTACTCTCCTTGTTGTATTTTTCCTGTTGTCTTCTTCTTCCAAACTCCCTTGGCAGAATTTTTTTTCATCTGTATTCTAAGAGTACCTGTTGTTATTACAGTAATAAATTATTCAATATTTTATATTAAAGTTGTTTTATTTGTATCTGTCTCCTTTACTAATATATAAACCCTTTGAGACTGCTTGGAAAGGAGCTAACCTATTTTCAATGCCTAAAAGAGGCCCCCACAAGCAAGAAAGGATAACAGCAGTGAAAATAAAGAATTGTGGGTGGATCCGAGAAACAAATTTTGAAAACAAAAATGATAGGACTTGCCGATGAGCTAATATGAGGGGTCTAGGGTAGGATGAGAAATTCATGATGAATTTCTCCCCAACCCTTTGCTAGGCTTATGTGCCTAGTGTATGCACCTTATCTCTATAGAGACAGCCACTTACCTGAAGACAGTAGCCATAACCATAGCCACTGCTAAGGTCAAAATACTGTGTGGCCTATGGTTTTTGAACCTCCAATTCAGCCTCAGTTGTATAGAGAAATAAGATAAAATGCTCTTAGACACCTTGCTAAGAGTTCTACACACATTGTTTAATTTAATCTTTATAACACCTTTTCCTGCACAGCTTTATGGATGAAAATACTCAGGATTAGAAAGTTAAATAACTTGCCCAAGACCACACAGCTAATAACTGACAAGAACGATTCTACATTTTCAAAGCCACAGCTCATTCCAGCATAACACACTATCCCAGCACCATCTGGCATGTGGTAGAGGCACAGTAAATGTTTATTGAGTTGATATCTATTGCATTTTAAAGAAAAAGCACTGTCATTGATTAATTCAATCATTCTTATATAGAAATTTATGGAATACATATTAAATGTCAGGTACACAGTTTTAAGTAGACTGAATGCAGAGATTAACAAGATATAGTGTCTGGTATCAAGGGGTTGACAGTCTAATCCTTATCATATAGAGGAATCTATGTGAGTAAATAAATCCAATAAAGTGTTACAGATCCCATAATAGAATTCAAACAAGATCCACTGGGGGCACTGAGGAAGGAATCATTATTTCTGCCTAGAGATGGATCAGGAAATAGTTCATAAAAGCTGACCCTTGATTGGAAAGTAGGGTCTCCCCTTGTGGCACCAGAGGAGGGAAAGGCAGAGGGAGTATAGCAACAAAAACATGGAAACCTGTATTGGCAAAGCTGTAAGATGTTCATTACAGCTGGAACAAAAGGAACAGAGACCAGGCAGACGAGGTTGGAGAGACAGGCGAGGGCTGGATCCTGGAGGGCTTTTGAAAATATTAACATATTTGGCAATTTTCCTGGAAGAACTTGCACAGGTACTGTAGGACATTACTTGTATTTAGTTCTTAACATTTGCTGAGTCCTGTCATGTGTGTGGCAAGCACTGTGCCAGGTCAAGACTGTCCACCACCTACCACAGGTCACAAACTGGTGACTGCTCCAAGTTGAAGTGATGTGCAAAAACAGAAATTAAACACTTGTGTCGGCCGGACACGGTGGCTCACGCCTATAGTCCCAGCACTTTGGGAGGCCGAGGCGGGCGGATCACTTGAGGTCAGGAGTTCCAGACCAGCCTGGCCAACATGGTGAAACCCTGTCTCTACTAAAAACACAAAAATTAGCCAGGCATGGTGGCACGTGCCTGTAGTCCCAGCTACTTGGGAGGCTGAGGCAGGAGAATCACTTGAACCAGGGAGGCAGAGGTTGCAGTGAGCCGAGATTGCGCCACTGTACTCCAGCTGGGCAACAGAGCGAGACTCTGTCTCTAAATACATACATACATACATACATACATACATACATACGTACATACATAAAATAAACACTTGTGTGTTGTCTCATCATCTCATGATGGGACATGACTTGTCACTTTGGCATGACTTGTTCACCCCTCTAGTTTTCATGTAAGTGGGCTTTGCCCTGACTTTTTTGTGACTTTGTTAGCACTGATACATTAGACCCTTTGTCACTTCTTACATGGAACCCTTAATTAACCATACGCTTCTGCATTGCCTATCTTACTTACCTTCTATTTTGTCAAAAGAAAAGTAAAGTTGCCCTAGACACAATCATAAGCCATGCCTTCAAACAAGAATGTTATTAAGGTTTGTTCAAGAAACACATTGAAAACTAAAGACAGCTCCAAAACAACAAAAAATGAGAGCAAGTGAAATAAAGGACAAAGATAAAAATAGGTATCAATATGACATTTAGTAAGTGGGCACATTACATGGTTTTAATCAGGAAAGATTTTTAGAAATAAAAATTGACTGGAGGCCAGGCACTATGGCTCACACCTAAATCCCAGCATTTTGGGAGGCCTAGGCAGGTGGATTGCTTGAGCTCACAAGTTCAAGACTAGCCTAGGCAACATAGTGAAATCCCAACTCTACCATAAATAGAAAAATTAGCCAGGCATGGTGATGTGCACCTGTAGTCCCAGCTACTTGGGAAGCCCAGTGAGGCTGAGGCTGCATTGAGCTGTGATCATGCCACTGCACTTCAGCCTGGGTGACAGAGTGAGACCCTGTCTCAAAAAATATATATATACTGAATAGATATTAGAAGGGTAGAGATGTGGATTGGTGATGAGGGGAAGGGGTTTCCAGTGGAGTGTGGACTAGGATATACATAGATAGAGATTAGCATGTTGTGTGCTGAGAATGAAAAGATTTGCCTGCGTGAATGCAGAATACAGTGTGCTTTGAGAGTAACTAGAAATGAGGTTAGTGAAAAGCTTAGGAAGTAAAAGTGTGTGATTAATGCTGTGGTAATAGAATAATTTGGAAGACAAGGCTGATATGGAAAACTGAACTTAATTCTGAGGAGGATACGTTTTAGATATAAGTTGAGATCAAAGGGTATCCAATAAGTAATATTCTCTTCCCTGCTCAAGTTCTGAACCAGCAGAGACTTAGGACAAAGGAGTAAGGTAGATAGGTGGAGATCAGAATTTCACGTTTATCATCCATAAATTTGCCATAGGAGAACTGGCTTAAATCTAAGGGCAAGCAGATTTTTAATACTGAACTGCAAGACTTAACAGGTTTATTCACCCAGCAACACTAGTCTGGGATAGACCTGCCTCCTCGCCTGCCTCCTAGCCAACGAAAGGAGCAGAGCAGAACAGGTGCCCCCAAGGGAAAAGGGAGAGAAAAGGGCTGGACTATGCAAGCCTGGTTTCTTCTTCCAAACACACTCATCAGAGAAGTGATTTCACCCCTGACAGCCTGAATCAGGGATACAAGGCCAGGAATATGAAAAATTGGATATTGTCCCATGTGGAAGGAAGCATCAGAAGCAGGGACAAAAGTTTTCCTCCCCTAGCATTCCCTAGCTTTTGTTTCTTAGTGCATTGTTCTTAACCAGTAAGTCTAGGTCAGCCAGGGTTATGCTAGTCTCCCTTCCTTCCTCCCTTCCTCCCTCCCTCCCTCCCTCCCTCCCTCCTTCCTTCCTTCCTTCCATCCTTCCTTGTATAGCCAGAAACCTCTTTATTTTCATTTTCCTTTTGAATTACCTATATAAACCTAGCCCAAGCAATTTAAATGAAGAACTTCACTGGTTTTGTAATGCATGTGTGCTATTTGAAATTCAGCTGCTTTGCAGCTTATATGCAGCAAGTAATTGTTCCACTTTCTGATGTCTAAAAGGCCTGTAGGAAGAAAGTCTGTTTTTCCCTGAAGTCTAATCTTTCCTCAGCCATGCCTGCTTAGGAAAAGCTGTGCCGGCATAATTCAAGGTCAAGCAGCAGCCTTCTGTACACTGAAGCCACCCAAGCCCACTAATGCCCTATTCCCTTTGCTGAGGCCAGCACAGCTGGCATTTGCTTGCTAGGCCAGAGCAGCCAGTGTATGCTGAGGCTGCCTGCACAGCTGATATGTAAATGAGCTTTCAATACCAGCATCACCACCACCGCCACAACAGTCTGTGGCTTGTTTCTTGAAGAGGCCTGCAAAGCCCCCAACCCTTTGCTGAGGCTTATGTGCCTAGTGTATGCAGCCTTGTCTCTATAGAAACAGCCACTTACGTGAAGACAAAGTTGCCATAACTACAGTCACTGCTAAGGTCAAAATACTGTGTGCCTATGGTTTATAAACCTCTAATTCAGCCTCAATAGTTAAAAGCTAATGTATAACTATAAAAACAACAGTAAAAAGCCTAATACAAGCTTCTACAAGAAAATACTGTGCCCCCTCATTAAAGTCCAGGGCCCAAAGTCCTGGCCTTAACAGAAGCCTCAAAAATGCCACATGTATTTTACTCCGTTGAATTTTAGTTCATGTCTATTATCAAAATTTCGGTGCCACGCACCAGAGGTTAGGGTCTTTGAGACCCAATAAATAGCACTCTCCTTCCCTTGACTGGGCTCTATATTTTGGTCGCCCAAATGTCCTCCTTTTTAAAAGCTTATATGCAGTGAAAAATTGTTACACTTTTCATTTTTCCCTCCTTTTTAAAAGGAGGACATTCGGGAGACCAAAATACTGTTTCTCTGACTAATAAAGCTGTATTGGACCGCCCATTCCCACTGCCACTGCTATTGTATGTGCCACTGGGCGGAGGGGCCGGGCTTAAAAAAAAAAAAAAAAAAAAAAGCTTTATTGGAGAATGTGACACATCTACAGGCCAGTGAACTTAACACTGAACTTCATAATAACACAGACTGACCTACTCACGAGTAGTTGTGAGGGTCCTGTGTTTATGGGTGGAGGAGAAGAGGAGAATGCATGCTTCCTGGGGCAGCTGGTTTCCAAAAGGAAGGAAAAGACAGGGCTGAGCTCCACCTACCTTGTTTCTCCTTCCAAACTCACCATTAAATTAAGATCCTGTTACCTTCTCTGGAGTGGATTGTGTGCAGGTATAGAGGAGCCAAAGGTGGAAACACAGGAGGCAGGAAGAAGCATTCCCCTTTCACAGCATGTCCAAAAGGAAATGGAGATCACTGGGGATCGGACCCTGAAAGAATAAGAATTCAGAGTAGAGAATGTCTTGTGAGTTGGTCATCTCCATGTACTTATTAAGCACCTATTATGTATCAAGTGCAAATACATTATCAGTGAATCCTCAGAATAACTATTATTCCCAAGTTTTGGTAGGGAAGCTGAGACTGAGACAAATTGAGTGATTTCCTCAAGGTCACACATCCATAAGCATTCAGGTCTGTTGGACTCTTCAGTGACGGCCACAGCTCCCCCTCCAGGTTCCAGTCACTGCCCCTTCCCCTTCAGGCCTAGCAATAGTAAGGTTCCCCACTGTTGTCAGCCACTGGGTGGTTCAGTAGCCTTTGTTGGTTTCCCTATTTCCATTCTAACATGTTGGAAAACTGAGGGCTGTAGTAGTAGGGAAGGTAAGACTTGGGCCTTGGTAGGATCTTATTGGGACATGATGGATTTTAAGAAGTGAGTGTAGGGGCAGAAGTCTTGGTTAAAGCCTTGGGTAGAGGGTGATAGCGTGGGGTAGGAGAGATGACAGTGTGCAGTGTTGGGGGATAGGGAGGAGGAGTCGGTGAGGGGAAATAGCAGTGATTGTCAGAGAAGGAGAGAACTAATTTAGCCAGGCAAGTCAAGCTAGAAAGAGACTTAAGAAAAATAGAACAGCCAAATAGGAGAATCCAGAAAGGATGAAAGTAAAAAGATTAAAGCTGAAGGAGAAGCCAGCAAGTTGAGAGCAGTGCCCTTTCATAGAAGAAACAACCACTGCCATCCCTTCTTCCTCTCCCGACCTCCTGTCTCCAGTCAGTGCCTCCCACTGGCTTAGCCCAGCCAGCAGCCAGAAGATAAAGAGCCCAATGATGGTGTCACCTGGGGCACACAGTCAGGTGGAGAATGGAGCGTGGGTCTGGAGGAAGCACCAGACCAAGGAGTGTGCTGAGTACAGGCCTGCAAGCATGAATGGAGTTCCAAGGAGCCTATAATGCATCATCTATGAAATGCAGTCTCTGTTTCAGTGAAATAGGAGAACTTAAAGACATCTGTGAAGCAAATTACACATAAAATCTTTCTGGATATGTTACTGAGTTTTTCCAATGCTATCAACCTAATTTTTATAGAAAGAGAACTTTTTTTTTTTTTTTTTGCGCAACTGTGATAAATAGGTGAGGGACAAAATCAACTAGAGAAAGCCTGTTTTCACTTGCTGTGAGCATCCGTCATGTGTTTTACAGAAGGGATGGGCAATGTTGATTAAGCTGGGAGCGAGTGAATGGATATCAATTGAGAGCTTCTACTGTACTGATTTTACACTTCACATCACATAAATATGCATTTGTTCCCAACAAGACCTTGCTAGGTGGGTGAGCAAAGTAGATATTTTGGTAACCCCTTCCCACCCAGTAGATGAGGAAACAGCTTCCTGGAAGTGCCTTCTTAGCCTTGAGTCTTGGCTGGTTATAGAGAAGGCTACACCAAAACAGATCATCAAGCGTTGTGCATTAATAGATCTTTCTTACACACACAAAAAAACATACACTACCAGCATCTCTTTACCCTTTTTTTTTTTTGAGACAGGGTCTCACTCTGTTGCCCAGACTGGAGTGCAGTGGTGTGATCGCAGCTCACTGCAGCCTTTACCTCCTGGACTCAACCAGTCCTCCCACCTCAGCCTCTTGAGTAGCTAGGCCCACATACATGTGTCACCACACCTGGCTAATTTTTGTATTTTGGGTAGAGGTGGGGTTTCACCCCCAGGCTGGTCTTGAGCTCCTTAACTCAAGCCATCCACCTGCCTTGGCCTCCCAAATTGCTGGGATTATAGGCATGAGCCACTGCACCTGGCCTTTTTTAGTTTTTATGTTTTGTAGCTATGAGCTTTAGAGTAGTTGATAGGTTTCTAAATATTCGTACCTGTATTATAATGGAGATTTGTGTCGTTTGAATAATTATTCCTCAATAGGGCCAGGAGCGGTGGCTCACGCTCGTAATCCCAGCACTTTGGGAGTCTGAGGCGGGCGGATCACGAGGTCAGGAGTTCAAGACCAGTCTAGCCAACATAGTGAAACCCTGTCTCTACTAAAAATACAAAAATTGGCCGGGTGTGGTGGCAGGTGCCTGTAGTCCCAGCTACTTGGGAGACTGAGGCAGGAGCATCGCTTGAACTCAGGAGGTGGAGGTTGCAGTGAGCTGAACTCGCACCACTGCACTCCAGCCTGGGCAACACAGCAAGACTCTGTCTCAAAAAAATATATATATTCCTCAATAATTACATATGTAATGAATTCATGAAAATGTTGCATACATTTTTAGTAGTTTCCTTTTGGCACATTTTAATTCATAAAATTTTAACAAACTTTTTCTTGACTCATTTTATTCTTTGAGGAAAAATTACTTTTTACTGTCTTGCCCTGTAAATAGTCTCATTTAAAAATATATGAACTGACATTTAGTTTATTAAGCACATTTCCTAAAAATGAAAAGTGGGGCCAGCCATTATAGTGTACTTTAATTTCAGTTATAAAGAAAGCAGGAACGTTATTCATAAATTATAAGCCCAGGAAACCCTGCCAATTCCAATAGCCTTAGCCTAATACCCAGGCACTGTGACCTGCAGGGGCGGAACAACAGGTGCGCCGCTTTGCTCACTGCCGTGCTTTCTTGCAGGTCAGTGTCTTTCACCACCACCTCTGCCAAAAGGCAAATAAAATAGGGAAAGAAATCTAGAGCTATTAATATCCCAATGCTGGAAACCTTTCCTATTTACCCTTCTCCCCCAAGATGGGAAACATTCCCTCCCTGCTTCTCTCACTCCCTCTTTCTTACCTTTAAGATGCATGTGCATAGACACACACACACAAAGTTACTCAAAGTTACTTCACAGTATCTGTGGCCTTATTGAGAGAATTTCAGTCTAAACCTTTGAAAAAAAAATTTTTTTGCCCTGAATTCCTTACATACTTTTTTCTTCTCTCTTCTTTTAGGCAGTATTTTTGTGTTTCTGCAGAGTTTTGCACAAAATCTGTTCCCATGCAAACCAATGAGGGAGAAGTATCGGAAGAAAGCAGTTCCAAGGTCAGTAAATTACTGAAAGGTACAGTTTGGGTAGAAATTGAACAGTAGAGGCTGTGGATGAGTAGAATGGGTATTTCATTTTACATGACTGTAAAAATTCGATTGATTTAAATTAGAATCTAACAGATTGAGAAATATTTTTTCTTTTCAGTATACTTTTTAATCCTATATGCTAATTTAAAACAATTTTACTGAACTACAGAGAACTTTATAATTTATTTTTAGAACACTAATACTGTGTCTTTTAAAGTTTGTTACGAAAGTTGCTATAGGCTTATAAAAAATCAGAAGTATATGAAGTCAGGAGTCAAAGCTGGTCCCCTGTTCCTGCTGCACAGAGGCAGTCACTGATAATTTTTAGGTGTTTTTCTATTACAAATTTTATTTTGTTTTATTTTAGATTCAGAGGTACACATGCAGGTTTGTTGCATGGGTGTGTTGTGTGATGCTGAGGCTTGGGGTACAAATGATTCCATCACTCAGGTAGTGAGCATAGTACCCAAGAGCTTGTCTTTGAACCCTTGTTCCCTTCCCTCCCTCTCCCTTTTGGAGTCCCCAGTGTCCACCGTTTCCATTTTTATGTCCACATGTACCCAGTGTTTAGCTCCCACTTATCAGTGAGAACATGCAGCATTTGGTTTTCTGTTTCTGTGTTAATTCATTTAGGATAATGGCCTTCAGCTGTATCCATGTTGCTGCAAAGGATGTTATTTAATTCTTTTTTTTTTTTTTTTTTAGACTGGGCCTGGCTCTATTGCCCAGGCTGGAGTGCAGTCACACGATCTTGACTCATTGCAGCCTCTGCCTCCCAGGCTCAAACCATCCTCCCACCTCAGCCTCCTGAGTAGCTGGGACTACAGGTGTACACTACCAAACCTGGCTAATTTTTGTATTTTTTGTAGAGACGGGGTCTCACTTTGTTATCCAGGCTGGTCTCACACTTCTGAGCTCAAGCACTCCACCCGCCTAGGTCTTCTAAAGTACTGGGATTACAGGCATGAGCCACCATGCCTGGATGATTTAATTCTTTTTTATGGCTACGTATTATAAATTTTTAAATGGTAATTTGTTTGCTTTGTTTTTTCAATCTAAAGCCTAAGGAATGTTATCATCATCAAATCTTATATGTAAATATATATAATAAATAAAAATAAATATGTATGAATCCTATATATAAATCCTATATATAAATATTTATCTGTATTTTTGTCTATATCTGGCTCCATGTGCTGATTTTCCTTGGCTGCTTCTTAACATGGTTACATGAGACCCTTAGTATTACTTTTACTTCCTCTCTGTTCATTCAGAATTGTCTGTAGCTCTTCCTGGGAGCTCTGAAAACAACTCTTTCAGTTTCTTTCTGAATGCCCCCTCTACGGGGCTATGATCTAGTCCATGGCTTGGGTGGAGGGACAGATGTCATCCTGTCCTCTTGGTTTTCCTTTCCCATCTCACCAGATTTCTTTCTTCTTTCTGTAGCCAAAGCAGAAGCTTATAGATTTTCATCGGACTCATCTAGACCCTGAATCTCATGTAGGGTTAGTCAGAGCCTGTGAGGTACACACACGATCTAGGAATCTCCCTCACACACACACACAGAGGCACACATACCCGGGACACCCAAGATACACATACCCCAGAATTTCCGAGGTACATATACACCCTTCCCCAAGATCCTAATTTACTAATTTATAGTGAAATATAATGTTAAGGAAGATTGGGGCTCATGCCTGCAATCCCAGCACTTTGGGAGTCCGAGGCGGGCAGATTGCTTGAGCTCAAGAGTTCGAGACCAGCCTAGGCAACATGGCAAAACCCTGTCTCCAAAAAATACAAAAATTAGTTGGGCGTGGTGGTGCATGCCTGCAGTCCCAGCTACTCAGGAGGCTGAGGTAGGAGGATCATTTGTACCCAGGGATGTTGATGCTGCAGTGAGCTGTGATCATGCCACTGCACTCCAGCCTGGGCAGCAAAGCCAGACCCTGCCTCAAAAAAAAGGAAGATTGAATTTCTGGCTAGTACATTTTCTCCCTGGAAAGATAAGGTATAATTGGGAGATTGCTTGGTGAACATGTAATTAGACCAGTATAGAATATATTACTGTGCCATAAGCTCAGTTTTCAACTTCTTTTTGGAAAAATAAATGACTAGCTTTCTTGATTTTTCAATTACTGAATAGTTTATCAGTTCAGAATGAATTAGACTCAACAATAAGAGAACATTCTTTTTATACTTGCACTAAGTGGATGCCTCTGTTATAAATTAGATTACAACTTCAACTTCATCAGCCTTAGTTTAACTCAGGTTCTTATGTTTTTCCTCCTGATGTTTGCTTTTGTTTAAAATCTTATATTTGGAGGCTGATCTCATCTCGCAGGGGTCAGTCCATTCTCCCCCTCCGAGGGTGTAAATCAATCAGTCAATAAAATCTTATGTTTGGAATGATTTAATGTATGGCTGGAATTTGTCATTTTGCTGTGGTTACATAGTTTGTGGATGTCTTTTAACAGAAGGCCATTAGGAAAGGTAGCAGGGTTTGAGGAAAAGTAGAGAATTTTTTATCAAAAAGTGATTTTCAGCTAAATTTATTTTTGTTCAATATATTTTTTTTGAGACCGGATCTTGCTCTGTCGCCAAGTCTGGAGTGTGGTGGTATGATCACGGCTCACGGCTCACAGCTCACAGCTCACTGCAGCCTCAACCACCCAGCCTCAAGCAATTCTCCCACCTCAGCCTCCCAAGTAGCTGGGATCGCAGGTGTGTGCCACCACACCTGGCTCTTTTTTTTTGGTAGAGACAGAGTCTTGCTGTGTTGCCCAGGCTGGTCTCAAACTTCTGGGCTCAAGTGATTCTCCTGCCTCAGTCTCCCAAAGTGCTGGAATTATAGGTGTAAGCCACTGTGCCTGGCCTTCAATAAATAATTCTTAAGCACGTGTTATCATGGGATACAACAGTGAACCAAAAATACGTGGTTCCTACTCTCAAGGCAGTTTCATTTTAGTGGGAGACATGAATAAATATAAATAAAGATAATAATTATAGATGATGGTAAGTACTATGAAAAAAATAAAGCCATGTCATGCAGGGCAGCTGGGAGGAAGAGCGTAGCTAGTCCAGGAAGGTCTCTCTGAGAAGGGGACATTTCAGATGAAGCTAATGGGCAAGGGAGCCAGCTGTGTGGAGAGCTGGAGCAACAGTGTTCTAGACACAGGAAACAGCTGCAAAAGCCCTTGGCCTCTTCCAAGAACTCTCAGAAACCTGTGGGCCAAGTGTGACAGGAGGTTACAGAGAGAGGCAGAGACCTTGCAAGACCTCAGAGGCCACAGTGTGCAACGTGGACCTATTCTCCATTCCTAGGGCAGCCATTGAAGGCTGTTCACTAGAGGAGTGATGTGATGTGTAGGATTTGCATTTTAAGAGATGGCTCTGGCTGCTCTCTGGACAGTGGATTGGAAAGAGGTAAGAGTGGAAGCAGGGAGCCTGGTGAGAAGGCATGTGCAGCCGTTCGGGTAGGACTGCATTCATGGATGTTACTGGAAGTGGAGGAAAGACAGACTTGAGGTGTATTTTGGCGCCAAAACTGATGTGACTCGAGGATGGATTGGGATTCTTTTGCATCATAGAAATCAAAAGGGGAATTTCAAGAGAGAGGCTCACTCAGTAACTTCAGATGCTGCCAAGAATCAAGGAGGCTGACAAGTGAGAAAAGACACCTGGATTTGTTTAAGAACTAATTAAAGAGAAAGGATATGAGGAAACTTTCTAGGGGGTGATGGAGATGGTCTGTGTCTGATAGGGGTGCAATTGTTTATAATTACAATAAAAATAGTTACAGTGTAGTTACATTTTATGTGGTGAAACTGACATAATCAAATGGAGTGGAGAATACATGGAAGTATAGATGAAGCAGGAATGGCAGAACGTTGGCAACTATTGAAGTGTTATGATGGGTACATAGGAGTTTATTTGTATTTACTTTGTACATGTTTTAAATTTTCTATGATAGTTTCTGAAAAGAACTTACTGGTGTTCAAGGGTGCCATTTAATTGGAGTAGGAGGTGCAGAAACCAAATTTTATGGGTTAAAGAGATATTAAATGATTTTTAAAAATGAGTTATGACTATAGTCCACCACCCAATTTTAGGACATTTGGAAGTAAATGGAAGAGAGAGCAATGAGGAGGAGGATTAAGTTCAAGTGAAAGATTTTTTTTAAATGGAAGAGAACTATGCATGTTTGAGAAAAGAGGGAAGAAATGAGTGGAGGAAGGCAGAGTGCGGTTAGAAAAAGGTTTCTCAGATTCCCAGGCTTAACGGGCCTCGTACTGCAGTAATGCCTGAGCCCAGGCCCAAATCCTGCTCTTCTGACTCTTGTTTAGTGGCGGAGGGAGTTTTGGAGGAGGAAAGAAAGAAAGAAAGTGGGTTCAGCTTTTCTTTGTTTTGCCTTCGAAAGAGGAGTCACTGTAGTTGGGAGAGTGTAGAGTACACAACTGAAGACTTGAAATGACAAGTTTTGATTTCCTATTAAGAGGAAAGGCTTGGAATTGCAGTTGTAGAGAAGGTGCTAAGAATAGTTAACAAATGAATAAAGGGTCAATATGTTTTACAAAATATCCAGGTAAGTTGTGCAAGTATAAATCAGGAGCTCTTATGGATGGGCAGGGTTGGTACAGAAGTCTTTTTTTTTTTTTTTTTTTTTTTTGAGATGGAGTCTCACTCTGTCACCCAGGGTGGAGTACAGTGGTGTGATCTCGGCTCACTGCAAGCTCCGCCTCCCGGGTTCACGCCATTCTCCTGCCTCAGCCTCCTGAGTAGCTGGGACTTGACAGGCGCCTGCCACCACACCAGGATAATTTTTTGTATTTTTTAGTAGAGACGGGGTTTCGGCGTGTTAGCCAGGAAGGTCTCCTGGCCTCGTGATCCGCCCACCTCGGCCTCCCAAAGTGCTGAGATTACAGGCTGAGCCACCGTGCCCGGCCCGGTATAGAAGTCTTATTGGAGGAAGTGAATTTTGCTGTTCCTCTTGAAGAGTGTTCTCTGAAACTGCAGCATCATCCGTAACATTTTCTTGGAGAGAGATGTTTATTGAAGTTCAGAGATGGGTTAGGATTATATATTCTTCAGGAGTTGGGAAATGTAGACTTTGACCTCTTGAATTTAGGGATTTTTTTTTCTCTGCCAGAAAGATATAAAGCAGGTGATGGTTTCTAAAAGACTGCTGTAAACAGATTATAGATCATTCCTGAATTATGCACAAGCATTCTATTTTTCCTTATTTTTGCCTCCTTTCCTCCCCTCCTCTCTCCTGATTAATTCAGCAAATATTTATTGAGCACCTACTGTGCGCTAGGAACTGTGTTGGGTGTTGATACACAGAATTGACTCCTTAAACTATTATCTATTCTTTGTTTTAATTCTTGGAGCTCCAACCATTTAAAGTGGAGGCAGGAAGAAAGAATGTTAAATTTCACATCAGTTTAGAACGAGCTTTTTTTCCCTGAATGGTCACCAGATTGCAATTTTGTATGACGTAACAAATTTCTCAAAGAGAGTTCTGCTATTGTTGTGAAAGCTTCTATTGTAAATGCTGAAGGAAGACAAGTTGACAGAGTTATTGTTAGTGTAAAACTTCAGACGCCTCTGAACATATCCTTTGGAGGAACAGTGAATATTTCTTACATTTTTCCCAAGGACCACTTCAGGGTTTATTTAATTTTTCTGCTGTGTATGTGAGAGAGAAAATTGAATCAAATTAACAGAGTTACCCATGGATCTGTTTTATTGTTCCACATTTTTAGAGGTTAAATATGAAAATTATGTTCTGTGACTGGGTGCAGTGGCTCATGCCTGTAATCCCAGCAGTTTGGGAGGCCAAGGCAGGCATATGACTTGAGGTCAGGAGTTTGAGACTAGCCTGGCCAACATAGCAAAACCCCATCTCTACTAAAAATACAAAAATTAGCTGGGCCTGTTAGCGTGCGCCTGTAATCCCAGCTGTGCCTGTAATCCCAGCTACTCGGGAGGCTGAGGCAGGAGAATCACTTGAACCCAGGAGGCAGAGGTTGCAGTGAGCCAAGATCACACCACTGCACTCCAGCCTGGGTGACAGTGTGAAACTCCATCTCAATAAATACAGTATAATACAATACAACACAACACAACACAGCAACACAACAACACAACACAACACAACACAAAAATTAGCCAGGCATGGTGACGTGCGCCTGTAGTCCCAGCTACTTGGGAGGCTGAGGCAAGAGAATTGCTTGAACCTCGGAGGCAGAGGTTGCAGTGAGCCAAGATCATGCCCCTGTACTCCAGCCTGGGCAACAGAGCGAGACTCCATCTCAAAAAAAAAAAAAAAAAAAGAGCCTGGGCACGGTGGCTCAAGCCTGTAATCCCAGCACTTAGGGAGGCCGAGGCGGGTGGATCACGAGGTCAGGAGATCGAGACCATCCTGGCTAACACAGTGAAACGCCGTCTCTACCAAACATACAAAAAAATTAGCCGAGCATGGTGGCGTGCGCCTGTAGTCCCAGCTACTTGGGAGGCAGAGCTTACAGTGAGCCAAGATCGCGCCACTGCACTCCAGCCTGGGGGACAGAGCAAGACTCTGTCTCAAAAAAAAAAAAAAAAATTATATTCTGTAAAAAGTCTTTGATGACATAGGAAATCCGGAGGCATGGATATGTATATGCTTCATTGGCCTGATTCCCATGGAGAGAAACTCATGTGACCTATTTTATTTGGCATTTATGTGCTTATATTATCACA
Source organism: Pongo abelii (assembly GCF_028885655.2). Taxonomy (NCBI): domain Eukaryota; kingdom Metazoa; phylum Chordata; class Mammalia; order Primates; family Hominidae; genus Pongo; species Pongo abelii. The sequence continues at coordinate 46,617,332 of NC_085929.1, forward strand.
CTGATCTGAAAACAGATACTATTTTATCTGTCACATGTGGCTTTGACTGGTTAAATGTAATGCTCATTTTTCTTACCGTCTGGTTTCACTGTCACATAGTGGAACTGTACATTACTGGGAGGTTTCACCTCTATTGTGGATTTACTGACACATGCTGAACTAAGCTGTTTATTTGTGTTATCTCTTCTTCTTTTTATTGAGATATTATCAAAAATGTTATACTTTTATAGTCATTCACTTTACTTAATTCAACAAACATTTATTGGGCACCTACTAGTTGCTGATGTCGTAGGTACAGGCATGCAAAGTTATGTATGTAAGACATGGTCTCTGCATTTCAGGCACTTTTAACCTAGTTGAGGGAGGTAACCATACCATACAGGCTATGATACTGATAATTAAATATGTGCCTAGGTGAAAGCAATGAATTCTTTCTGGAAGGAAGCTCCACAATGGAGAGGGAACACTTGAAATGGGCATTGTAGAAAGAAGGGTTTCATGGTTTTTATTGGTTTGTTGTTGGATGGGTGAGGGGGAGAAGGCTATTATATGCAGAGGGAACTGTGTGTAGCATATAAGAGGTAATGTGCCAGGCATGGTGGCTCATGCCTGTAATCCCAGCACTTTGGGAGGCCGAGGCAAGCGGATCACCTGAGGTTGGGAGTTCGAGACCAGCCTGACCGACATGGAGAAACCCTGTCTCTACTGAAAATACAAAAAATTAGCTGGGCGTGGTGGCATGTGCCTGTAATCCCAGCTTCTCGGGAGGCTGAGGCAGGAGAATCGCTTGAACCGAGGAGGCGGAGGTTGTGGTGAGCCGAGACCGTGCCATTGCACTCCAGCCTGGGCAACAAGAGCAAAGCTCCGTCTCAAAAAAAAAAAAAAAATAGGTAACATGCGATGGGAGATAGTGAAAAATTTGATTGTGTTTCAGATATCTTGGTATCTGTTACATCACATCTAAACTTAGTGGTTTAAAACCACCATTGTAACCTCCTGAGTGGAATAATTCCAAAAAGTTTAGTAAATACTCTGTCCTCAAGGATGTGGAGCATAACTTTCCACTCCTTAAGAGTGGATTCACACAGTGGAGAACCCTAAAGTCAGGCGATCAAGGTCAACATCAACAGTGATAAGTCATTTTTATACTTTGTACCCTTGGTATGATGTGAGGAAATGGCACTTCAATTTCTAGTTGTCCTTCCTAAAATCCATTATCCCAGTCTAATCATGAGAAAAACATCAGACAAATTCCACTAGCAGGATGTTCTGCAAAATACCTGATCAGCACTCCTGAAAACTCAAGGAAAACTGAGAAAAATCTGAGGAGCTGTCACAGCCAAGAGACAGCTAAGGAGACACGATGACAATGTAATGTGGTATTCTGGATGGGATCCTGGAACATTAGGTAAAAACTAAGCAAATTTAATAAAGTATGGACTTTACTTAATGTATCGGGTTGGGGGGCTACGGGAGGGATAGCATTAGGAGAAATACCTAACGTAGGTGACGGGTCGATGGGTGCAGCAAACCACCATGGCACATGTATACCTATGTAACAAACCTGCATATTCTGCACATGTATCCCAGAACTTAAAGTTTAATAAATAAATAATAATGTATCAATATTGGTTCATGAATTGTGACAGATATACTAAGGTAACATGTTACTAACAGCAGAAACTGCATTCAGAGAAATGGACTATCTTCCTAATTTTTCTGTAAATCTAAACCTGTTCTAAAAAATAAAGTTTTCATATATTTTTAAGACTCCATTACCAAGACAGCCTTTTATTTCTCATAATTCTGTGTTTTCCTGGGCTCAGTAGGGCAGTTCTTCTGTTCCAAAGTGGTATTGGCTGGAGTTACAGTCATCTGGAGGCCCAGTTGGCCAGAAATGCCTGAAAGGGCCCACTCACATGGCTGGCAGTTGGTGTTGGCTGTCAACTAGGAGGCCAACTTGAGGCTGTTGACCCAAGGTTCTCCTCCATATGACTTCTGCATGCCTTGGGTTTCTCACAGCATGGTGGCAGGGAGTCAGGAGGGAGCATTCCAACTGTGCAGGAGCTGCAGACACCTTAAGCCCAGCCTTAGAAGTCACCCAGCTTTGCTTCTTCCCCAGTCTGTTGAATTAAAGCAAGTCACAGGACCATCCCAGACTCAAGGGGAGGAGTAACAGACCCCACCTTTCAGTGGGAAGACTGACCTTAAATATGAGGTCATCTTTAATCCACCACACAGCGACTAGAGTGTTGGGTGCCAGGGAAGCGGGGGCATGGCAGAGCCCAGATTATCTTGGGCTGAAGAGTTTCAAGAATAGACAACAGATTAAACAGATTTATTTTATTTTTATTTTAGCAAGCTTATTGACACCTTGAAGTAGCAGATTTTTTTTTATTTAATAGAAACATGTTCTTGCTCTGTTGCCCAAGCTGTAGAGCAGTGGTGTGATGATGGCTTGCTGAAACCTTGAATTTAATGGGCTCAAGTGATCTTCCCACTTCAGCCTCCGGAATAGCTGAGACTACAGGTGTGCCACCATGCCTGGCTAGTTTGTCTTACTTTTTTTGTAGAGACTGGGTCTCACTATGTTGACCAGGCTGGTCTCAAACTTCTGACTCAAGTGATCCTCCTGCCTCGGCCTCCCAAAGTGCTGAGATTACAGGTGTGAGCCACTGCAGCCAACCAAAGCAGCAGATTTTTAAAGCAGGGAAATGAGATGTACATTTTACTTTATGATTTGGTGTGTTAGGATAACTGGTGTTGATGTACAGAGGGTAGACTAGAATATCTGTATCTTTACACTCAGATTCTCTAAAAGAAAAGAGGATTTAATAGGCCTACTTCAGCCTGTGGACTGATTTCCATTGGGTCCTGAGTTCTCAGGAGTTAGGAGAGCAAGCACCGTAGGTGAGGAAGTAGATCCCATAGAAGGTCAAATGAATTGGGAGGCGAGGACTGGCATTTCTGGGACGGTCTCCAGACCTGATGTAATCTTTCTTTATGGTTCTTAACAAAGATAGATTAGAATGCTTAAACTCTGTAGCCATTTCTCACTTTAAATGTAATGTAACTTAGGTCGATATTCTAAATGAGTTGGTGTTAGCTTACTAGTTGTAGAGATTCTGTAGCTCTAGACTTGAAATATTCATTTTTTAAGTGAAATCTGAAACAGATACAGTAAAATTTGTTATAGAGCTGAGCCATTGGGTGTTTGTGATCGTATTCTCTGTACCTTTGTGTATATTTATCTTGTGTGTGTGTGTGTGTGTGTGTGTGTGTGTGTATATATATATACTTTTTTTTTTTTTTTTTTTGAGGCAGAGTGTTGCTCTGTCGCCTAGGCTGGAGTGTAGTAGCCTGAACAAAGCTCATTGCAGCCTGAACCTCTTGGGCTCCAAGGGATCCTCCTGCCTCAGCCTCCCATGTAGCTGGGACCATAGGCACGTTCCACCACACTGAGCTAAATTTTTTTAACTATTTTTGTAGAGACGTGGTCTCACTATGTTGCCTAGGCTGGTCTTGAACTCCTGGGCTCAAGAGATCCTCCCACCTTAGCCTCCCAAAGTGTTGAGATTACAGGCATGACCCACCATGCCTGGCCTGTATATTTAAATATTTATAATAAAACAATAAAAGTAAGCTCTAGGGTTTCAAATTTATAGCTATAGATTTAAGTACCCACGTGTTTCTACTAATTACTGCAAATAAATATTTACTGAATCAGGAAGCTAACATTTTAGCTAATATGATGTTCTTTATCACTATCAAAGGCAACAAGTAAATGTAGTCTTTGTCTACAGAGAATAAAGTGATCTGTTGATTTGCTTAACATTAAAGATAGTTAAATAGGGTAACTTAGACATAAAATACACAGTAGTATTTGAATGATCTGTTTTAATTGGTTTCATTGACAAAGGACTGCAAGATCTGTTCTTAATATTAAGTGCTCATTTAGTCAAGAAAAGTGTTACATAGGAGTATTTTAGGAATTTGGTAATTTGTTTTGTTTTGTGTTTTGGTAGGGGATGCAGAGAAAAAAGATTTACACATAGTTTAATAAAGTCTTTTGCTTTCCAGAGCTTAGGATATCTCTACCTTAGGCTGAATCTGCTTTAGCAAGTGATAACAAGATTTCATGGATTTTGGTATTCTAAGAGCAGATTGGAAAAGCAAACATGCAGCGCAAGTGCTTTCCCCATTTGTTTACATAGCTGGTAAGCAACATCATTTGGGTTGGACTCCAGGCCTGTCTGACTCCAGAGGCCATAGTATTTCAATACTCCATCCTGGACAAGTTACACGGCAGAGTAATCAGCTGTTTCCTTATGTCAGATAAACTTACTGGAAAAGTCACCTGGGTATAGAAGAATCCCTAAGAAGGGAGAGAGTGCTTTGTGCATATTCAGAGCCACACATTTCTCTGGAGAAGAGATGATTAGAGCATTGAGAGATGTCTGTGAGACCCTGGAGACGGAGTTAGAAGCAGAACCCCTGCAGGCGGTAGGGAACTATTGAAGGATGTTAAGCAGGGGAGAAACCTGATGATCTGATGCATATTTTAGAAAGACTGACCTGCCGCGCCCGGTGGCCCACACCTGTAATCCCAGCACTTTGGGAGGCTGAGGCGGGATTACTTGAGGTCAGGAGTTCCAGACCAGCCTGGCCAACATGGTGAAACCGCGTCTCTACTAAAAATACAAAAATTAGCCGGGCATGGTGGCAGGCGCCTGTAATCCCAGCTACTTGGGAGGCTGAGGCAGGAAAATCTCTTGAATTGGGAGGCAGAGGTTGCAGTGAGCCGAGATCGCGCCACCATACTCCAGCCTGGACCACAAAGCTAGTCTCTATCTCAAAAAAAAAAAAAAAAAAGAATGACCTGGCAGGAATGTGGAGAAATGATTACCAACAGGCTGTAAAATGGAGACAGGGAGACCAGTTAGGAGTCCCCTCAAGAATACTGAGGAAGGCTTGAAATCAGGCAGTAACAGTGGTCTGCAGAGGAGGGGACTGACAGGAGAAGCATACAGGACGGATGGGAGGAGAGCACAAATCTGCAAAGAGTGGGTTAAATGATACCATGTAAAATAGGAGATAGAGCAAGGTATTGGATGTAGCTATTGTTACTGTTATTATTATTATTATGATTTTTTGAGACAGAGTCTCGCTCTGTTGCTCAGACTAGTGTGCAGTGGTATGATCTCAGCTCACTGCAGCCTCTGCCTCCCAGGCTCAGGAGATTCTCCTGCCTCAGCCTCTTGAGTAGCTGGGATTACAGGCACACACTACCATGCCCAGCTAATTTTTGTATTTTTAGTAGAGACGGGGTTTCACTATGTTGGCCAGACTGGTCTCGAATTCCTGACCTCAGGTGATCCGCCTGCCTCAGCCTCCCAAAGTGCTGGGATTACAGGCATGAGCCACCACGCCTGGCCTGTTATTGTTATTTTTAACTGGGTGTGGATTTTGAAATACTGAGGCACCTGCAGGCAGCCCAGGTAAAACTAATTAGTAGGCATTTTAGAGCTCAGTAGAGCGAGAGGACATCAAGATACATATTAGGCGTTCTTAGCATATAGGAATAGATGGGGCCTGGGAGTTGAGAAAAGGCTCAAGTATGGAACTGTAGGAACTATTTCAGACTGTGTCCAATCTGAGCATGGATAAGAATTCGCTTTCTCAAAGTACCAAAACAAAACAAAACCCCAAACAGCAATTCAAAGTACTAAAACAAAAGTAAAAATAAAGGTAAATTAAGGAAAGGAAAGAATTAGCTTGCATGTTCTTTCCTTTTCGGCAGTTTTAGTAAGGTATATTTTACATCCCATAAAACTTACCCATTTATAGTATACAGCTCAATGGTTTTCAGTGTATTCACAGAGTTGTACCGCCATCACTGCCATCTAATTTAAGAACATTGTCATTACTCCAAAAAGAAACTGTATCCATTAGCAGTCACTCTCTATTCCCTTTCCTCCCAGGCACAGGCAACCACTAATCTTTCCATCTCTATAGAATTACCTATTCTGAACATTTCGTATAAATAGAATCATACAGTATGTTTTCCTTCTGTGTGAGACTTCTTTCAGTTAGCATCATGTTTTCAAGGCTATCCATGTTATAGCACATTATCAGTGCCTCAGTCCTTTGAATGGCTGAATAATACCCTATTGCATGGATGTACGTGCATTTTCTTTCTTTTTTTTTTTTTTTTTGAGATGGAGTCTTGCTCTGTGGTCCAGGCTGGAGTGCAGTGGTGCGATCCTGGCTTACTGCAGCCTCTGCCTCGTGAGTTCCAGTGATTCTCCTGCCTCACCCTCCTGAGTAGCTGGGATTACAGGCATATGCCACCATGCCCGGCTAATTTTTGCATTTTTAGTAGAGACGGGGTTTCACCATGTTGGCCAGGCTGGTCTCGAACTCCTGACCTCAGGTGATCCACCTGCCTCGGCCTCCCAAAGTGTTGGGATTACAGGCGTGAGCCACCACACCTGGCCCGCATTTTATTTATATACTCAACAGTTGATGAATATTTGGATGATTCCCACCTTTTGACTGCTATGAACATTGATAATATGAAATGAACATTATAATGCTGCTTTGAACATTCGTGTACAAGTTTTTGTGTGGAATATGTTTTCATTTCTCTTAGTTATATACCTAGAAGTGGAACTGCTGGGTCATATGGTTTAACTTTTTGAGGAACTGCCAAACTGTTTTTCAAGTGACTACACCATTTTATATTCTCACCAGAAATGCATGAGGGTTCCAATTTGTCCGCATCATCACCAATAGTTGTTGTTGTCATCCAAAAGCTTTAACGTTTTAGCCCCCACAGTTAGCTCTGTGATCCGCCTCAAGTTAAGTTTTGTATATAGTACGTGACATAGAGGTCATGGTTCATACATTTCCATGTGGTTATCCAGTTCCTCCAGCACCTTTTCCTCACTGAATTACACTAGTCTGATAATTTGTTTCCAATTGTGAAGTCTTATGCTTTAAGTTCAAAAGAATCAATTATACAGCTATAGGATGGGCAAAACCAGTATGCTAGCAGTGTCCAGACAATGTGATTGACTACTGAAACAAAAAAAACCACTTCTTGCTTAGCTATAGAACCACAAATTTTAACTGATAACATATTTTAATATCCTTTGAAGCTTATTTTGACCATGTGATTAAATTCTAGTCAAAGAGATGTAAGCAGGTTGTAAAGTGCAGCTTCCACAAAGTCTTCCTAAGTAAGTGACAAGTTCTCTCCTTTCTGCTACATGGAACACAGACATGAAGGTTGGGACTGGAGCAACCATCTTAAAACACAAAGTGGAAGAAACACATTGAAGATGGAAGAACAAAATAGAAGTCTCAAGTCCCTGGTAATTGGAAAGTGACCATACCAGTCCTTGACCGTTTACACAGATTTCTAAGAAAGATATTAAGAATAGTCTTCATATATTTGAGAGAGTGGTTGTTGAATAGATGGTAATTTTTTTTTCTATCTTATTCCTTTTTTTTTGAGATGGGGTGTTGCTCTGTTGCCCAGGCTGGAGTCCTGATGTAGTCTTTGCTCACTGCAACCTCTGTCTCCCAGGTTCAAGCAATTTTCCTGCATCAAACTCCCAAGAAGCTGGGACTACAGGTGTACGCCACAATGCCTGGCTACTTCTTGTATTTTTAGTAGGGACGGGGTTTCACCATGTTGGCCAGGCTGGTCTCAAAACTCCTGACTTCAAGCAATCTGCCTGCCTCAGCCTCCCAAAAGGGTGGGATTACAGGCATGAGCCACTGCGCCCAGCCAATAATTATATTTTTATATTCTTTATTCTTGTAGTTTTCCTTTTCATGGTAAGATTTTGTCATGAGGAAAAAATTTTAAGATGTAGCAAAGTACAGAGAATAAAATAACAGATACATCCACTTAACCATCAACAAGATTTAACATTTGCTTTGTCATATTTGCTTCAAATTTCTCTCTCTCTTTTTTTCTTTTTTTAATTAATGAATTTATTGAGCAAAGTGGAGTTAACTTCTTTCCGTGGGTGGTGAACTCAGATTTTTTGAGATGGCCTCACTGTTGCCCAGGCTGGAATGCAGTGGCACCATCTCAACTCACTGCAACCTCCACCTCCTGGGTTCAGGCGATGCTCCCACCTTAGCTTCCCGAGTAGCTGAGACTACAGGCACGCACCACCATGCCCAGCTAATTTTTGTATTTTTAATAGAGACCATGTTGCCCCAGGCTGGTCTCGAACTCCTGACCTCAAGTGATTCCCCAACTTTGGCCTCCCAAAGTGCTGGGATCAAATTTCTCTGTTTTTTTTTAAGAAATAAAATAAGGATATAGTTAATGGTTGAGGGCCTCTGTGTAACCCTTTCCCAAGCCAATCTCTCCTCCTTCCTCAGCTGTAATCCTACTCTGAAGTCTGTAAGTGCCTTACCTCTTAAAGAGAATTTTAAAAATTCACTGGTTCTCCCTCCTCTGACTGCCCCTTAGTTCAGCTGTAGTCTGCCTACCATTGCATAGGAATCACCTGGGGTGCTTGTAAAGAAAATAGAGATCCCAAGTCCCAACTGTTTTTTTTTTTTTTTTTTCCTTGAGACAGTGTCTGGCTCTGTTGCCCAGGTTGGAGTACACTGGCGCGATCTCGGCTCACTGCAAGCTCTGCCTCCCAGGTTCACGCCATTCTCCTGCCTCAGCCTCCCGAGTAGCTGGGACTACAGGCACCCACCACCATGCCTGGCTAATTTTTTGTATTTTTAGTAGAGACGAAGTTTCACCGTGTTAGCCAGGATAGTCTCGATCTCCTGACCTCGTGATCCACCCACTCGGCCTCCCAAAGTGCTGGCATTACAGGTCTGGGCCACCGTGCCCGGCCTTCTTGTTTTTGTTTTTGTAACAGAAGTCTAACTCTGTCACCCAGGCTGGAGTGCAGTGGTGTGATCATAGCTCACTGAGCCTTGAACTCCTGGACTCAAAGGATCCGCCCACCTCAGCCTCCTGAGTAGCTAGTACTACAGGCAAGTGCCACCACGCCTAGCTAATTTTTTTTTTTTTTAAAGAGACGGGTCTCCGCTATGTTGCCCAGGCTGGTCTCGAACTCCTGGCCTCAAGTGATCTTCATACCTTGGTTTCCCACAGCACTGGGATTACAGGCATGAGCCACCATGCACAGCCACCCAGATTCTAACTCTTGAGATTCTGTTTCATTAAACCCAGGGTAGGGCTTAGGCATCTTTGCTTTAAAAAGCATGCAAAGTGCAAATCAAAAACACAGTGAAATAGCATTTCACATCCGCTAGAATGGCTAAAATAAAAAATAACAATAACAATTCTTACTGTGTTGCATGTAGCAGAAAGGAGAGAACTTGCCACTTCCTTAGGAAGACTTTGTGGAAGCTGCAGTTTACATCCTGCTTACATCTCTTTGACTAGAGTTTAATCACATGGTCAAAATAAGCTTCAAAGGATATTAAAATATGTTATCAGTTAAAATTTGTGGTTCTATAGCTAGGCAAGAAGTGGATTTTTTTGTTTCAGAAGTCAATCACATTGTCTGGACACTGCTAGTATACTGGTTTTGCCCATCCTATAATTGTATAATTGATTCTTTTGAACTTAAAGCATAAGACTTCACAATTGGAGACAAATTATCAGAAGACTAATGTAATTCAGTGAGGAAAAGGTGCTGGAGGAACTGGATAACCACATGGAAATGTATGAACCATGACCTCTATGTCACATACTATATATAAAACTTAATTTGAGGTGGATCACAAAGCTAACTATGGGGGCTAAAACGTTGAAGCCTTTGGATGGCCGCACAAGAGATGTCTGCATTCATAACCTTGGGGATGGTATGAACATTTCTTGGTAACATGCAAAAAGCACTAACTGTAAAAGAGAACAGTTGGTCAGTTGAATTTCATGAAACATTTTAAACTTCTGCTAAACAACTGACACCATTAAAAATGTGGAAAAAGGCTAGGCACACTGGCTTATAACTATAATCCCAGCATTTTAGGAGGCCAAGGCGGGAGAATCACTTGAGGCCAGGAGTTTGAAACCAGCCTGGGCAACATGGCAAGACCCCGACTGTACAAAAATATTTTTAAAAATTAGTTGGGTGTGGTGATGCACTCCTGTAGTCCTAGCTACCCAGGAGGCTAAGGTGGAAGGATCACATAAGCCCTGGAGGTTGAGGCTGCAATGAGCTATGATCACACCACTACACTCCAGCCTGGATGACAGAACAAGACCTTGACTCTAAAAAAAATAAAATAAGAATATGGAAAACTATAGATTGGGAAAACACATTTGCAATACGTCTTTTTTTTTTTTGGGATAGAGTCTCGCTCTGTCACCCAGGCTGAAGTGCAGTGGCCCCATCTCGGCTCACTGCAAGCTCCGCCTCCTGGGTTCACTTCATTCTCCTGCCTCACTGCCTCAGCCTCCGAGTAGCTGGGACTACAGGCGCCCGCCACCATGCCCAGCTAATTTTTTGTATTTTTAGTAGAGACAGCATTTCACTGTGTTAGCCAGGATGGTCTCAATCTCCTGACCTTGTGATCCGCCCGCCTCGGCCACCCAAAGTGCTGGGATTACAGGCGTGAGCCACCACGCCTGGCCTGCAATACATCTTTCTAATAAAAGTCTGCAATACATCTTCCTAATAAAAGTCTAATATCCAGAGTATGTAAAGAATTACCAAAAATCATTTAGAAAAGGTCAAACAACTCAAAAATGTGCAAAAGACTAGGCATTTCACAAAATAAGGCATCCAAATGGTTATGAAAACACAGATGTTCAACATTATTCATGAGCGAAATGCAAATTAAAACTATAATGTAATGCCGTTATACACTCACCAAAATGACTACAGTTCAAAAGACTAATAATACCAGGTGTTGGCAAGAATGTGGAGCAACTGGAACTTTTAGACATTGTTGGAAGGAGTGTAAAATGGTACAGCCACTTAAAGAACTGTAAATAATGTTAAACGAACTTCCACCCTATAAGGCAGACATTCTCTTAGGTGTATACTCCATAGAAATGACTGCATAGATTTGCAAAAACACATTATATGAAAATGCTCATGGCAATTTTATTTATAGCAGCTCCAAACTGGAAATAGCCAGCTGTCTATCTAATGAATAAACAAATTATAGTTTGTCTGTGCAATGGAACACTACTAAGTTTAAAAATTGAACTCTTGGCTGGGCACAGTGGCTCACGCCTGTAATCCCAGCACTTTGGGAGGCCAAGCTGGGTGGATCATGAGGTCAGGAGATGGAGACCATCCTGGCTAACACGGTGAAACCCCGTCTCTACTAAAAATACCAAAAATTAGCTGGGTGTGGTGGCGGGCACCTGTAGTCCCAGCTACTTGGGAGGCTGAGGCAGGAGAATGGCGTGAACCAAGGAGGCAGAACTTTCAGTGAGCCGAGATTGTGCCACTGCACTCCAGCCTGAGCAACAGAGCAAGACTCCGTCTCAAAAAAAAAAAAAAAAAGTGAATTCTTGATCAGTGTAACAACATGGATAAATCTCAGAAACATTATACCGAGTGAAAAAAGATAGATATAAAAGTGGTACATACTGTGAGATCCCAGTGATACTAAGCTTTTGAACATGTCAACCCCATTTATAGTAATAGGGCGATCTTCAAGGGAAGGGGCATGTAGAAGTTTTCTGGGGAGATGGAAATTTTCCGTCTCGATCTATATGTTCCTTGAAGGTACAGCCATATCTAAAATTAATAATTAAGGCTAGGCTCAGTAGCTCATGCCTGTAATCCCAGCACTTTGGGAGGCCAAGACTGGAGGATCACTTTAGCCCAGGAATTTCAGACCAGCCTGGGCAGAGAGACCCTATCTAGCTCTACAAAAAAAAAAAAAAATTTTTTTTTTTTTTTAATTAGCTGAGTGTGCTGGCACAGGCCTGTGGTCCCAGCTATTTGGGAGGCTAAGGTGGGAGAATCACTTTAATCTGGGATGTCAAGGCTTCAGTGAGTCATAATTGTGCCATGGCACTCCAGCCTGGGTGACAGAGTGAGACCCTGTCTCAAAAGTAGAGAGAAAATGAGATAAAAACAAAATTCATTGAGCCTACACTTAAAGTATGTGTATTTTTCTGCTTGTGAATTATACTTCAATTAAAAAAAATTTTTGGAGCTTCCACCCATCTCCTTAGTCTGTTGAGACCATGTTAAATATTGATTCTTTTATCCATTGTATCAGCTGACTTCTCAGCTTTCAAAAAATAAATACATTTTCTTTTTAAGTGCAGTACCTGCAGTAGAGGGCGTGGTTGGAGATATTTATAAAATGGATAGGATTTAGCAATTTATTCGATGTTGAGGAAAGAGAAAATGATAAATCGGCCAGGCATGGTGGTTCGCGCCTGTAATCCCAGCACTTTGGGAGGCTAAGGCGGGTGGATTACAAGGTCAAGAGATTGAGACCATCCTGGCCAACATGGTGAAACCCCCTCTCTACTAAAAATACAAAAATCAGCTGGGTGTGGTAGCGCCCGCCTATAGTCCCAGCTACTTGGGAGGCTGAGGCAGGAGAATCGCTTGAACCCAGGAGGCGGAGGTTGCAGTGAGCCAAGATCATATCACTATGCTCCAGCCTGGTGACAGAGCGAGACTCTGTCTCAAAAAAAAAAAAAAAAAAAGCGGATTTGGGAGTAAATAGGATGCAGTCTGTATGGAGCACAGAGTTTGAAATGCTGGCATATTATCTGTGTGGCAATGTCAGTCAGCCTGATGAAACTGTGGGGCTGGAAACGTGATAGGTTAGGGATGGAAACAGAATTGGGATCACTCAAATTTAATAGTGGAAACTGTGAGATTAGATGAAATGGCTATGGCAGAATGAGAATAAAGAGGACCAAGGACAGAACCTAGGGAAATAAATGCTTAGGGAGTAGTACGAGAAAGGGAAACAGGTAACAGACAGTCGGCACATCCTGGTCAAACAACTTTGTTGTGCCAGGCTTCTGGTGAATAAGACATTCAAAGTCTCTGCCTCAAGAAGTTTGCATTCGTGGTTGGGGAGACAGACAATAAGACACATGAACAAATAAGCCTTTCAGGTAGTGATATGTGTGATGCTGGGGAGTGACTGTGGAAGTATTTCAGCTGGGCTGGTAGGGGAAGATCACCCTGGATCAAAGAGATGGCCCTAGAGCTGATGCCTGAATGATGTGAAGGAAGCTTTCATGTAATGATATGTGAGAAATGCTGTCTTTTTTTTTTTGTGATGGAGTTTCTCTCTTGTTGCCCAGGCTGGAGACCAATGGCACGATCTTGGCTCACTGCAACCTTTGCCTCCTGGATTCAAGCATTCTCTTACGTCAGCCTGCCAAGTAGCTGGGATTACAGGCATGTGACACCACGCCCGGCTAATTTTTTTTTTTCTTTTTTTTTTTTTTTTTTGAGACGGAGTCTCGCTCTGTCGCCCAGACTGGAGTGCAGTGGCGCAATCTCAGCTCACTGCAACCTCCTCCCCCTAGCAGTTCTCCTACCTCAGCCTCCTGAGTAACTGGGATTACAGGCACCCACCACCATGCCTGGCTAATTTTTTTGTGTGTGTTTGTAGTAGAGACAGGGTTTCGCCATGTTGGCTAGGCTGGCCTTGAACTCCTGACCTCATGTAATCCACTTGCCTTGGCCTCCCAAAGGGCTGGGATTACAGGGGTAAGCCACTGTGCCCAAACAAGAAACGTTTTCTAAGTCAAAGGAATAAATCCAAAGGCCCTAAGATTGGGTGAGAGAGAGGAAAAGAAATGACAGAAGATAGTCCAATACAAGGCAGAGATTTTCAAAAGGGTGGAGATGGCTACTGTATGAAATATTACTTAGAGGTATTCACAATAGCGAAAAGTGGAAGTGATCCAAGTGTCCATGGAAGGGTGAATGGATAAACAAAATGTGGTATATACATACAATGGAATATTATTTAGCCTTACAAAGGGAAGGAAACTCTGACACATGCTACAACATAGATGAATATTGAAGATATATGCTAAGTGAAACAAACCAGTCACAAAAAGACAAATACCGTATGATTCTACTTATATAAGGTACCTGGAGGAGTCAGAGTCAGAGAGACAGAAAGTGGAATGGTGCTTGTTAGGGACTGGGGGGAGCAGGGACTGGGGAGTTACTGTTTAAGGGGTACAGAGTTTCAGATGGGTAAGATGGAAAAACTGGAGATGGATGGTGGTGATGGTCCACAGTATCTCAGTTTATTTATGCTGCTATAACAAAATAACACAGACTAGGTACTTTATAAAGAACAGAAATTTATTTTCTGATAGTTCTAGAGGCTGCGAATAACAAGATCAAGGCACCAGTAGATTTGTTGTCAGGGGAGGCCCCAATCCCTGCTTCTAAGAGGGAGGAATACTGCGTCCCCACGTGGCAAAAGATGGAAGGGCAAAAAGTGACAGTGTGTCCCTGACAAGCCCTTTTATAACAGCGTGAATTCATGCAGGCAGAACTCTTATGACCTAAACAGCTTCCAGAAGGTCCCACCTCCCAATACTATTACACTGGGGATTAGGTTTTCAACACAAATTTTGGGAGACACATTCAGACCATAGCAAAGATAGACACAAAACACCACATATTATATCACTCCATTTATATATGAGAAGTCAAAAGAGGCAGATCTGTAGAGACAGAAGGTAGATTCGTGGTTGTCTGGGCCTCAGAAGGAGGATGAAAGGGAGGCAAAATGGAGAGTGACTGCTGTTAGGTAAGCAGTTTCTTTTGGGATGATGAAAAAGTTCTAAGATTGGATTGTGGTAGTGGTTGCACAATTCTGTAAATATAATAAAAGCCATTGAATTGTGTACTTTAAACAGGTGACCTTTATGGCATATAGGTTATATCTCAATAAAACGATTTTTTAAATGGCCAAAAGACTTGCAGACACTACCAGAGAGCAGATAGCAAAGGAGCTCATAGAAAGATGTTCAACATCAGTGCAGTTAAAACCATGATTAGAATGGCTAAAATTAAAAAGTCCACACAAAGTACTGCTATTGATGAGACATGGGACAAGTAGAACTCTCATATGCTGCTGGAAGGAAGGTAAAATGGCTACAACCACGTTGGAAAACAGTTTCTTTTTTTTTTTTTTTTTGTTTGAGACGGAGTCTCGCTCTGTTGCCAGGCTGTAGTGCAGTGTCACAATCTCGGCTCACTGCAACCTCCGCCGCCTCCTGGGTTCAAGCGATTCTCCTGCCTCAGCCTCCCGAGTAGCTGGGATTACAGGCACCTGCCACCACGCCCAGCTAATTTTTGTATTTTTAGTAGAGATGGAGTTTCACCATGTTGGCCAGGATGATCTCGATCTCTTGACCTTGTGATCCGCCCGCCTTGCCCCCTCAAAGTGCTGAGATTACAGGTGTGAGCCACCGCACTGGGCCGGAAAACAGTTTCTTAAAAAGTTAAAACATGGAACTACCATGTGATCCAACTGTTCTACTCTGTTATGAGTTGAACTATATCTGCTCCCCCTACCCCCCAAATTCATATACTGAAATACAAACTCCCAGAACCTTAGAATGTCATCTTACTTGGGGATAGGACTTTGACAGAGGTAATTAAGTTAAAATGAGATTATTAGGATAGGCCCTAATCCAGTATGACTGGTGTTCATATTAAAAGGGGGGAACTTTGGACATAGAAACACACAAATAGGGAAAATACCATGTGAAACTGAAGACAGCCATCTGTAAGCCAAGGAGAGAGGACTGGAACAGATCCTTCCCTCACAGCTCTCAGAGGGAACCAACCCTGCCAGTACCTTGATTTTGGACTTCTAGCCTCCAGAACAGTGAGACAAAAAATTTGTTTGTTAAGCCACCAGATTTGAAATACTTCATTACAGCAGCCCTAGCAAACTAATACACCCTCCTAGGTATTTACTCAATAAAAAAGAATACATATGTGAGTGTTCATAGCAGCTTTATTTGCAGTAGCAAAAATCGAAACAACTCAAACACCCATCAAATTGTGATACATTCTAAACAATGGAATACTACTCAGCTGTGAAAGGAAAATGAACTATTGACACTTGAAACCACATGGATGAATTTCAGAATAATTCTGCTGAGTAAAAGAAGCCAGACAGAAAAAGAGTACATACTGTTTGATTCCACTTACGGAAGCTCCAGAAAATGCAGCTGCATCTATAGTGATAGAAAGTTTATCAGTGTTTGCCTAGGCAGGAGCGCAGGAGAGAAAGCTTAAAGAGGGATGACTGGGCATGTTGGCTCACACCTGTAATCCCAGCACTTTGGGAGGCCAAGGCGGGCGAATCACAAGGTCAGGAGTTTGAGACCAGCCTGGCCAATATGGTGAAACCTTGTCTCTACTAAAAATACAAAAAAAATTCACCAGGCGTGGTGGCGTACACCTGTAATCACAGCTACTCAGGAAGCTGAGGCAGGAGAATCTCTTGAACCCAGGAAGTGGAGGTTGCAGTGAGCCGAGATCACGCCACTGCACTCCAGCCTAGGCTACAGAGCCAGACTCCGTCTCCCTCCCCCGCCAAAAAAAAAAAAAGATTAAAGAGGGACATGATGAAACTTTTAGGGTGGTATGTTCATTGTCTTGCTTGTGGTGATGATTTCATGTCTATGTATGTGTTAAAACTTAAAAAATTGTACTTTTTTTTTAAGAGACAGGGTCTCACTTTGTCACCCAGGCTGAAGTACAGTGGTGCCATCATAGCTCACTGCAGCCTTGAACCCTTAGGCTTAAGCCATCCTCCTGCCTTGGCCTCCCAAAGTGTTGGAATTACAGGCATGAGCTACTGCACCTGGTAAAAAATAATTTTTTAAAAAATGAAAGCCAACAAAAAATTGAAAATCGTTTCGGTGGGGTGGAAAAAGTAGAGTCAAAAAAGGTTTTAAGAATAAGTCTTGACATGGTAGACTAAGTCAGGTTATTAATGTCTGCTGCTCCCTTCTAAAGTGTCACTAACATTATTTTTACTTTGGGAGGCCGAGGCGGGCAGATCACGAGGTCAGGAGACCGAGACCATCCTGGCTAACATGGTGAAACCCCGTCTCTACTAAAAAATACAAACAATTAGCAGGGTGTGGTGGTGGGTGCCTGTAGTCCCAGCTACTCGGGAGGCTGAGGCAGGAGTATGGCGTGAACCCAGGAGGCGGAGCTTGCAGTGAGCTGAGATCGCGCCACTGCACTCCAGCCTGGGTGACAGAGTGAGACTCTGTCTCAAAAAATATATATATATATTTTTACAAAATGATTTCATCAAGCATAAATCCACCAGAAAACAAAGTGAATAGAAGAAGAGATGAAGAGGATAAGAGATGCCCAACAAAGTTTTGGAAGCTGGGAAGCTTTTGGAGTAACACTAAAAACAGCAAGATGGGTTGAAGAGGCAATGAGAAGCAAGGCCCCAGATATGCTTTCCTCATATCCACAGACCACTACCCTTGCCCACCTGGCAGAAGACTGGGAAGGCTGAACCTCAGGAAAAGCTGAGGGTGGGTGTGAGGTACCTAATTAAAAATGGAACTTACATAAAAGGCTACATGCTGACACATGAGACTTTACCAGCTCTTCCCAGATTCATTCCCAGAATACTGAAAGCCTGGCTTATATCTGTCAGGCTGAGGATTGAAGGATGTCTTTTTGGGGTAATTAAATAGCCCAAGGAGGGGGAAATAGATGAGGATGTATAGCTGTAGGCATCTGAAGGTCCCAATTAAATGGGCAGGTCCCTTCCTGATCACCCTCCAGAAAGCTAACCCCTGGATAAGGAACCTCTCCCTTACCCCTCCCCTCCTACACACACATACACCCAAAATCAAGCTCTTTAGGGTCTCGCTCTTAAATATCAGTGGATAGACAAGGATGATCAGACATTTGATAAAAATCTGTGAATGAAGGATGGTGACCAAAGACAAAACAGGAACTTGGAGGAAACAGAGACAGTGTAGGGAGCAGAAGAAAATAAAAATAGGCTGTGTGTGGTGGCTCATGCCTGTAATCCCAGCTACTCAGGAGGCTGAGGCATGAGAATCGCTTGAACCAGAGAGGTGGAGGTTGCAGTGAGCGGAGATCACACCACTGCACTCCAGCTTGGGCAACAGAGTGAGACTCTGTCTCAAAAATAAAAAGGCCAGGCATGGTGGCTCACACCTGTAATCCCAGCACTTTGGGAAGCTGAGGCAGGCAGATCACTTGAGGTCAGGAGTTTGAGACCAGCCTGGCCAACATGGTGAAACCCTGTCTCTACTAAAAATGCACGCCTGTAATCCCAGCTACTCGGGAAGCTGAAGCAGGGAGAATCTCTTGAAGCGGAGAAGCAGAGGTTGCAGTGTGCTGAGATCATGCCACTACACTCCAGCCTGGGCGACAGTGAGATTGCATCTCAAAAAAAAAAAAAGAAAACTAAAACAAAAACTCTCTAGAATATCCTCAGAGATGAGAGAAGATATTGTTATAATGGAACGAGAACAGGAGACTGGAAAAAGGAATATTCAGAGAACGAGGAAGAGCTCTTAAAAATTCAAGTAAAATAGCAGAAATTGTACATATATTAGAAGTTTTAGAAAATAAAGTTGAGAGAACCTCCCAGAAATTAAAATAAAAAAATCAAAGACACAAAAATGGAGAAAGAAGAAAATCAAATCTCAGAGATTCATTCAAAGACACAAAAATGAAGAAAGAGAAAGAAGAAAGAAAGGAGAAGAGAAAAGAAAAAAGAAAGAAAAGAAAGAAAAAAAAAGAAAGAAAATCAGTTAATCTGGGAGATTCAACACTGAATAACAGAAATTCCAGAAGGAGAGAACAGAAGTTGGAAGGGAGGAAACTGTCAAATAAGTAGAGAAAATGTCCCAAACCTGAAAAACAAGAGATTCTAGATTATAAGTACTTACCTAGCACCAGTTCAATAAATAAAAAAAGAACCTTGCTTAGTGGTTTGCATTTTTAAAAACTAAGGATAAACGAAAGATCCTAAAAGGGTTTTTTGTTTTTGTTTTTGTTTTTTTCTTTCTTACCACTATAAAAATAAGGACCTAAATGTTTCTAGAGAAGACACATCCAATACATTAGGACTTAGAATGATACTGAGCTTCTGTGTAGCAGCTATGGGAGCTGGAAGACAACGGAGCATCACCCTCAAAATTTTGGATGGAAAAGTTTACTGACTTCAACGTTTTTGTTTGTTTGTTTTTGTTTTTGTGATGGAGTCTTGCTCTGTTGCCAGACTGGAGTGCAGTGGCACGATCTCGGCTCACTGCAAGCTCCGCCTCCCAGGTTCACGCCATTCTCCTGCCTCAGCCTCCCGCATAGCTTGGAGTACAGGTGCCCACCACCACGCCCGGCTAATTTTTTTGTATTTTTAGTAGAGACAAGGTTTCACCATGTTAGCCAGTTTGGTCTCTATCTCCTGACCTTGTGATCCGCCTGCCTCGGCCTCCCAAAATGCTGGGATTACAGGCATGAGCCATCGCTCCCGGCCACACCCGGCTAATTTTTGTATTTTTAGTAGGATGGGGTTTCACCATGTTGGCCAGGATGACCTTGATCTCCTGACCTTGTGATCCCTGTGCCTCAGCCTCCCAAACTGCTGGGATTACAGGCGTGAGCCACCGTGCCTGGCCTCAACTTTTATATTTCATTAAGTATGTGGGTAAAAAAATGTTTTTATGGCCAGGTGTGGTGGCTCACACCTATAATCCCAGCACTTTGGGAGGCTGAGGCAGATGGATCATCTGAGGTGAGGAGTTCGAGACCAGCCTGGCCAACATGGTGAAACCCCGTCTGTACTAAAAATACAAAAAATTAGCCAGGTGTAGTGGCACACACCTGTAGTCTCAACTACTCGGGAGGCTGAGACGGGAGAACCGCTTGAACCCAGAAGAAGGAGGCTGCAATGAGCTGAGATCACATCACTTCTCTCCAGCCTGGGCAACAGAGCAAGACTCCATCTCAAAAAAAATAAAAAAAAATAAAAAGTTTTTATATGTCAGTTATATGTGTGGATAAAACAAGGACATTTCAGTCATTCAAAGTCTCAAAAAAAAATTCACCTTCTATATACCTTTTATCGGGAAATCACTGGAATATATACTCCACCTGAATCAGTGAGTAAACCGTAAAAGAGACAGAGGATCTGGGAAACATGCTCCAGCCTAGGACAAATAGGAGGGCATTCCAGAGATGAAGAGGAGGAGACATCCCTGGCGAGATGTCAGCGATTCAGTGGCCTAGAGAGCAATCAATCCAGTTCGGAGCAGGAGAAACCCCTGAGGGTGTCTTCAAGGCGGAGTGAAACTGATAGATTACCTGAAGTGTTTGAACTGATTAAGAGGAGATTTACAGTTCTGTTGGAGAGTTTGAGGATGAATTAATGAAAAATACATACCAAATACTAAGCTAGAAAAAAAAAAACAGAAAAAGAATAAGAAGAGGAAGTGGTAATTATTAGTTCCAGGGAAACCAAAATTATACAAGAAAGGAAATTTAATTATAGCATTCCATATGATTCAGCTGTATATATTTACTACATAATAGCACTGTTAGCACTGAATATTGAGTTGAACAAAAACGGTAACTTACATTGCGAGGAAGGGAGGATGGAGGCTTATGTTGTGAGGGTGGGGCAGGGGTGGAAAGTGCTGTTTTTGTTTGTCAGCCGGTAGTATTAATGTTATTTGACTTTTTAAATAATGTGTATGTATTTAATAATAAAATTAGTAATTTAAATTATAATAAATTATTAAGGAAAGGGAATAATTCCATTTATGAAATTATATTAATAATTTAATACTAATATTAAGAAATTATTGGCTTTATTTTTTTTAAGACTTAGGGTCTCGCTGTGTTGCCCAGACTGGAGTGCAGTGGCTATTCACAGCTGTGATCATAGAGCGCTACAGTCTTGAACTCCTAGGCTCAATTGATTCTCCTGCCTCCACCCCGCGAAGTAGCTGGGACTTACAGGGTCATGCCACAGCCCTCAGCCTTTTCTTTATATCTTTAAATATAAAAGCATGGGCCGGGCGCATTGGCTCACTCCTGTAATCCCAGCACTTTGGGAGGCCAAGGCGGGTGGATCACGAGGTGAGGAGATCGAGACCATCCTGGCCAACATGGTGAAACCCCGTCTCTACTAAAAAAATACAAAAATTAGCTGGGCGTGGTGGCGGGCGCCTGTAATCCCAGCTACTTGGGAGGCTGAGGCAGGAGAATCATTTGAACCTGGGAGGTGGAGGTTGCAGTGAGCCAAGATCACGTCATTGCACTGCAACCTGGGTGACAGGGTGAGACTCCATCTCAAAAATAAATAAATAAATAAATAATAAAATAAAAGCATGTATATACATATGTATGCCTATATGTACATACACATGGTTAAAAATACATATTTTCTGGCTGGGCGCGGTGGCTCACACCTGTAATCCCAGCACTTTGGGAGGCCGAGGCAGGTGGATCACGAGGTCAGGAGATCGAGACCATCCCGGCTAACACGGTGAAACCCCATCTGTACTAAAAATACAAAAAAATTAGCCAGGCGTAGTGGCGGGCACCTGTAGTCCCAGCTGCTGGGGAAGCTGAGGCAGGAGAATGGTGTGAACCCGGGAGGCAGAGCTTGCAGTGAGCCGAGATCGCGCCACTGTGCTCCAGCCTGGGCAACAGAGCAAGACTCTGTCTCAAAAAAAAAAAAAAAATCATATATATATATATATTCTGCTTCAGTTTGCTCTAAAATATGTGTATATTTGGACTTGATATTTATAGAATCATACTACATATGTATTCTTTTGTGACTTGCTTCCTTCACTTGATTACCTTTTTCTAACTCACCCAGATTGAGGTGTGCAGCTGTAGTTCATTCATTTTCATGCAATATAGTATTCTATTTTCTGAAAACACCATAGCCTATTTATCTGTTTTACTGTTGACTGATGTTTATTCTTCTATTTTTTTTCTGTTAAAAATAATTCCACCATGAATACTTTTGTATATGTGCAAAAGTTTCTCTAGGGCATATACCTATAAGTGCAATTACTAATGTGTACAGTAAATGCGTCTTCAAATGTAATAGATAATGCAAACTTTTTTTTTTTTTTTGGTGGGGGGAGACGGAGTCTTGCTCTGTCGCCCAGGCTGGAGTACAGTGGCGTGATCTCGGCTCACTGCCACCTCTGCCTCCCAGGTTCAAGCAATTCTTTTGCCTCAGCCTCCTGAGTAGCTGGGACTAAAGGCGCACACCACCACATCCAGCTAATTTTTGTATTTTTAGTAGAGATGGAGTTTCACCATGTTGGCCAGGATGGTCTTGATCTCCTGACCTCATGATCTGCCCGCTTTGGCCTCCCAAAGTGCTGGGATTACAGGCATGAGCCACCATGCCTGGCCGACAAAACTGCTTTTCAAAGTAGCTATACCAGTTTTCCCTCCCACTAGGAGTGGATAAGAGTTGCTATTGCTGCATACCCTTGTCAACACTTGGTATTACCTGACTTTAATTTTAGCCAACCTGGTAGTTGTGAAATGGTTTTAATTTGCATTTTCTTGACTGACATGAGATTGAATATCTTTTCATATGTTTAGGAACTGTTTATGTGTTCTCTTCAGTGAAATTCCTGCTTGGTTATTTGCAGATTTTTCTAGTAGGTTGTCTTTGTCTCATTGATTCATCACTGTTCTAATCCTTTGTCAGAGTTACGTGTTTTGCCGATCAACATGTTTCCTTTTTTCTGCAGATCTAATCACTCAAGGAGAAGTTTGAAAACCATTGGCCCAGGCTTCTGTTCTGTGCACCACAGTGAAACGGTCCTGTGGTTCTGCACAGGGCAGGTGTGGGTTCTTGGAGTGAGTCGCATTGTAGTTACTGACTGCTGCTGACCTGTGGTGCTTGCCTTTGCAGGTGGAACAGGAGGATTTTGTAATGGAAGGGCATGGCAAGACTCCACCTCCTGGTGAAGAGAGCAAACAGTGAGTCACAGTTTATTTAAAAAGAGTCCTATTACAGATCCTCGGAAACA
Source organism: Pongo abelii (assembly GCF_028885655.2). NCBI lineage: Eukaryota > Metazoa > Chordata > Mammalia > Primates > Hominidae > Pongo > Pongo abelii. The sequence continues at coordinate 46,640,379 of NC_085929.1, forward strand.
CTTTGGTTCAACATGCTGATAAGCGTGTTTGTCGGAGATGTATACGTTGGAGACGTTAGGGAACTCACCAGTTGCTTTGGTGGCTGTTAATGCATTGCTTCTATTTATAGACCAACTAACTGGAAGGACAAGAAAGTTAGCGTTATAGTTTTTCACACTCACCTAATCAAAATTTATGTTATGTTGTAGCAAAGGCTTTAAGGCTCAGTATGTTCCAAATTGAACTAATTCTGTTTGGTTGATTTCCAAAGAAAGTATAAAATGGTACATCCTTTTCTCAGTAATGTCTTTCTGAAGTGAACTAAATTAATAGACCATTTCCCTGCAATCTAAGTGTGAATTTATTTGAATAGTACTTTCTGAAATTCTATTCCATTTGGTTATTTACACTGCTGATCTTTGTTTAAATAACAAATTGTTTCTTTAAAGGAACAGGAATTATAAATAATATAACTTAGCCAACATTCTAAATAATTCAGGATCTCTCCCCTAACTCCTTAAGGGGTGATTGGTTTGTTGTTGGTTTTTTTTTTTCTTGAGACGGAGTCTCACTCTGTCACCCAGGCTGGAGTGCAGTGGCGCAATCTCGGCTCACTGCAACCTCCGCCTCCTGGGTTCAAGCAATTCTCCTTCCTCAGCCTCCTAAATAGCTGGGACTACAGTTGCCCGCCACCACACCTAGCTAATTTTTCTATTTTTAGTAGAGATGGGGTTTCACCATGTTAGTCAGGCTGCTCTTGAACTCCTGACCTCAGGTGATCTGCCTGCCTCGGCCTCCCAAAGTGCTGGGATTGCAGGCGTGAGACATCACGCCCAGCCAGGGGTGATTGGTTTTAAACCTGAAGTTAGGAGTCTGTTGGATAGCTTTTTGATAGCAGTGAGTGAATTTTTTTCCTCTCTCCGTCATAGAATGTGAAAAATTGTGTTGCAGAGCAGACTGGTTTTTCATATGCCCTTTTAAAGGAAAAACAGTTAAGACTGCTTAAAGTACTGACATAACTACTATTTTTTATTCAGACATTAGTCTCCTAAATTGAATGGGCCAGTGATTCATGGAATTTACCAAAAATCTACAGAGAGAAACTTCTCTCACTCATATTTTTTTTCCTAGAAAATAGTTTAATTTTGGTCTGTCTTAAGAAAATTATGTCTTTGAAACCCTTAGGAATAAATTATGCAGAATGGACTATGCTGCCACGAGGCCAGATTCATTAAAGGAAAATGGCTCGTCTTGTATTTGTTGTGAATGGAAACCAGGATATTTTCACAGCTGGTTTAATTTGCTAACCAGGCAATTTTAAAAATAGCTCACAATATAAATCCTAACTTTGCTGTATTCTGTCAAATGCACTTACATTTTGCATGGGCTGATGGAATCAATTCATCTTTAGCAAATTAGAATGCCAGACATCTAGTCCCAGTAAAATGACAAGAGAAACACTTCAGGTGCTTTTCTCCGTGTCCACTGCACAGCCCTCCACCCCCACACTCTGGTCAAAGGTCTGTCATATAAAAATTATACCTCACATTTGTCGAGGGTTTTCTGTGCACAAGGTACTTTGCTTAAATATGTTTTACTCTGTCATTTCCACTCATTACACCATTTCATCTCCATTTCACTCAGAGATCAGGGTAGGTAACTTGCCCATGGTAATGCAGCTTGAAATGCAATTTAGATTTGAACCCAGATCTTACCAACTCTCTCACATCCTTTGCCATCCTTGGAAGCTATGCTCTTGAAAAATACTGTGGTTAGTAAAACTGCAGTTGTCAAAATCAAAGTCTCATGAATAAGAGGGAGTAGGCCAGGCATGGTGTGGCTCACTGTAATCCCAGCACTTTGGGAGGCCAAGGCGAGTGGATCACTTGAGGTTGGGAGTTCAAGACCAGCCTGGCCAACATGGTGAAACCCCGTCTCTACTAAAAAAATACAAAATTAGCCAGGCGTGGTGGCACACTCCTGTAATCCCAGCTACTTAGGAGGCTGAGGCAGGAGAATTGCTTGAACCCAGGAGGCAGAGGTTGCAGTGAGCTGAGATCGCGCCATTGCACTCTAGCCTGGGCAACGAGAGCAAAACTCCATCTTCAAAAAATAAATAAATAAATAAATAAATAAATAAATAAATAAATAAATAAATAAATAAATAAATGAGGGAGTTGGGGGAGACAATGAAAATGGCATAAGCCTATTTTTAAAAACACAGGTGGAAGTTCTGTGCTATAAAGGATATCCATTTCCCAAACAAACCAGTCTTTATCTTTAAAAACCTCTCTAGTAACCCCTATCCTGAATCAGCTTATTTAGGTATTCAGGAAATGTTGCTGGGCAGATTCTCCCACAAGTTTTATGTTATACAAACTGTACTTCTTTTAGAGCTTCAAACAGCCCCAGCAACTTGGAATGCCATGTGTTGTATCCTTACCATTCTCCCTTGTTTTGTTTTCACAAGTCTCATACTACCTGGCCTTTTCACAGATGAATTCTGTTCTATTTCTGTTTTTTTCTGGGCCTGGTCAGCTATTATATACTGAAGTGTTAAAGCAGAAATCAGTCTTCTCACAAGGTGCTGTGAGCAAAGGTGCTGTGTTCTTTTGTTTGAGGCAACAACAATAAAAATATTTACAAAACAAATTTTTTTTAAATCTCAGAATTGCAGTTGGCAAATAATTATTACTATACTTTGTAAATATGATTCAGTCTGGATAGGGAATCTAAGAACTGAGTAATTTTTTGTGTGTGTGTGACAGAGTCTCGCTTTGTTGCCCAGGCTGGAGTAAATAATTATTACTATACTTTGTAAATATGATTCAGTCTGGATAGGGAATCTAAGAACTGAGTAATTTTTTGTGTGTGTGTGACAGAGTCTCGCTTTGTTGCCCAGGCTGGAGTGCAGTGGCACAGTCTCGGCTCACTGCAGGCTCTGCCTCCTGGGTTCACACCAGTCTCCTGCCTCAGCCTCCTGAGTAGCTGGGACTACAGGTGCCCACCACCATGCCCGGCTAATTTTTCTGTATTTTTAGTAGAGATGGGGTTTCACCGTGTTAGCCAGGATGGTCTCGATCTCCTGACCTTGTGATCTGCCCGCCTCGGCCTCCCAAAGTGCTGGGATTACAGGCGTGAGCCACCGCACCTGGCCAAAACTGAGTAATTTTTTAATAAAAGTAATATAAGCTTGTCAGAAAACATTCAAACAGTAATTGTGACTGTAGAAATAAAGGTGAGACCTGGCTGGGCGCAGTGGCTCACGCCTGTAATCCCAGCACTTTGGGAGGCCGAGGCAGGAGGATCACGAGGTCAGGAGATCGAGACCATGCTGGCTAACACAGTGAAACCCCATCTCTACTAAAAATACAAAAAATTAGCCGGGCATGGTGGCGGGTGCCTGTAGTCCCAGCAACTCGGGAGGCTGAGGCAGGAGAATGGCGTGAACCCAGGAGGCGGAGCTTGCAGTGAGCCGAGATTGTGCCACTGCACTCCAGCCTGGGTGACAGAGCAAGACTCCATCTCAAAAAATAAAAAATAAAAATAAAACAATTTTAAAAAAAGATGAAACCCTTCCCTTCCTTCCCTTCCTAATCTTCCTAAACATTTTCTGTACATTTTTAAACAATAATTAAATTGATTTTTCTCCCAACATCATTCTTCTGAGACTTACTTTTGTAATTTGAGATATCTTCAGTCTATTTCTTTTTCTCTTTTTTTTTTTTTTTTTTTTGAGACAAGGTCTCACTCTGTCACCTAGGCTAGGGTGCAGTGGTACGATCATAGCTCACTGTAACCTTGAATTCCTGGGCTCATGGGATCTTTTTGCCTCAGCTTCCTGAGTAGCTGGGACTGCAGGTACATACCACCGTACCCAGCTAATTAAAAAAAATTTTTTTTTGTAGAAATGAGGTCTCACGTTGTTGCCCAGGCTGGTCTCCAGCTCCTGGGCCCAAGCAGTCCTCCTGCCTCAGCCTTCCAAAGTGTTGGGATTACAGGCATGAGCCACCTGGAGTGGCCTATTTCATTCTTTTAAACGTCTGTCAAACATTCTGTTGAATGGATATACAGTCATTCTTCTCTAAGAGATATTTTGGGCGAGGCGCGGTGACTTACGCCTGTAATCCCAGCACTTTGGGAGGCTGAGGCGGGCGGATCACCTGAGGTCGGGAGTTCGAAACCAGCCTGACCAACATGGAGAAACCCCATCTCTACTAAAAATACAAAATTAGCTGGGCGTGGTGGTACATGCCTATAATCCCAGCTACTAGGGAGGCTGAGGCAGGAGAATCACTTGCACCTGGAAGGCAGAGGTTGCAGCGAGCCGAGATCGTGCCATTGCACTCCAGCCTGGGCAACAAGAGTGAAACTCCGTCTCAAAAAAAAAAAAAAAGAGCTATTTTGGTGGCCCTCACTTCCTTGATTACTACAAATAATATTTTATTAAACATTCTTATTCTTATATCTTTATTTTTATTGATTGATTAATTGACTGATTGACAGTCAGGCTAGACAACACAGTAGTACCTGCAGCGAGGTAAGTCACTGCAACCTCAAACTCCAGGGCACCAGCGATCTTCCACCTTAGCCTTCTGAGTAGCTGTACTACAGGCATGCACTACCAAGCCCAGATACTTTTTTTTGCTTTGAGTAGAAACAGGGCCTCACTATGTTGCCGAGGCTGGTCTCAAACTCTTGGGCCCAGGCTCAAGCAATCCTCCCACCTCAGCCTCCCAAAGTCCTGGGATTGCAGGCATGCACTATCACCCCTGGCCTCTTGTTGTTTTAATTTATGTTCTTATGCTTACTAATGAGTTGAAATATCTTTTGTTAGTTTATTGGCGATTTATTTTTATTTTGTGTATCACCTATTTATATATATTTTCCTTTTTTATTGGATTGTTTTTATAGCTTTGCAGGAGCCCTTTATACATTTTAGATATTATTAACCTTTGTTGAGATGTTTTAAATATTTTCTCTCAGTCCTTATTGTTTAACATTAGATATTTTTCATGCCAACAAACCTTTTAAATTTTTATATAGCAAAATCAGCCTTTCTGGCTTTCATGTTTTATGCTTGCCTTGAGAAATCTTTCCTATCCTAACCTGATAAAATATCTTTGGTTTTCTATTTTAGTTTTTACGTTTAGATGTTTAAATGATTCGCTACTCAGTTTTGTATATGGTATGAGGCAGAGCTCTAACTTAATTTTTTTCCAAATGGTTCTCATTCATTGGTATTAGCCTGTACGAACAGCCCATTTCACTTACAGAGGCTGGCAGAGCACATGACTAATGTAACTTACTCAAGGGCACAGAGCAGATTCTTGTAATGATTAGGACTAAAATTATGTAATTAGCTGATCTGTGCCACTTTCCTTATCTCCCCATTTAACGTTTTGACCATAGGTTCCCAAAACCTTAAAAAATTATTTTCTGCGATGTTTATTTCAATAGAACTAAGTTCTATTAAGAGGCAGATTAGGTAGCTGTATATATGGAAAGCTCTTGAAAAATAATTGACTTCTGATATTGAGAAATATCTGTGCTAAACTATTAATATTCTAGATCAGTTGTGCTGAATTCTGGTATTCGTATGTGAATAAGATTTATAATGTATATAGCTGTAAACACTTTATGTGTATTGTTTCAATGGGGTTTATTTACTATTAGTATATCTAATGTAATCATTTTTCTGGGAATATTGTCTTTGAGAGTTATATTAGCAAATCAGACAAGCAAAGTTTATTGCCATATAATTACTACATTAAAATTACACAGCTTTAATTGCATGACATGTTTACTGCAGGAGTAAATATTAAAACTATGACAGCTTTTAAAAAAGCAGCTGAGCAGGTACTTGCTCATAGATTGTGTTTGACCATGCTGACTGAGAGGTCATTATAGATAAAATGCAGACGGGCTTTTGATTTGGTTTTATTTATATTTGTGATGGTCTAAAGGTTTGTGGGAAGATCATTTGTTGTAATTTTGAAGCCAAATACCAATTTTTATTTTTTTTTGAGACGGAGTTTCACTCTTGTTGCCCAAACTGGAGTGCGATGGCACGATCTCAGCTCACTGCAACCTCCACCTCCCAGGTTCAAGCCATTCTGCCCCAGCCTCCCGAGTAGCTGGGATTACAGGTACACGCCACCACGCCTGGCTAATTTTTTCTATTTTTTAGTAGAGACAGGGTTTCACCGTGTTAGCCAGGCTGGTCTCGATCTCCTGACCTTATGATCTGCCCGCCTCGGCGTCCCAAAGTGCCGGAATTACAGGCATGAGCCACCGCGCCCGGCCAACTTTTATATTGATTTTATGTTGAAATGACAATCTTTTGTATATGTTGTGCTAAATAAAACTTCATTAGAAGTTTTAAGAAATCTTATTTTGGCCCGGCGCGGTGGCTCACGCCTGTAATCCCAGCATTTTGGGAGGCCTAGGCGGGCGGATCACAAGGTCAAGAGATTGAGACCATCCTGGCCAACATGGTGAAATCCTGTCTCTACTAAAAATACAAAAATTAGCTGGGCATTGTGGTGCACGCCTGTAGTCCCAGCTACTCGGGAGGCCGAGGCAGGAGACTCACTTGAACCCAGGAGGCGGAGCTTGCAGTGAGCCGAGATTGCCCCACTGCACTCCAGCCTGGCGACAGTGCGAGCGGGACTCTGTCTCAAAAAAAAAAAAAAAAAAAAAAATCTTATTTCATGATTCGTTTTGTAGACAGTATCTGCTTTTTAGGGATTATTGATAGACTATTTAGAATTGATAGGAATTGTATCAATACCTGTATTTTTATATTTCTGCTTCCTTAGGGTGCCGTCTTTTTTTGTTTTGCTCTCTAAGGGAGAACTATTTCAGAGGTTACATGGGAGACCTATAAGGAAATGGAAGTATTGAAGACAGTTTTGTTTGTTTGTTTTTTGTTTTGTTTTGTTTTTGAGACGGAGTCTCACTCTGTCACCCAGGCTGGAGTGCAGTGGTATGATCTCGGCTCACTGCAACCTCCATCTCCCAGGTTCAAGTGATTCTCCTGCCTCAGCTTCCCAAGTAGCTGGGACTACAGGCGCGTGCCACCACACCAGGCTAATTTTTGTATTTTTAGTAGAGATGGGGTTTCACCATGCTGGCCAAGCTGGTCTCGAACTTCTGACCTCAAGTGATCCGCCCACCTCAGCCTCCCAAAGTGCTGGGATTACAGGCGTAAGCGACCACACCCGGCCCTGAAGACAGTTTTATATCGATGATTCAGAAAGTAAGAAGAGTGTAATTTATGGAGTTAGCACTGCTCTCCATACTCCATTGTGGTGTAGTTCGGTGTGGCTTTGTGCTCCAGGTGCTGTTTTCTAAGTTTCTTAACTCTGTCATCTTGATTAAATTCTCTTCTTCCTAATTACATTCTTCCCAATTTAAGTGTCTAGTTATAAAAGGCTCTTTTAATTTTTCTGAATTTTACTTATTATAGATGTTTCTTAAGTCCTAACAATTTGTCCTCACCTTATCTCTGTTTCTGCTGCCACTCCAACTCCCTAACTTACAGCTCTATCTTTTAAACTTTTAAAAGTTGCACTTGTAGCACAAGATAAATCTCCACCGTAAGGATTATTTTTATTAGTGTATTTCTTTTTTTTTTGAGACGGAGTCTCGCTCTGTCGCCCAGGCTGGAGTGCAGTGGCGTGATCTCCACTCACTGCAAGCTCCGCCTCCCGAGCTCACACCATTCTCCTGCCTCAGTATCCTGAGTAGCTGGGACTACAGGCACCCACCACTACGCCCAGCTAATTTTTTTGTATTTTTAGTAGAGATGGGGTTTCACTGTGTTAGCCAGGCTGGTCTCGATCTCCTGACCTCACGATCCGCCCGCCTCAGCCTCCCAAAGTGCTGGGATTACAGGCGTGAGCCGCCGCGCCCGGTTTTATTAGCATATTTCTTGTTTCATATTTGACTACCCAATTAGGCACTAAACTTTTTGGGAACCATTCTTTTGGGTGTTTATTTAAAAACCTTGGGCAGCTCTATAGCATTTCCTAAACACAGGGCAAAGTAAAAATATTTCCAAATCATAGATTTTATAGATAATCATCTTCAGAACACAAATGTTGGTATTTGGCCATAGGAAAGTTGTTGTTGTTAATGTTTTAATTTTGTGTATTACACCATAAGGTTTTCTCCAGTTTTTTCCCCCTTTAAACTATTACAATATGTACATGTTGAAATAAATTTATTAAGAAGTAGCAAGTTGAACTCTCTGTAAACTCAATCATTATTACACAGTAGTAAGCTAGACATCAGAAGAATAGTTGGCTTTTCTGTATAATCTTGAACAGCTTTTGGGGGAACGAGGAAATGAGTTTTCTTTTCAAGTTAATTGGTACCTTGAAAATGCCACAAAGAGGTTCAGTAGATGATAGTTTATACTCATGGAATTTTTGCTGCTGGGAGTTTTTGTAAAACCATCAACATTTTTTTGTACTAGATCTTTGGGGAACTTTCAGTTGCTAATAAATTTTGTAATTTGCATTGACGTTACTTTAAAAAAATTCTCTAACGTCTTTTTTTCCCAGAAGTCTCAGAATCATAATAAATTCTGGGTTCTATTTTGTGTGATTTTTCTTGGATGCCTGGACCGTGGATTAATTACAATAAGAGTAACTTCAAGGTTGGGCACGGTGGCTCACGCCTGTAATCCCAACACTTGGGGAGGGAGAGATGGGAGGATTGCTTGAGCTCAGGAATTAGAGAACAGCCTGGGCAACATGGCCAAACCTCATCTCTATAAAAAATGGAAAAATTAGCTGAGCGTGTTGTTGTGTGCCGGTAGTTCCAGCTTCTCAAGATCACTTGAGCCTGAGAGGTAGTGGTGGCAGTGAGCCAAGATCACACCGCTGCACTCTACCCTGGATGACAGAACAAGACCCTGTCTCAAAAAAATAAATAAATAAATAAATAAAAAAGGTTAATTTTAATAGATGACAGAATGAGACCCTGTCTCAAAAAAAAGGCCAGAAGCGGTGGCTCACGCCTGTAATCCCAGCACCTTGGGAGGCCGAGGCGGGCGGATCATCTGAGGTCGGGAGTTCAAGACCAGCCTGGCCAACATGGAGAAACCCATCTCTACTAAAACTACAAAATCAGCCGGGCGTGGTGGCGCATGCCTGTAATCTCAGCTACTCGGGAAGCTGAGGCAGGAGAATCGCTTGAACTCATGAGGTGGAGGTTGCAGTGAGCCAAGATGGCATCATTGCAATCTAGCCTGGGCAACAAGAGCGAAACTCTGTCTCAAAAACAAAAAGAAAAAAGAAAGAAAAGAAAAGGGTAACTTTAATAGATAATGTGTTTCACAATTTTATTTTATTTTATCTTATAAATAAATAAGGGGAGGGGAGGCTCAAGGCAGAAAAGATCACGTTAAAGCTTTATGCTAGATCTTCGGCTCTATGAGGATGGATTTCTGTTGTCTTGGTCACTGCCTAGAGAGGTACCAAAAAGCATCTATAAATATATGTTGAATGAATAAGTTCCGATCAACTGTTAAGAATCCCTCTGCTACACACTCACTTTGAAATCTGAGGTGATGTTATTAAAAAGCCTAATTCCAGAATATTTTATCTGTTATCAGCAGAAGAAAGGCACATTGAAGCACTTTGGGAGGCCGAGGCAGGTGGATCACTTGAAGTTAGGAGTTCAAGACCAGCCTGACCAGCATGGTGAAACCCCATCTCTACTAAAAAGAAAAAACAAAAAAAATTAGCCAGGTGTGGTGGTGGGCTCCTGTAATCCCAGCTACTCGGGAGGCTGAGGCAGGAGAATCACTTGAACCTGGGAGGCGGAGGTTGCAGTGAGCAAAGATCGCACCACTGCAGTCCAGCCTGGGCGACAGAGTGAGACTCTGCCTTTAAAAAAAAAAAAAAAAAAAAAAAAAAAAGGCATTGTTAACGTGTCATGTACCACTTTATTTTTTTTTAATTAATTTTTTTTTTTTTTTTTTTTTTTTTAACCAGGCACAGTGGCTCAATGCCTGTAATCCTAGCACATTGGGAGGCCAAGGTGGGTGGATCACCTGAGGTCGGGAGTCCAAGACCAGCCTGACCAACATGGAGAAACCTGGTCTCTACTACAAATACAAAATTAGCCAGGCATGGTGGTGCATGCCTGTAATCCAAGCTACTAAGAGGCTGAGGCAGGAGAATCGCTTGAACCTGGGAGGCGGAGGTTGTGGTGAGCCAAGATCGTGCGATTGCACTCCAGCCTAAGCAACGAGAATGAAACTCTGTCTCAAAAAAAAAAAAAATTTTTTTTTTTTCCTGAAATGGAGTCTCACTCTGCCCAGGCTGGAGTGCAGTGACATGATCTTGGCTTGCTCACTGCAACCTCCACCTCCAGGGTTCAAGCTGTTCTCCTGCCTCAGCCTCCCAAGTAGCTGAGATTACAGATACCCACCACTATGCCTGGCTAATTTTTGTATTTTTAGTAGAGACAGGGTTTCAGCATGTTGGCCAGGCTGGTCTCAAACTCCTGACCTCAGATGATCCGCCCACCTCAGCCTCCCAAAGTGCTGGGATTACAGGTGTGAGCCACCACACCCACCTCTCCCCCCGGGCTCTTTTTTTTTTTTTTTTTTTGAGACAGGGTCTCACTTTGTCACCCAAGCAGTGCAATGGTTCAATCTGGGCTCACTCCAGCCTCAACCAAAAAAATTCTTTTTGAGACAGGGTCTCTCACTCTCACCCAGATTGGAGTGCAGTGGCATGGTCATGGCTTATTGCAGGCTCCACCTCCTGGACTCAAGCAATCCTCCTACTGTAGCCTCTGGAGTAGCTAGTACTACAGGCACTCACTACCATGCCTGGCTAATTTTTTTTAGTAGAGACAAGGCCTGACTATGTTGCCAGGCTAGTCTTGAACTGCTGGGCTCAAGCAGTCCTCCCACCTCAACCTCCCAAAGTACTTGGATTACAGGCATGAGCCATCATGCCCAGTCATCAACTTTAGATTCAGTCCTTTCTTGAATATGTTCCAACAGACCTGATTTTATCATTGTTCTCCTTAAGCATCCTACCTATAGGCCAGTGTATTAGTCCGTTCTCATGCTGCTAATAAAGAACTTCCTGAGACTGGGTAATTTATAAAGGAAAGAAGTTTAATTGACTCACACATCCACATGGCTGAGGAGGCCTCAGGGAACTTACAACCATGGCGTAAGGGAAAGCAAATATGGCCTTCTTCACTTGGCGGTAGAAAGGAGAAGTGCTGAGCAAGGGGCGGGGTGGGGGGGAAGCTCCTTATATAACCATCACATCTCGTAAGAACTCACTATCACAAGAACAGCATGAGGGTAACCACCCCCATGATTCAGTTACCTCCCACTGGGTCCTTCCCACAACACATGGGGATTATGGGAACTAAAGTTCAAGATGAGATTTATGTGGGGACACAGCCAAACTGTATCAGCCAGTTATCAGTTATTGGGTGTTTTTTGTTTTTGTTTTTTTGGGGGGCAGAAAATGCGTTTCTAGCCAAGTCTGAACCTTTTCTTCTAAGGGCCTCCCTAAGATGCTATTAGCCTGTCTATGCATATTTTCAAAGGAAATTCTGCTCCTGCCAGGGGCTCTCCTGAAGGTCTTCCATGCAAGTCTGGTTTCCTTCTCCCTTACATGTCTCTGGGCAGGCAAAGAAATCCTTCTTTCTGACTAGCTGCAAATCCGGCTTTTGTGGGAATACTCTTTAAGAAAAAGCAAACTAATTTCAAAGACAAAACTAGGTTCAAAAGTGAATATTTATTTACAAAGAGGAGATAAATCACAAAAATGGCAACTTAAAAAAATTAAATACCACAAAATTCAGAAAAACAATGTAATATTTGTATTAATTGGTTGTCTAACATGGCTGTGAAACGTTTTCCCCTACATTTTTTGGCCATGCTATACCCTTTTTTTTTTTTCGTGCTATACTCTTTGATCATCCCTCCCTATTCTGTGATATTTTCTAAAATAGGTAAATAATTCAGTGCTTCCTATAGCATGGTAGACCAAAATATGTTTTTTGTTATTAATTAGATAAGTTCCATTCTGCCTCACAACTTGTTATTGGTAACATCATATAAATTTGTAAAAGTGTTGGCAGGTCATGGTGGCTCATGCCTGTAATCCTAGCACTCTGGGAGGCCAAAGTGGGCAGATCACGAGGTCAGGAGTTTGAGACCAGCCTGGCCAACATGGTGAAACCCCGTCTCTACTAAAAGTCCAAAAATTAGCTAAGCGTGGTGGCACACATCTGTAATCCCAGCTACTCAGGAGGCTAAGGCAGGAGAATCGCTTGAACCAGGGAGGTGGAGGTTGCAGTGAGCCGAGGTCGTGTCACCACACTCCAGCCTGGGCAACAGAGTGAGACTTTGTCTCAAAAAAAAAAAAAAAAATTGTTAGCAATTTTGGGAAAACCTCTATTGAATATCTTTTATATATGCACTATGACATTGCCAGGCTTCACTGTTTCTTGTACATTGGCTAATCTGAAATAGCCTTTGGATTGACATATGTATATCACAACATAATTTGGCCCCGCATATTTCCATCATGATACAGAGTGAGTTGACCTAGTAACAGCTCTTTGTACATTGATGGTTAACATTATCTCAACCATATACAGTTTTATGAAAACCACACAAATTTAGTTTATTCCATTGAACCTGAAACAAAAGTATCCTCAACTTAAGGTTTCCTTAGGGGGATCTCCAGAATGGCCAAAGTCACTCATAAGTCCACTGACACAAGGGGAACCATAATGGCAAGAAAGTTGGTATGGAAGGACAAATACTATTAATATATAATTCCATTTATCCAAGGTACTTAGAGCAGTCAGTTTAGAGACAGAAAGTAGAATGGTGGTTGCCAGGGGCTGAGGGAAGGGGAAAAAAATGAAGTTGTTGTTTAATGTGTACAGAATTTCAGATTTGCAAGATGAAAAAGTTCTGGAGATCTGTTGCACAGCAGAGTGAATATACATACCGCTGCTGAACTATACACTTAAAAATGGTTAAGATGATCAATTTTGTGTGTTTTTTTTTAACCACAATAAAAATTTTCGGGCCAGGTGCTGTGGCTGAATCCTAGCACTTTGGGAGGCCAAGGTGGGAGGGTTGTTTGAACCCAAAAATTGAGACCAGCATGGGCAACATGATGAGATTCCCATTGCTACCAAAAAAAAAAAAAAAAGCCAGCCATGGTGGCGCATGCATGTAGTCCTAGATACTTGGGAGGCTGAGTTTGAGACAGGACGATTGCTTGAACCTGCAGTTTGAGGCTGCAGTGAGCCATGATTGTAGCCGGGGCAACAGAGCGAGACCTTGTCTCCAAAAACAAAAAACAGTAACCAAAAAATAAGGGATAATTGGGCACTTTGTTAGGATCCCTCCTAGAGCTTTAGGAGGGGCCCATGAAAGTGAGGGGGACTGCAGGTTTAAATTAGCTTCAGAGCAAAGCAAATCTATTTCAACCATTCTGGTCCTATCTATCAGTTGAAACCCAACTGATCTAAGCTGTAGTGCCTCCATTTTCAAACTGGTCTCTCTTAGAGCACAACCGTACAGTTAATAATTTATCTTACACTTTTTTGTTGATTGCCTCATGCATATGTCTTATCTCTGAACTGTAGGATAAGTGTTGTCTTCTTTTACAGCCTAAAAGTACCTAGGTTCATAGTATTCATCCATTCATTCCTTTGCTTATTTGTTCATTCATTCAGCAATATTAATTGAATTTCTCTTCTGTGCTAGACCCAGAAATAAAAGCTACATACCCTGCCTTCTTAAGGGTTCATTGTTTAGAGGGGGAAACACCAAGTAAGTGGTTAATCATAACAGGCTGTGAAGGCGCTGCTTTAGAGGTATGTACGAGGTGCCTTGGAACACAGATGGGGGTACTGGACTCAGCCTGGAGTGTCAAGAAAGGCTTCCTCTAAATGCAGATTTAACTTTTGAGGTTCGATTCTAAGGAATTTGAGAAAAACTGTTCCCTAAAAGGCCTGCTAGCATTCTAACTTAAATAGTATAAATGTTAACATTCTAATTTGTAACTGAATCCACAGATTGTTGGATTTAGGTTGCATTGGAGATCTAACATAGTTTTGGCTATTATTTCTATCTTCTGACTTTGTTGGGAGTAAGAATAGCAGAAATGCTTAGCTCTCCCATTGACACTTTTTCTTGTCAGCCTACCTCCTTGCCATGATTTGGTAGTACCGAAGTTGGTAAAACTTGGAAAAGCCTTTGCCTTTCCCAGGTTCTCTACGTGGCAAACTCCTACTCATTCTTTGAGACTCAGTTCAAACTCTCACTTCCTCCCCTGTGAAATCTTTTCTTATTCTCCCAGCAGTTACCCTTTTTATTCCCATAGCACAGCCATGTTATATCTCTATTTATACTTTCATTTTGATACTTTGCTATATTTTAATTATGGATTTATATGCCTCTCTTTCCTTTGAGGTGTTATTGATCATTTTTGTATGCCCCTGGGCCTGATCCTAGCATAGTACCTACTACATAGTAGGTGCTGTACAACAAATAATGGTTGTTGACTTCATGAATGAATGGTGAGTCCGGAGTTTGGAATCTTCTTTTTTTTTTTTTTTTTTTTTGAGACGGAGTCTTGCTCTGTCGCCAGGCTGGAGTGCAGTGGCATGATCTCGGGTTGCTGCAATCTCTGCCTCCCGGGTTCAAGCTATTCTCCTCCCTCAGCCTCCCGAGTAGCTGGGATCACAGGTGCGCACCACCACAACCAACTAATTTTTGTATTTTTAGTAGAGACAGGGTTTCACCATGTTGACCAGCATGGTATCGATCTCCTGACCTCATGATCCACCCACCTCGGCCTTCCAAAGTGCTGGGATCACAGGTGTGAGCCACCACACCTGGTCTGGAGTCTTATTTTTGAATGAATTGATTGGCCTTACAATATTTCATTGTCACAAGATTACATACTTAACAAGTACCAATTATCTTACAATAGAATCACTTCTACCTTCAAAATATACTGTGTACTTACATACTTTTCTCCACCTTCGCTGCCCAGCTGGCTCTAGCCACCCTCTCTCACCTAGATGGCCACAGTGGCTTTCCGACTTTTCTTCCTGCTTCTCTTGATCCTTGGTAGTGTATTCTCCATACAGAAACCAGGAAGAGCTTCTAGAAATACAAATCTGATTGTATCTCTACCAAAGTGGTTTTAAGACCTACAAGGGTCCTTGGCATACTCACGTTAGGAATATATATATACACACATATATACATATATACCTATATATGTACATATATGTGTATATATGCATATATACCTATATATGTACATATATGTGTGTATATATACATATATACCTATATATGACATATACACCTATATAGCTGTATATATATACACATACATGTATCTATATATGTATGTGTATATATATGTATAGGAATTTTTGCAAAGTGAGAATTGTTTTCAAATGTGATGAACATTTTATAAATGCTAATTTTTTTCTTTTTCTTTTTTTTTTTTTTTGAGACGGAGTCTCGCTCTGTCACCCAGGCTGGAGTGCAGTGGCGCGATCTCGGCTCACTGCAACCTCCGCTTCCCGGATTCAAGCGATTCTCCTGCCTCAGCCTCCTGAGTAGCTGAGACTATAGGTGCATGCTACCACGCCTGGCTAATTTTTTGTATTTTTAGTAGAGATGGGGTTTCACTGTGTTAGCCAGCATGGTCTCGATCTCCTGACCTTGTGATCCGCCTGCCTCGGCCTCCCAAAGTGGCAGGTGTGAGCCACCGCACCCGGCCATAAATGCTAAATTTAACAATGAATGGGACTGCTGAGTGGTTATAAAGGACATTTAAGCATTTATTAATTTTTGTGGTCAAAATTTTTCGTTTGTATTTTGAACTTGTATTTTTTTTTTTAGATCCCAAACATTTTTCTAAGTCTCTGAAAAGCTTATGGACCCTAGGCATTCAGTGGAAAGCAACTAATGGATAAAATGGCGCTGTTTGGTTTTCGTGCTGAAAACTCTTTTGTGACTTTCCACTATTCCAAAAGTGAAATCTTTACTGTGGACTGAAGGACTTAGTATGATCTAGCTCTTCCTACCTCTTGAGATTCATTTCATGCCTCTATCCCCTGCTTACAGGTCCTAGCCTCCTGATCATTTCTCTTGTTTATTGACCACTCATTTGCTTTTCTTTCTCTTTTCTCTTTCTTTCTTTTTTTTTTTTTTTTTGATGGAGTCTCTCTCTGTTGCCCAGGCTGGAGTGCAGTAGCGCGATCTCAGCTCTCTGCAGCCTCCGCCTCCTGGGTTCAGGTGATTCTTTTAACCTCAGCCTTCCAAGTAGCTGGGATTACAGGCGCACCACCATGCCCAGATAATTTTTTTTTTTTTTTGGTATTTTTAGTAGAGATGGGGGTTTCACCATGTTGGCCAGGCTGGCCTCGAACCCCTGACCTCAAGAGATCCGCCTGCCTTGGCCTCCCAAAGTTCTGGGATTACAGGCGTGAGCCATCACGCCCGGCCTAAACATCTGCTTTTCAACTCAGCTTAGATGTCGCTCCTGAGAAAAGCCTTCCCTGTGCACCTTATCTAAAGTGAGCCTCTCTCAATTATTCTATATCCTGTCAAACTGCTTATTCCCTTCTCAGTGAGTTCCTTCTCCTGTGAGGATGTCAGCTCCATATGGACGAGAACCTTCTGCTTCACTGCTGCATCCCTAGCACTTAGCACAGAGTCTGATAGGGAAAGTACTTAGTACATATTTATTGAACAAATGAAGATTAATGTTAATAGCTAGTTTAACTGTCCCTGTATGGTTGTAATTTAACCATCCTTGTATTGTTGGTATAGTATTGTTGGTGTAAAGCCTATGTGGTCATAATGAATTACTCTCTTAAAACTACTCAGTTCTATCTGATAATATTTTACTTAGTATTTTTGCATCTGTCTTCACAAGTGAACATTAGTTTAGTTTTATTTTTTGTACCATCTTAGTCCAAATGCATATCAGGAATATGTTAGCCTCATGGAAGAAAGTAGAAAGCTTTTCCTTTTATCCTTATACCTCCTGGAACAGTAAGGATAACGTGGAGACTATCTGTTCAATAAGAGTTAGATAGCATTCACCTAGAAAATTGGGCTTGCTGTTGTTTTAGTGGCTCATTCTTTGAAGATCTTAGAGATTTCTGCTATGGGTGGTTGTTCCCCTAATTTTTCTTGAGTTGATTTTGGTAACTTCTGTTTTCTTTGACTATCATCCATCTTATTTAATCTTCAAGTTTATTTATGTAAAGTTACATATAATTCTAGCGTGAGTTAAAAGATTTTCTCTAAATCTGCAGTTATGATATCCTCTTTCTCAACCCTAATGTTTGTGACTTCTCTCTTTTAATTGATGAGATTTTTGACAGAATTATCTACATTTATTTAATTTTTTAAAACAAAATAGTTTTTGGTTTTGTTTTTTGTTTTTTGTTTTTTTGTTTTTTTGAGTTGGAGTCTCGCTCTATTGGCGATCTCCGCTCACTGCAACCTCAGCCTCCCGGATTCAAGCAATTCTCCTGCCTCAGGTTCCCGAGTAGCTGGGACTACAGGTGCGCACCACCACGCCCGGCTAATTTTTGTATTTCTAGTAGAGACTGGGTTTCACCATGTTGGCCAGGATGGTCTTCATCACTTGACCTCGTGATCCACCCTCGGCCTCCCAAAGTGCTGGAATTACAGGTGTGAGCCATCACGCCTGGCCTAGTTTTTGTTTTTATTAATTTAGTTTACTCTTTTTTTGGGGGGGGGGGGGGCTGTTACTTTATATCTGTGCCAAAAACAACAAAACAGATATTTATATATATATCTGTCACCAAGGCTGGAGTACAGTGGCATGATCTCAGCTCACTGCAGCCTTGACCTCCCAGGCTCAAGTGATCCTCCCACCTCAGCCTCTGGAGTAGCTAGGACCACAGGCATACCTCACCAAGCCTGGCTGATTTTTTTTATTTTTTTGTAGAGGCGAGATCTCACTATGTTTGTTGCCCAGTCTCAAACTCTTGGGCTCAAGTAATCCTCTAACTTTGGCCTCCCAAAGTGCTGGGATTACAGGCATGAGCCACCACCATGGCCAGCCTTGCTTTTATATTTATTCATTTTTGGGGTTTATTAACTCTTTTTCTAGATTTTTGAACATATATATATATATATATATATATATATATATATATATATTTTTTTTTTTTTTTTTTTTTTTTTTTGAGGCAGAATCTCATTCTGTTGTCCAGGCTAGGGTGCAGTGGCATGATCTTAGCTCACTGCAACCACCATCTCCCAGGTTCAAGTAATTGTCCTGTCTTAGCCTCCCAAGTAGCTGGGATTACCAGCATGTACCACCATGCCCAGCTAAATTTTGTATTTTGAGTTGAGTTTTCACCATGTTGGCCAGGCTGGTCTTGAACTCCTGACCTCAGGTGATCTGCCTGGCTCAGTCTCCCAGAGTGCTGTGATTACAGGCGTGAGCCACCACGCCCAGCCTTTTTCTAGATTTTTGAGTTAAATACTCAGTTCAGTTATTTTTCAATCTTGTTTTCTCCTTCTTTTTTTTTCTTTTTCTTTTTTTGTTAAGAGACAGAGTTTTGCTCTATTGCCCCAGCTGGAGGGTAGTGGCACGACCTCGCTCACTGCAGCTCACTGCAACCTGCAGCCTCCACCTTCTGGGTTCAAGTGATTCTTGAGCCTCAGCCTCCTGAGTAGTTGGGACTACAGGCGTGTGCCACCATGCCCAGCTAATTTTTGTTATTTTTAGTAGAAACGGGGTTTTGCCATGTTGGCCAGGCTGGTCTCGAACTCCTGGCCTCAAGTGATCCACCCACCTTGGCCTCCCAAAGTGCTGGGATTACAGGTATAAGCCACCATGCCTGGCCAATCTTGTTTTCTGATAAAAAATATTTTGAGGAATGGTATGTAACCTCCAAAGGTGCGAGCTTTGAAAGATAACAGTCATTTGAATGTTCTCGTTTTTAGTTTTAGAAAATAATTTTTATGGCCGAGGCCGGTGGATCACGAAGTCAGGCGGGCGGATCATGAGGTCAGGAGATCGAGACCATGCTGGCTAACACGGTGAAACCCCGTCTCTACTAAAAATACAAAAAAATTAGCTGAGCGTGGTGGCAGGCACCTGTAGTCCCAGCTACTCGGGAGGCTGAGGCAGCAGAATGGCGTGAACCCGGGAGGTGGAGCTTGCAGTGAGCCAAGATAGCACCACTGCACTCTAGCCTGGGTGACAGAGCGAGACTCCCTCTCAAAAAAAAAAAAAAAAATTATTACTTTGTATCCTTACCTCACAATAATATAATTTTAAAATATTGTCTAATTGTTAATATGAAAAAAGTATAATAAATCTATCACAGAATCTATTATGTCTGGAAACACAAGGGAGAAATAATGTACTTATTGCACTTGTTTCTTTTAGATAAACGATTAGACTAATTGTATTAAATTTAGAGGTATTGCATAGAAAAGATGATGTGGAGGTTAAGGAAAAAATATTCAGTGGCCGGGCGCAGTGCCTCATGCCTGTAATCTCAGCACTTTGGGAGGCTGACGCAGGCAGATCACGAGGTCAGGAGTTCGAGACCAGCCTGGCCAACGTGGTGAAACCCTGTCTGTATTAAAAATACAAAAATTATCTGGGCATGGTGGCATGTGCCTGTAATCCAGCTACTCAGGAGGCTGAGGCAGGAGAATTGCTTGAACCTAGGAGGTGGAGGTTGCTGTGAGCCGATATCGTACCACTGCACTCCAGCCTGGGTGACAGAGCAAGACTCTGTCTCAAAATATATATATATATTTTTTTTCAGCATATTATTTGAAATTAGAACCAATATTTTATTTAAAATATGTTTGTTCTGTTTCCAAACTTTTCATACAGTTTGCTATTTAACACTTACAAAGCAACACATATAAACATTTGTATACAATAATATTCTACACCGGGGAATGGAGACTTAGCAAAGTTCAGTTTCATAAAGAAAGCATGTCCATCACAAATTAAAACAAGGTGGATGTTCAGTCTCCACACATTTTTACAAATCGAGCCTGCTACAAGCAAGTAGGCTTTCAGTAACTCATCTGGAAGGTATTGGAAGGATAAAAATAGACTAAATAATCAGAATTTCCATTCTAGGAGTTTCCTGCTTTTTCCTGCATCTCAATTGTCA
Source organism: Pongo abelii (assembly GCF_028885655.2). Classification (NCBI taxonomy): domain Eukaryota; kingdom Metazoa; phylum Chordata; class Mammalia; order Primates; family Hominidae; genus Pongo; species Pongo abelii. Next base: position 46,660,585 of record NC_085929.1, read on the forward strand.
GTGCAGGGCCTGGCTATTTCACTCAGTGCTAGGCAAAGACAGTGGAAGCTTGTTAAGCCACAGCTATTCAGGCTGCCAGATTGTCCAGGCATTGGCCTTTGCCTGCCACGAAACAGCTCCTTTCCTGTCTTCATATCTGAGTGGAAAGAGCAAAGGTGGGAGACTGTATAAAGACGCAGAAGCCAGGATGACAACAAGTGTGTAGGATTTTACAAGCATTCATAGGTTCCTTTTCAAGGAAAGCCGGGTTTCTAGAATCTGTCAGCTGTCTGCTGGCTGGCATGGCAGCCTAGTTTATGGGAGAAGCACACTAGGGAATCCTCCCTTTTCTGGATTATAGAGATAGGTGGAGTCGATAGTCACAGGGCATTCTCATGTGCCTTCTTTTTTTTTTTTTTTTTTTTTTTGAGAAGGAGTTTTGCTCTTGTTGCCCAGGCTGGAGTGCAATGGCGCAATCTCGGCTCACCGCAACCTCCACCTCCCGGGTTCAAGCGATTCTCCTGCTGAGCTCAGCCTCCCTAGTAGCTGGGATTACAGGCATGTGCCACCACGCTGGCTAATTTTGTATTTTTAGTAGAGACGGGGTTTCTCCATGCTGGTCAGGCTGGTCTCGAACTCCCGACCTCAGGTGATCTGCCTGCCTCGGCCTCCCAAAGTGCTGGGATTACAGGCATGAGCCACTGCGCCCGGCCTCATGCGCTTTTTACCATTTTAGTTACTTTCTTTCCTGAAGCCATCCTTAAAACATAGATGAATGTGAGTTTCTGGGAACTATGTGACCTTCATTCCCCTACATTTTTTATATTAAGGTGGCAGATTTCCTCCTACTCAGCCCAGCCTTCTGAATAGGGTCCAAGTCATTGATTTATTCATTTATTTACCTCCTATGTGGGGTTTGGTGTGGAGACTCACAGAGCAGTGAAGACGTGGTGTTTTTCCTTACACAGTTTACAGTCTACTGGGGAAGACTAATGTTAAGCACATTCTTTCGTAAATTGCAATTATGACCATTGCTCTGAAGAAGCAGTAAAGGATATTATGGGAGTGTTAACAGGAGGGCCTGGTCTGGACTGCGAGGGTCAAGAAGCCTTCCCAGGGTGGAGGCGAACTTTTGAGATGGCCAGGAAGAGATGAACGGAACTACTCAAAGAAGCCAAGTGCAGAGTTTCAGAGGTGAAAGAAACCAAAGATACCATCTAGGGAAGCCCAATCTCCGCAGGCTACCAATGAGAAAACGGAGGCCAGGCAGGGTGGGAGGATGGGTAAGGGACTTACTTGCTGTTAGCACTGAAGTTACACAGCCTGTGAGCCGCGGGGCTGGAGATGCAAACCGAGCTTGGGTTTCTTAAGTGGGTAGGAGTGGAGATGTATATGGGAAGGAGAAGGGATTAGGAGTGGTGGAAACCAGGTAGGTTTTAATTTAGTGCCTAGTCTCCTTCAGCTGCAGAGCTGCCTCCTGCGGTGGGGGAGGGGATTAAAGATGACTCAGACCTGCCCTAGCCCAGAAAAACTCCGTTTGCAATGTTGAAGCATAGTTTTTATTTGGGTTTGGGGGAGGAGGTACTGAACGCACATACAGGCAGAACAATAAGTGTAGAGTTCAGAATTGGGAAACCAATCCCTCTTCTGCAGCTGTTTAGCTGTGTGATTTGGGATAAGTCACTTAACCTTTCTGAATTGCAGTTCAGTTTATACTTTTGTGCGTTTCTTTCAGTCTTTTTCTGTACATTTTAGGAGCTTCTTAGAGATCAGTCGTGCCCCATATTTCACCTCAGTCTTTCAAAACTAAAGCCTCTTGTTTGGTAGAGCTGTGTTTCAGCCCCTTTTACAGAGCAGTTTGCCAGCCTGTGCTTGCCCAAACATCTAGAGAATAACTAGCAAGCGAGCCAGGAGAAGATCCAGGAGCTGTAAGAATCGTTAGCAACTGAGCATATTTCTATAAACCAATAAAGGTTTTTCTGTTTTGTTCATCTGTTACCCTTATGCTGTTGCCACTTTCACATGCAGTGTCTGTAGGCGGAGAGTATGAGATAACAGCATTTCACAAATGAAAGTGAGTGGAAAAGGCCTGCTTCCCCTTTAAGGCAGTCTCAGCTCCAGCTCCCTCCCCTTTCCTGATTGACAAACCTACCCGAAGTCACATGATCTGCCTCTATTTGAAGGTCACAAAAAGCTGCTTCCTTTAGAGACAGAGGGGGAGAGAGAGAGCAAGAGGGAGAGTGTGTGAGAGAGAGTTAGTTCAAGCCAAAATGGCCGACAGAGTCTCTGCTGGTTTCTGAATATTTAAAATACAAAAAAACAGATAGACAAAAAGAATTCATTTTTTGGACCTTTTTTCATTTCCATTTCTACCTTGTATGCCTCAATTTGCTGGATTTAAGCACTGCTGCACTTTATGAGGTTGGTAAATATTTTCAATTTTTTTAAACCAATTGATTTATATGGATCTTGTCTAACCGTTTTCACTGGTGGTGTTGCAAATCGACATTTGTCTAGCATGGAGACTGGCTTCAGACATTTCGTGGATCTGTGTAAATCAGACCCGTGATGTACTTTGGTTCGGCATTTTAGAAATGGAAAAGACGTGGTAAAATATTTAGATTTTGAAGTGATTTAATTGCACTTTTAATGTATATGCAGATTTTTCATCATCGTTTCTATCTTGCAATAAATGAAGCTGCGAGTAATTGGAAATTTGCTATTTAGAAAGAGGTTTTTAAAAACACAGACCTCCCCCTCCCCCCTTAAATCTGCTGCAAAAATTTGCATAAATATAAATGGGTTTGCATTCTTTCGGCTGCTAAGGCCGACAAAGGATCTGGGAGGGCAAGCCCTAGAACGGGAAAGCCTTTTTCTATCTTTTTATTTTTTAAACTGGGCCCTCCTTCCTAGAGAGATGTAAAACCTAAAGTAAGACCTAATACATTTTAAACATCAGGTTGGGGGCGGGTGAACACCAGGAGGTTTGGGGTTTGTAGATTCCCCTGCTTGAAAACCTCCCAAGCAATATGTGGCTCACCCCTCTCCTTTCTGCGCGCGCTCATTTGCACTGGGTCTCTGTGTGTGTTCTCAAATGTGCAGCCAGATGCGCTTTTATTTTGATCGTGGATTCAACCAAAGGGTAGGACTATGTTGTAAACATGGTGTTTTAAAGATATGAACAGCTATTCACCGCGATTGGAAATTCTTTATCAGTTCTCCCTGTGTATTAGCCTTCTTCATTCCTCACGAAATAAAATTTTTGTTTAATTTTACACAGATGCAAAACTGGGCTTTTCAGCATAAATTCATCGTGTGTGTGTGTGGTTGCCTGTTTCGGCCATGTATCCACTGCGAAGTGGTCATTTAGGGTCACATGTATAAGTAGCAGTCTATGTGATTGTTAGTAACCCCTGAAGCGGTGCAGTGCCTGAAGTTAAATTCCATTACTCCTAATGCAGGATTCTAGAAGCCTGAGAGCAGGGAGGAAAGAAAGCTGAAAACTTGCTTTCTCAGAGCCTCCTCCCCCTATCATTGTGAGAGTGTGATGTAATGCTTCTCGGTCTGGTGGGCTGAAAGGATTGTAGTTTGTGATGTGGCGGGTAAATTGCCCCCACCCCTGGGTAAATTACTCCACCCCCCTGAGCATATCCCTGGCTCTGAGAGGCCTTGTTTTCTTTTCTCTTTTTTTTCCTAATTTGTATCCTCCTGATTTATGCTGTGGCATATTGGCATGAGAAAGAGACTGTTCTTCTAAATCTGTTACAAAGTATAGTTTAGAAAAGGCATTTAAAATATGCAAATGGTTGAATTGTCATATCCCCATCATTAAATATGTAGACGTGGATTAAAGCTAATTAAGCATAAATGGAATAATTTTGATCAGAAGGGAGCAGTGTTTTTTGTTGTTTCCTTTTTAATTAATCTAATTATGAGATGCTTACTGGGCCTGAAAGTGTTAAAAAAGATAAAGTGGAAAAAATGCTGGACCATTTTGAAAATTTGACAGTCTGGAAGAGGGTGTGTGGTGCTTTCAAAAGCTTTATTCACTCTTAAAATGGATTGGCCTCTTGTGCTGAAAATGGCCTGTTTCTTTGGGCCAATTGTGTGTAGATGAAGGGACTTTCACGCTAATTTAACAAAAAGACTTTCCATTTGAATACATAAGATAATTAAAGCCCTCTGTCTCTAACAAGCAAGGATTTTATTATTTTAAAAAATTAATGTTATGTTAGTAATGGTAATAAATACAGAAGTGACTGTTTAGATTCACTGTAAATTTTTTGATGATATAAATTCAGCTTTTGTGTAAGAAGGATTGGAAACATTACATTAAAGAGGTAGTCTAGAACAAAGTTGTCTCTAAATTTTTTTACGGCTTGAATTTAAAGGGAAAAGATAGAGAAATTACCTTAGTGATAGAGAGTGTTGCATTGTGGTAGACCTAAAGGAAAATCAGAGCTCTGATTTTTGTTGCTGTTTTTCTGAAAATGAAAGCACTTTTTTAGGGCTTTGCTTGTTATATGATTCATTTTACACCTATTTCCTAAAGTTGGTCTTAATGAAGAGGAGAGAAAAACCTAGGCTTTCCATGTTTTGCCATTAGCTTGTTTTTGTGGCTGTGTAAACATATGAATGGCAGGTTAATTCAGTTTGCAGAGAGGAGGAACCAGAGCAGGGTACCTGCTGTTTTAGGCAGAACAGAGAATGATACAATGAATGCCATTTGATTCTTTGAAATGTTTTTTATAAATATTCTTTTCCCTCAGATAATTAAAAGGTGAGATAAATAAGACCTGGCTTCACGTATGGGAAGCATTATGGTTCTGGTAAGTTGATAGCTCGACTGCCATTTTGGATCTCAGATCCTGCAGAGCCAATCCTTCTGGCTCACCAACACGATGGTCATCCAGAAGGAAATGAAAATGAGTAATCAATTAAGTGTGCAGATGGATAGTATTTAATTTGTGCCTTCTGTTGAAGTTTTCTTTCTGTGAGTACTGTGAATTGAAGCTTTAAAAACTTTAAAGATGTGGCCGATGTTATGAAGAGCAGTATCCAGGGGTGTTGGAACTTGCAGATTGTGGTTTTACTTTTTAAAAATGAGATGGCATATGCGGAGGAAGTTTCTTATTGGAGAAAGTGAATATAATCCCTATTAACCGCCCCCCCACCACCACCAATCTGTATTTCCTAATGCTGGATCAACTAGTGATAATATCACAACACTACTCTGTCTCAGAAAAAAATGTCACAGGTTCATGACTGAAACATCACAAAAATTGGTAGCATTCATCAGAAGTGGTATCTCAATTTTAAAGTGCTTTTCAGTCATTCCATCTGGTTCCCAAAAAGGAAGCTTTGGCATCTTTGATATATGGTGCAAACTCAGCTCTGTTCTTCAGCTGTGAATGGCCATTTGTTATTCTGTATGGCCACTCGGATGGTCCTTTAAAAACTTCCGAACATCGAAGCAGAGACTTCTAAGGCTTCTCCAGCTCTTCAGCTCTACAAGAGACACTGAAAGAGTGTTATGCGATGACGAGACCTTCAGGTTCTGCAGAGCAGGCTGAGCAGCTCTGGCTATTGAGGACCACCCTGAGGAATAAGGGTGGTCCTCACCCTACCCAGCTGCCCCATGACTGAAAAGTTTGGAGAGATTTTAATTTTTATAACTCAGATCATATAATCATTGATCATCTGCAGTTTAAGCTGGACACGGCCCTGAGGCAATGCAGATAGATGAATGTACTTTGTCCCTTTCCTCAAGGAGTACCAGGTCAGCATTATTGGTAAACAGATCGTCACAACTTGGCAGTTTACGTGCAACATTCAGAGCAAGTTCCTGGTTACAGAAGTATCTGAGTATCTGCATTAGGAGAGTCTTATTTTAAAATTTCTTAAAGAAGCCAAATAGGCCAGTCATAGTGGCTCACGCCTGTGATTCCAGCACTTTGGGAGTCCCAGGCAGGTTGATTGCTTGAGCCTCAGGAGTTTGAGACCAGCCTGGGCAACATGGCAAAACCCTGTCCCTACAAGAAATTTTAAACAAAATTAGCTGGGCATGGTTGCTCACGCCTGTCATCTCAACTACTCAGGAGGCTGAGAGGTGAAAGGATAGTTTGAGCCGGTGAAGTTGACACTACAGTGAGCCAAGATCGCGCCACTGCATTCCATCCTAGGAAACAGCGAGACCCTGTCTCGGGAAAAAAAAAAAAAAAAAAAGCCGGCCGGGCGCGGTAGCTCACGCCTGTAATCCCAGCACTTTGGGAGGTCGAGGTGGGTGGATCACGAGGTCAGGAGTTCGAGACCAGCCTGAACAATATGGTGAAACCCTGTCTCTACTAAAAATACAAAAAAAACTAGCCGAGGATGGTGGTGCCTGCCTGTAATCCCAGCTACTCGGGAGGCTGAGGCTGGAGAATTGTTTGAACCCAGGAGTTGGAGGTTGCAGTGAGCCGAGATTGTGCCACTGCACTCCATCCTGGGCAGTATAGAGAGACTCCGTCTCAAAAAAAAAAAAAGCCAAATAATTACCCCATTTAATAATTTTTAGTTATTTAGATATTAGACTTCTTTAAGTGGAACTTGTTTCTGTCTGGTGGCTGGGGAGAGGGACAGCAGATGCTAATTGTTTCTCTGTACAGTATTGTTCGTGGATTTACTCTAATCCCACTTTCCTCACCTGCTTCTTATGATTAAGACGGGTGTCGGGGGTAGGGTGGAGTGAATTGAAGCCACTTGGCCAGAAAAGGGATTTATTTAACTCATGACAGTGACATCTTAACATTGTTTTCTTCTTTCCATCATATATTTATCCAGCAGTAATTTATTATGCACTGATGTAGGTGCTGGGGCATCTAAGAATTAATTTGGTTGGCCCATTGCCTTCAATAGTTTGGTTCATGTGGAAATATTTGCCATCTGGTGACTAACTATATAACTTACTGCTTTAGGTTATGACTGAGATAACTCCTTAGTTATCTTTTCTGATAATCAGGGAATGAGTGGTAATTTTTTGCTTCTGGTAGTTTTGGAGACTTCATTGAAGGTTTGACTTGATAGTCACTTTATTAAACATTGTCTTTAGCTCTGTGCACTATCTCTTCAAAATTATCTTTGGTATTATCTCTGAGAACTTTGCAGCCTGGAATTGCCTTCCTAGTTATTTTATCACATCCTTCAATTTTACTTTTTTAACACTTCTAAATTGTATCACCATCTGAAATTATTTGTGTATGGTACGTCTCTCTCCACAATACTATCCGGTTTCCTGAAAGCAGAGACCTTATCTGTTTTCCTCACTGTTGTATCCCCAACATCTAGAACAGGGCTTGGCAGGAGTAGATGTTGAGTGAAAATGTGTGAGTATAAGGTCACCAGGACTCACTGTGTGACGACAGTAGGCTCGTTTCCTCACCAGCAAAATGGGGATAATATATTGTTGCGACGCATAAAGGAAATGCTATATGTGAGGGCTGGGCACCTAGTCTTGTTGCTTAGTAAGTGTTTCCTTCCCCTTTGCTGTATCTCCCTTTGTTGAATGAACCAGAAAAGCTTTTATGGCCCCACAGAATGGCTCTGTTCTTTCTCGTGGCTACCAGGATCATGAAGCCTGTGCAGTGATTGCACAGAGCTTTAGCCTGCACAAGGACAGGAGCAGCACGGAGCCTTTTCTTTTTATTCAAGTCCCTACATTCCTGTGGTCTGATGTCGTCTCTTCATAACTCTCCAGTTTCCTTCAGGCTGTGCCTCTGTGTTGTATCCATGTTTACTTGGCTGTTTTTCATACATTTTGTGCTTTGCATCAAAAGGTTCTGAGCAATTTTAAATGAATTGGTCTTAGAGTTTACAAGGCAAAGGAGAACATTGAATACAGCGTTTTCTCCCTCATTGTGATTATTCTGAGCCCACACATGTAAATTCTGTTTATTTGACCAAATTATTACTAGGTTTTTTTGTTTTGTTTTTTTTTTTAAATATGAGATGGAGTCACTCTGTCACCCAGGCTGGAGTGCAGTGGCGTGATCTTTGCTCACTGCAACCTCCGCCTCCTGGGTTCAAGTGATTCTTCTGCGTCAGCCTCCCAAGTAGCTGGGATTACAGGCGCCCGCCACTACACCCAGCTAATATTTTGTATATTTTAGTAGATACAGTGTTTCAGCAAGTTGGCCAGGCTGATCTCGAACTCCTGACCTTGTGATTCACCTGCCTCTGCCTCCCAAAGTTCTGGGATTACAGGCATGAGCCACCGTGCCCAACAACCAGTTTTGACTCAATGGGCAAAATGAAAATTTAGGTCCATTGCCCACTTTATACAATGCTGTTGAATTAATATAGGTGACAGAAACATAGCTTTCATTTATTGACGTTGGAATTTGTTTTTTAAAAAACCTAGAAAATGATCTGTTTACTCATTCATTCTGCAAATAATTACTGAGTGCTTTTCACATGCCAGGTGTTGATAAGTACAAGTACAAGCCTAGCAGTAGTGTGAAGATTTTCTCCAGACACGACTGCTGAAGTTAGAGAATAGATGCAAGGGGCTGGCTGGTGCTCAGGGTGTTTGGGGGTTACAAAGGACGGACACCTAGAGAGAGAACAGCTTCTGCAAAGACCACGGGGCACTAGTGGACATTGGCATGTTTGGGGAACAGCATAGAGAGTACTTTGACATGGTTGGAGTGTCGTGTGCTGAAGGGAAGAAATAATCTGAGAAATGAGAGGTAAGCTGAAAAACTAAGCCTTGACCAGATGCAGAAGAGTGTATAAGCTACGTTTGAAAGTCTTTTTCCTGAGAACAGTTGAAGGGTTTTTAAGTGGGAAAGTCACTTGTTCGGATTGGATTTTTGAAAGATGATTCTGGTGTGTTGTGGAAACTGGCTGGGACATTGCACGTAAGACCAGATGATACTGTAGTAATCTCAGGTCATAGTGGCCTGAACTGACAACAGAGTTGGGGACGAATGAGTTCCAGAGGCATTTAGAAAGATTTCGGAGGAGTTGGTCATTGGGTATGAGAAGGCGGGGTTGGAGAAATGTAAAATAACACCTATGTCTCTGGCTGGCTTCTTACGGGAATGGTGCCACCATTCATTGAGTTAGGGTGCGTTTACATGAGGCACAGGTGTGGGGTTGAGATTATGAGATCAGTTTTGGAATCATTGAATCCTGAGATATCCAGGTGAAAGGCTGGAGTAATTACAAGTCCGGTCTGGAGATAAAGACTTAAGAGTTATCAGTAGTTCCAAATTTACCTTTTTTTTTTTTTTTTTGAGTCGGAGTCTTGCTCGCCAGGCTGGAGTGCAGTGGTGCAGTCTTGGCTCACTGAAACCTCTGCCTCCCGGGTTCAAGCGATTCTCCTGCCTCAGCCTCCCGAGTAGCTGGGATTACAGGCAGGCACCACCATGGCCAGCTAATTTTTGTATTTTTAGTAGAGACGAGGTTTCACCATGTTGGCCAAAATGGTCTCGTTCTCTTTACCTCGTGATCCGCCCACCTTGGCCTCCCAAAGTGCTGGGATGACAGGTGTGAGCCACCTCGCCTGGCAAGATTTTCCTTTTTAAGTTGATTTCTTTGGTAAGATGTCCAAAGATGGCATACCTGTACTATGCAGTGCAAGGTGCTGTTCAGTGCTATTAAGGGGATACTATTTTATAAAGATAAGGCAATATACTGTCATTACCATAGTGATTATTAGAAGTACCAAAGGAGTTTGAGGGAGGAGAGACACTGATTTTAACTGTGTTGATCAGAGAAAGCTTTCTTAAGGACTTTGTATTTGAGTGGAACCCTACAGATTGGGCAGAATGGTGGTGAGTAGACTCAGGGCAGGCTGTATTAGCTAGAGGAAGGTGGAGGAGGACTAGGTGTGTCCAGGGAGGATTGAGGGGAGGTTGCACACATGTAGAGGAGCTGAGTGCCTGCTAAGTAGTTTGTATTGCTATGGTAGACGGTGGGGACCTGTTGAAAATTTGATGGCAGTGCAGTGAGAATTTTGATATGGCAGTGGTGCAGAGGAGGACTTGGTTGGGGGGCACTGAATTGAGAGGCAGGCAGGCCAGTTAGGGGATAAAAGGACTGTTATGAAAGGTCCTGCTGTAAGGCTATGGCCATGCGACTGGGGACCAGGTTTTTAAGGTGAATGATGGGAATCTTCAACCAAAAGGAAGATGATGCATTCCAGGTCAGACTTACTGAACTGGAGAATTTGGTGGGACTTGGCAATGGAACTGGTTAGCAGGCAGCTGGCAGTGTGGATCTGCAGCTTGAGAAAGAGGTCAGAAGTGGAGATAAAGACTTGGAAGGCCTCCGTGGTGGAAGTGATAGTCGAAGCTAAGGGAGAGGATGAGGTCACCGTGGGAGTGTAAAGAATAGAAAAGAGAACTGAGAATGAGACCTTGAGGACAGGAAGAGAAAGAGGACCTGGGAAAGGGTAAAAAGAACGGTGGCTCTGTAGGACAGTCATTCCTCATCACAGAAGATGAGGGAAGAACTGTTCGATCACAGGTGTGGTCAGCAGTTCAAATGCTGCACAGGAAGAAAAGTATTTGGTTATGGCAACATTCCTGAACCTGGTGTTGGGAGGTGTTCCAGTGTTGGTTTGGGAATCATTCAATGACGCCAGCACCACCCAGTAGAAACCGAATACAAGCCACGTGTGTTATTTTAAATTTTCCAGGAGTCACATTAAAAAAGTAAAAACAGTCCAGGCACGGTGGCTCACGCCTGTAATCCCAGCACTTTGGGAGGCCGAAGTGGGCGGATCACGAGGTCAGGAGATCAAGACCATCCTGGCCAACATGGTGAAACCCCATCTCTACTAAAAATACAAAAATTAGCTGGGCGTGGTGGTGGATGCCTGTAATCCCAGCTACTTGGGAGGCTGATGCAGGGGAATTGCTTGAACCTGAACCTGGGAGGCTGAGGTTGCAGTGTGCCGAGATCACACTACTGAACTCTAGCCTGGGTGACGGAATGAGACTCCATCTCGAAAAAAAATAAATAAAAAATTAAAAATAAAAAGAAATACATGAAATTAATTTCAATAATATCGTCTTTAACCGAATATATGTAAAATATTGTCAGTTCAACATGTTATTGATTTTAAAATATTAACACAATGTTTTACATTTTTTTGTACCAAGACTTTGAAACCTGGTGTGTATCTTAGGCTTACAGCACATTTCAGTTCAAACATAAAATTTTCATTGGAAATACTTGATTTGCTTTTAGATTTCATAAAACTTACTACTTTTTCATGGAAAAGTAGATTCACATACCCAAGTTTTTCCAAAAATACAAAAGTTTTCCAGCAATGGAAATAAGTGTCAGTTTTTAGATTTAAATTAATTAAAATACAGTTAAAAATTCAGTTTGAGTGGCACTAGTCTCATTGCAGGTGCACAGTAGCCACGTGTGGCTACTCTGTTGGACAGCACAGGGAGGGTTATGTGAAGTAAAATAGGCTACTTTACAGCGGATGTGCACTCTGAAAATACCCAAAATGGTTTAGCACCATCGCAAAGCATTTCACAGGATTAGTGTTTCTTAGAATACATGTTGGCTTATCCTAGTGGAATTTTTAGAATTAGAAGGGTCAAATCTCTAATTTTGAATGTGAGGAGACAAACTTTTTTGAAAGTGCACAGATTCCAGAATTTGAAATAGTGTTTGGGCTACAGTCAGCAGAATGGTACATTGGTAGAAGTTCCTAAACATACTGGTTTGTGGCATGTTTCTGAAATGCTTGGTGTAGAGGCTTACACTTAAAAACAGATCCAGCAGGAGGGGTGGGAGCGTTCCTGTTCCTGTTTGTGAGTTTCTTTTGCACTCCCTGGAGTCAGTGAGGTGGTGGCTTCAGGTGGGGGGATGAAATTAGGATTGTTTTAAGTCAGTGTCCCAGCCTCCCTGTGTGGTGGAGGTGTGAGGTGGGAGAGGTTGCCACCAGGCTAATTATCTTGTGCTTGTCTCTCACTTTTCTTATCTCACTTTTCTCGAGTGATGTGCGAGTGATGTGCAGGCCGTTTAGCCCCAGATTGTCACACTCACTGTGTACTTTTTGCCATCCTGGGCCAATTGAACACATATTTACTAAATACGGGTGAGTTTTTTCAGTTTATAAAAAGCAGGTTCAAAGACTTTCATTTAATTATCTCATTGATTGAGACTGCTTTGCAGCTGTCAACTAGACCGTCTCTAAGTGATAACCAGTAAAGATAGAAAAGATCTTGAATCTGGCTGGGCATGGTGGCTCATGCCTGTAGTCCCAGCACTTTGGGAGGCCGAGGCGAGTGGATCACCTGAGGTCAGGAGTTTGAGAGCAGCCTGGCCAACATGGTGAAACCTCGTCTCTACTAAAAATACAAAAAATTAGTTGGGCGCCTGTAATCCCAGCCACTTGGGAGGCTGAGGTAAGAGAATCACTTGAACCTTGGAGGCGGAGGTTGCAGTGAGCCAAGATCACACCGTTGCACTCCAGCCTGGGCGACAAAGCAACACTGTGTCTCAAAAAAAAAAATAAAATAAAGAAATGATCTTGAATCCTGCTTGGAATCAAACCTTGTTCACACTGGAGAGAGTAAGTGCTGATTTTTGGTTACTACATAATTTCATTTCAGTTGACATAGAGAAGCTTATTTTTCTGTGAAGTGCCCTGTCAGAGTTTGGGATATCAGCTATTCAACCTTGTTTTTTGTTTGTTTAGTTATTATGACTTCTTACATTTTTGTTTTTCTTTAGAAGTGCATTTTGGTTATTCATTTATGCCTTTATAAAAACCAGACTGTATAGTGGTGAGCAGAAATAATGCCCTTTAATGACTTAATAAGGTCAGAGATCTAGCAGGTGATCGCGTGCGCTCCTCCCTAGGATCCCAGGGCAGTGAAGCTTGTGATCAGTTGTTGCCTCTTCTTGCCGTTGTTTCCTTTACCCCTCTGCTTACAGAAAATAATTGCTGTTCTTTTAATGCCAAGAAGTTCCCATTTATAAACTGAAGTTAGATAATTAGGTAGCTTAGAACAGTGGCTTTTAAACTTTTTGATTGGCTCTACTATAAAAAATTCAATTTGTATTGAAACCCATAGACATGTGAATGTTTACGCTGAAGCAGAAGTATTTACTTTCTGATAATAAGTGTATGTAGTCAGATACAGTCTTTTAAGTCCACTTTGTATGGTACAGAACAAAACACTAACAAGCTAATTCCAACCCACTAAATTGATTTAATGATCACTGAGGGTTGTCTTACCATGATTTCAAAACATTTAGAAGGCACTACTCATGAGTTGCCCCATTTCAGCATATGATCCCCACTTTTGCTGGTCTAAATCATTTATCAGTCCCACTCAGTTATCATATCAACCAGATTTGTTAGTGACTTTAAAAAAATGTTAATTTGTTACTTCAGCATGTAGAAGATGGATATTTTCGATGCCCAGAGTGTTGTCTTCCCTGTCCAGGGGATCTCATTCTGATCAAACCGAATTGGCCATCCATACTGAGAAGTGGCTATTGATAATATTTATATTGAGAAATGAATATGTGTTTATACTTTCTCCCCCAGATATTAGAGAAACTGAAGTGGGAAACACCTTTGTAGCTACCAGATTATGTATTCTCTTTTGGAAAAGCCTTATGGAAAACACTGCTGTGCTGTCTTTCAGCTTCCAGGTTTCACGAAGGCACATCTCTCAACTAGTAATATGTTCTGTTTTCAGAACACACTTCAGTACATTTGATTAGTTCAGCATTTCCCACTGTTTGTTGGGGTACTAATAGATTTGTCTGCCCAAAAAAAAAAGGTTTCTTTCCTAATTAAACAGAATTAAACTGGCCTTTCTTTGCTACAGGATTTCTTAGCGTCTTTAAGATGGGAATTTGCATTGGAAATCTTAGTGATGTGTATATAAAATCTTCAAAGTGCCAGGTTTTTGTTTTTTAGTGTCCACTTGGGGAAATGCTTGATTAGCTTTCCATTTCAATTATCCCTTTCTAAAACTGCGTCTTAAGCAAACTGGAATTGGGTGTTTCCCAGGTCTCTTCAAACACTTTAATATGTTGGTTCCCAGACTTCGGTTTCAGGGAACTGTAAGGTTGAAAAAGACACATTGGGGTCCATCATGAGTTACTGGTTTGAAATTTGCCAAGTAAAGGCATTTTTGAAACTTACCATTTGTTACCATCATTTCAAAGAAAAAAAAATTTTAACAAAAAAGTAGAATGAACAGTCTCAGAATAAGAGCCGTCTCATTAAATTGAATAAAGCTTTATGAAAATGATTACATTGTTTCCTTTTTCCCACAGATCATCACAGGTGCTAAAGTTTGGCATTTGGGAACCACATCCTAATTATAGACCATCTGTTAGTATGTATTACAATTAACTATGTGCTTGCTGGTTTTATTAGCCTCACTCATAGGAATAAACCTTATTTCAAGTCTGGGACTACCTTCCTTCATTCTTATTTATTGACTACCGAGATAATGATTTCATGACTCATCCTTTTAAAAAATTACTTTGTTCCATCTGAATATACTGTGAGCAGATAACCATTCTACATTAGTGTCTGAAAAAAGAAAAACCAAGCCCACTCCATTAGGTGCTGAGCAGTTGTAGCATCTGGAATAGTACTCAAAACTTAACAGCAAAATTTATGTGATTCAGTCTTGGTGGTTATGTAAAACGGCAAGTAGGTTATAAAACTTACGTATCTGTGTTACTTGTATACATTTTAACCTGTTGGCTCTTCATGAATTATGAAAATGGCCATGGCAGATTTTCTATCATATTATATACATTTTAATTTTTATGTCCATCATCTGCTGTTGCATTTTAAATGACAGAGACCTTAAATCTGGCAACCCCACATCAAATGTCCCCTCTGTCCCTGTCTCAGGGAGAGAAAGTGCTTCTTGGATGCACTTTACTCCTGTAATCAGAGGGCCATGGCCAGCAGCTCTCTGGCCTGCCCTGGTGTGATAATGCTATCAGCTGGTTGTGGGAGTGGCTGCCCCAGCAAGGCCTGCTCTTTCTCCTTTTCGAAGAGTGCTGGGGCAGAGAGGGGAGGAGAGGAGAGGTTATGGTTAGCTGTGTCGGGTGTTGGGGAGGAGAGGTTATGGTTAGCTGTGTCGGGTGTTGGGGAGGAGAGGTTATGGTTAGCTGTGTCGGGTGTTGGGGAGGAGAGGTTATGGTTAGCTGTGTCGGGTGTTGGGGAGGAGAGGTTATGGTTAGCTGTGTTGGGTGTTGGGGAGGAGAGGTTATGGTTAGCTGTGGTGGACTTGAATTGGAGCTTGGTATAATCTAGGTCCTGTGTGATTGGAAAGATGTGTTTACTGCATCAGTATTTATTGAGCAAATCTAATATGTTGAGCACTGTATAGTGCTGGGAATAAGAAGGTAAAAAGACCTAGTTTTTATCTTTGGAACTCAACCAGTAATGTAAACAGACAGACACACAAAGAGGCTGCCCGTAATAAAGACGGCGCTGCGGGATCCTCGAGGATAGAGAAGAGGAAGGGAATAGGAAAGTCTCCCCCAAGGAGGAAACATCTGAGCTGGGTCTTAATGGGCAGATGGGAGTCGCTTGGTGTGGTGGAGTGGTTAAGAACTGAGGTTCTGAAGTCAGGACAGCTGTGTGATCAGATCAGCCCAGTGTTGAGCAGCTGTGCCATCTTGTGTGCCCCGGTTTTCTCATTGGTAAAATAAGGGGATAGTAATAGTACCCACCTCGAAGACTGATCGTGAAGATTCAGTGAGAACTTGTTTCAGGTGTTTAACATGTTGCTTGGGTCAGTGTTAGCTACTGTTTTCATTATTGTTATTACTGGAATTGGGTGTTTCCCAGGTCTCTTCCCTGCTCTATTTCAGGCAGAAGAAATAGAATAAACAAGGACAGAGTTAGGGAGTGAGTGGGAGAGTGGGAAATGGTGAGATAGTAGTGGGGCCCAAGGGTTAACTCTTTGGAGGAGAGCGAAAGGGTAGCTTGGAGTTGTAGTTTGATTGGTTTTGTATTCTAAGAAATTTGTTTTATTTTTATTTTTTTAAACAAGACAGGTTCTCACCCTGTCATCCAGGCTGGAGTGCAATAGTGTGATCATAGCTCACTGTGACCTTGAACTCCTGGGCTCAAGCGATCCTCCTGCCTCAGCCTCCTGGGTAGCTAAGACTGCAAATGTGTGCCATCATGGCCAGCTTATTTATTTATTTATTTATTTAGAGACAGAGTCTCATTCTGTTGCTGAGGCTGGAGTGCAGTGGCACAATCTCAGCTCACTGCAACCTCCACCTCCCGGGTTCAAGCAATTCTTTTACCTCAGCCTCCCCAGTAGCTGGGATTACAGGCATGCACCACCATGCCCAGCTAATTTTTGTATTTTTAGTAGAGACGGGGTTTCGCCATGTTGGCCAGGCTGGTCTCAAACTCCTGACCTCAAGTAATCCACCTGCCTTACAGACGTGAGCCACCGCGCCAGCCTATTTTTATTTTTTAGAGATAGGATCTTGCTTTTTTGCCTAGCCTGGTCTCGAACTCCTGACCTCAAGTGATTTTCCCACCTTGCCCTCCCAAAGTGCTGAGATAAGACCCAGCTGTGATTACAGGTGTGAGCAACTATGCCTGGCCCAGAAATTTGGATTTTATCCCATAGAAAGCAGTTTTAAAAACTAAACTTGCCTCCACTGATTTTCATGTTAAGGATCCGGTGGAAGGAACAGGCAGTCAAAGCAAGAGAGACAAGTGGAGAACATAAATTAAGGTAGTGACCATAAAGATGGAAAGACCAGGCCGGGTGCGGTGGTTCGTGCCTGTAATCCCAGCACTTTGGGAGGCTAAGGCGGGTGGATCACCTGAGGTCGGGAGTTCGAGACAGCCTAGCCAACGTAGTGAAACCCCATCTCTACTAAAAATACAAAAATTAGCCACGCATGGTGGTGCACACCTGTAGTCCCAGCTACTCTGGAGTCTGAGGCATGAGAATCGCTTGAATCCAGGAGATGGAGGCTGCAGTGAGCCGAGATCGAGCCACTGCATTCCTGCCTAGGCAACTGAGCAAGACTCTGCCTCAAAAAAAAAGTAAAGACCAGATTTTCTAGCTGCTTCTGAAGTGGAGTGAGTCCATCAGCTATGGTGAGAAAGAGGGAGGGGTCCTAGATCAGCCCCAGGCTGGGGGAAGGGATGATGCCACGAATTGGGGTAGGCGGTCAGTGAGTAGAGCAGGGGTTTGGGCTATGTGGTGGGATGAACAGCAGGAGTAGAAGGCAATGTGTTTGGCTTTGGACATGTTTAGATTTGCCAGACATTTAATATAACTTGGCAGGCAGAAATAAGGGTCTGGAGCTCAAGGCAGAAGCTTGGGAGCCATTTACTTGGGTACAGAGGTGGTCCTTTAGGCCATGGGAGTGACAGTGCTCCCTTAGGAGTTGCTCAGAGGAGCAGGGTGAGAACAGGAAAAAGGAGGGTGCAAGAGAAACCCGAAAAGGAAGGATTTTAGGGCCGGCGCCCCAGCGGTCAGCTTGGGAAGCCCTGAATTGAATGAGGGCAGTTAGATTTGGCCTTGAGGAGCACTGGCATCCATCAAGCTGCAGTGAGTCCCAGCAGCCGAGCACATTGTTCATCCTGCTTCTTGTTGTCGCATGGCAAAGTCTCCTCATGGGTTTTTGGGTCTCTCCCTGGCAATACGTTGAGCAGCTCTCCAGCAGAAACTCACAGTGTTCATCAGTGTCACCCCAGGACCTGCACAGCTTCTGACAGAGGGTGCTCAGTGAGCATTTGTTGAATGAATAAGTGAATCAAAGATGACTTGAAACAACTCAGCAAATAATTATGGAGTGCATCATATGCTCCAGGAGCTATGCTGGTCTCTGGGGATAAAGCAGTGAGCAAAAATAGATTGAAAAATGCTGCCCTGGTTGGGCTTCCCTTCTGAAGCACAAATAGGAAGGAGCTAGCCGAGAGGTAAGCATTGAAGGTGAGGATGAGCTCTACCTCTATCATCTGTGGACTGCAGCCTGGCACTCCGTAGGCACTTGATAAAATTGGTTGACTTATACCTGGAAGAGAGGATATCCTGGGGAGAAAAATCTCCCCGCAGAGAAGAGACCTGAGGCATGGGGAGAGATTTGCTGCCTAGATGACAGGTTAGCCTCAGAGAAGGAAAAGTAAATATGGAAATGGAGGGAAGGGTGTTTGAGGGAGTTCTCCTGGGAAGCATTCACTGTTTCTGTAAAGTAGGAATAGGAGGTGAAGTCTGAGTGGGAAAAAGAACTTGAAGTAAGATAAAACATGTGGAACAGCGCCACCCGCCTTCCAAAAAAAAAAAAGAAAGACTGCAAAGAGAACCGGCTGCCAGCCCTAAGAGCTTCACTGAGAGAGGAGATGCGTTATATGTAATTGCAGTGATCTGTGGCTGCGCAGGGTTTTTTTTTTCCCAGCAAGGGAAGGTGAAGAACACAGTTAGTTGGAGTCGGGGTTTGTCTGAGGTTGCGTGAGGATAGGCTTAGAAAAGTAGTGTGGGATAACCAGGGGGCAAGGTCTTTGGAGAATGCTGGTGAATATGCATGACAGTGCGTGTTAGGTTGAGAATAAAAGAACCAGGGGCAGGCAAATGGTCTGAAGAAAAGGAAAAGAAGAAGGAGTCTGGGTTGGAGGAGGTGGGAATTTACATCTTGGAAGGGCTGAAGATAGCACTTCCTGTGGTGAACCCCGGGCAGAGCGTCCTGCATGCTTTACCTGTGCTAACTCATTTCATCTTCATGAAGACCCTGTGAGCTGGTGCGGAGAGACTGTGTTGCCTGAGGCTACACAGGTAGGAAGTGACCCCAATGGCCTCGGCTGCTGAGCTTCTGTGCTTGGGCATTATGGTATTCTGCCCTAGGAAGAAACCAGACAAAATACTTCTCCCAGGCCAGGTAGCATTGCAGTAGCTTCCTGAAGTTGCTGGGCCAGCTTTCCTTCCAGAAGAAATATTTGGCGTGGTGTGGAAGGGGGCTGTGAACTGTCTCCTCCCTTTTAGAAGAAATATCTGTATTTCAGGTAGCAGTGTCCTTGATACAGAACTCTTAGTTTTCCCCACCTGCTTTGCACATGCTTGAATGTCCTTTAATAGGAAACAAAGAATGCCTAACATCTCACAACTGGGGAAGGCTTTAAATGCAATCAGCCTGTGAATTCTCTGAGCTGTAGCAGCTTCTGTGTTTACTTGTCCTCCCCCCACCAATAGAGAAGAAAAGCCAGAGTGGCTGGCCCCTCCACCAGCTTGGGGAAGGGGAGACTTTTAGGCACTATGGTCCCTAAAAGGAGGGGAACTGGTGTTTCCTGCTGCAGAACACTGGTGTGTCTGCAGTGGTTTGGGGAGGACATCTGAGTCCTGTGATGTATCACTCAGGGTCTAGGCCCTTTGTAAACCCAGGGGAGACCTGCTTTAAATTTTGCTGGGAGCCCTCCTTTAAATTTTGCTTGGAGGCTGTTTGGAAGCACAGAGGCTTTGCAAATGACACATGCAGACAGCTTTATCCTTCTGTGTGAAGAAGAATTATTTGCAGAGACAACAATGTATATTCATGGTACCATTTTTGTTTGCATTTTTTAAATGTCTGGCTTTGCTCTTGAGGCAATTTGGAAGGATTGCCACTATATTTTCTTGGATGTAAACAAATTATAATGGTTTTAAAAGAAACAACACACCAAAACAACATCATCTTACATGCCAAGGAAGTTTAGATATTTCAGATATTGAAAATATAGAGCAAATAGATCATCTGGCATTATTTACTGAGAATTCTTAGATTCATTCCTGATCCCAGTGTTTTCTTTTGAGGCCACGTGTTTGAAATGTCTAACCTGCTGGGACCTTTCCAGCTCTGCTTGGTTCACTATTAGGGACTAGCTTTTTTGCCTTTGTCGTCATCTTCTTTTTTTTTTAATTTATTAGAGACAGGGCTTTGCTCTGTCACCCAGGCTGGAGTGCAATGGCACGATCTCAGCTCACTACAGCCTCAGACTTGAGCCAAACAATCCTCCTGGGTTAGCCTGCCAAGTAGTTAGGACTACAGGTGCACACCACCACACCTGGCTAAATTTTTCTGTAGAGACGGGGCCTTGATATGTTGCCCAGGCTGGTCTCAAACTGCTGAACTCAGGCAATCCTCCTGCCTTTGCCTCCCAAGGTGCTGGGATTATAGGCATGAGCCACCATCCTCAGCCTTGTTTTGTTTTGTTTTGTTTTGTTTTGTTGAGATGGAGTCTCGCCCTGTCACCCAGGCTGGAGTGCAGTGGTGCAATATCAGCTCACTGCAAGCTCCGCCTCCCAGGTTCACACCATTCTCCTGCCTCAGCCTCCCCAGCAGCTAGGACTACAGGCGCCCGCCACCACGCCCAGCTAATTTTTTTTGTTTGTTTGTATTTTTAGTAGAGACAGGGTTTCACCATGTTAGCCAGTATGGTCTCGATCTCCTGACCTTGTGATCCACCTGCCTCAGCCTCCGAAAGTGCTGGGATTACAGGCGTGAGCCACTGCGTCTGGCCTTTTTTTTTCTTTTTAATACACTGCTAGGTTGGCCCATACTGCATCATATTGTTAACACCTTTGATTTTAAAAATTGCTTACCTCTAATGGATTTCTTTTTCTTTTTTTGAGACAGGGTCTCAGTCTGTTGGAGTACAATGTCACAATCTCAGCCTCAACCTACCGGGCTCAAGCAGTCCTTCCATCTCAGCTACCAGAGTAGCTGGGGCTACAGGCTCCACCGCCATGCCCGGCTAATTTTTTTGTAGAGGTGGGGCTTTCTAATGGATTTTTAATAATGTGATCTTCTTCTATCACATGTTAAATCCTAATAGTTACTGGTACTTAATAGATCTAGAGGTAAAAACCAGATAACCTACCACTGAATAAATGAGTGCCTCAGTGGTCCGGGACCCTAAAACTGGGCCTCATTGGAGTCTCTAGGACTTGTTGGCACCTTTATTTGGAAGTCAGGGTAGAAAAAACAGCTTATTTGTTCTTCATTTCTTTCTCCTAGAATATTTCTATTCTCCTGAGGCAGGGATGAGTTGGTTGCTCATTTTTAGATTATGGAACTCTTGCTGGTGTTTTTTTCTGGTTTCCCTTTGTTTGGGTCAGGGGCAGTGATAGGGCAGACGCGGTTCAGGCTCGCAGTTATGACCTGTACTCTGCAGTAGCTTCTCTCTGAGGTTCTGTGTAACCAAATTTTAAAACATTGCTCTGAGTCATGCTGAGTTTTTCCATAAGGCTCTGGTGGGGGGGAAGGGACATGAACTGATTCATTAAGTGCCTATTATGCTGCACACACTTCCATTACCTCATTTAGTCCTCCCGACAACGTGATGTGGAGGATGGTTTTATCTTCATAAGAAAAAAGGAGTGCTGACAGCTCAGTGACCAGGCTGCAGCCATGTACACATGAGGAGGTGGAGGAACTGGGTGCTGTAACTCCACCAAAATTTTCTTCTCTTCCCAAGCTGCCTTAAACACAGTGCAGAATGATTTGCTAATTAATTGGTTGAATCCCTGTATTATAAAGTGGAGTGTCTTAAAATACGGATGCAGATGACGGGAACGGCTGCTGGCTTTGTGGTATCCTCAGCACTGCATTCATGATAAACAACAGGAGAATGAGACTGTGCTGATGGTGTGCAGAATAGGAGGTCTTTGGGAGCATCCCTGGCTGGCTGCTGAAAGGTGTTTTTCTTTTTTTTTTTTTTTTTGAGACAGAGTCTCATACTGTTGCCCCTCGCTGGAGCACAGCACATGGCTTGATCTCAGCTCACTGCAACCTCCACCTCCCGGGTTCAAGCGATTCTCCTGCTTCAGCCTCCCAAGTAGCTGGGATTACAGGTGCCTGCCACCATACCCAGGCTGATTTTTTGTATTTTTAGTAGAGACGGGGTTTCACTATGTTGGCCAGGCTGTTCTCAAGCTCCTGACCTCATGATCTACCCCCCTCAGCCTCCCAAAGTGCTGAGATTACAGGCATGAGCCACCGCACCCAGCCGAAAAGCGTTTTTCTTTTTTCTTTCTTTTTTTTTTTTTTAGACAAGTCTTGTTCTGTTGCCCAGGTTGGAGTGCAGTGGTGTGATTCATAGTTCACTGCAGCCTCGACCTTCTGGGCTCAAGCTGAGATCCTCCTGTCTCAGCCACGCAAGTAATTGGGACTACAGGCATGAGCCACCACGCCTGGCTAATTAGAAAAACTTATTTTAACAGAGACAGGGTCTCCCTATGCTGCTCAGGCTGGTCTTGAACTTCTGGGCTCAAGTGATTCTCCCACCTCAGCCTCCCAAAGTGCTAGGATTACAGGCATAAGCCACAATGCTTGGCCCATTTTTTCTTTTTAAGCAACATGACAGATTAACTAAAAAAGAAAAATCACTGAATGGTTAAAAAGTTTATTTCAGGTGATTAATTGAAAAACCAATTGATTAATAAAGACATTTTTAAAGGATCTAAACTGTATTGAGTTTAAGTTGTAATTCTTAAAGCATAATCAGAAGGTTTATCAAAGCTGTAACAAAGAAAATAGAAGTCATTTGTAATTAGACAATAATTAAAGGCAAGTACATGCCCAGTGATTTTAAAGTGCTTGAAAACAATTAGTTTTCTTAAGTAGGTTAAATATCTGGGTTACAAGCTTGTTTACACTATTAATTTACTTAGCAAACCTGTTCTTCATAGATGATGCAAAGTTGAACTTTAGTTTGGCTCTCTGAATTATTACGAGTTCTAACTTAACTGATATTCTTTTAAAAATACATTTTAAATTAATTATTTTTAATTTTAAAAGTGTTCTTTTCTCTCTCTTTTCCTTCCTGAACAGTTCAGTCCTAGAGGCTATTAAGTGGGCTCAGCAAGGTGTTGGCCTGGCCAGGGGTATCAGAGCCTGAGTAGGATGAGGAGGGAGGGTCTGGTGTGCTGTGTCAGAGCCCAGGAGAGGTGAGAAGGGCATCCATTGCTTCTGGGATGCCCTTCCTGTATTGATTGGTTGAATATAGGAGGATTGATGAAATAAGTATGTTCAGGATAATGGCCCCCAGCAGCTCTCACTGTTGAAGAACGTTACAGATATTGGAAAGGAAACAGCTAGAATTAACCCTGTGATGCTAGATCGGCATCAGAAGTATTGGTGTGAATGCATGGATTTTAATAAGGACCGATAAAAATAGCAATAAAATCTTTGCAAAAGGCATGCATGTATGTGTATTTATATACATATGTGTGTGCACATACATACGCACATCTGTTTCCTAGTTCTGTTCATAGTAGAAGGGGAGGGTGCCTGGGAACAGCAATATTCCAATAGCAATGAGTGTTTCAGGTTTCTAGATCTTGGCTTCTATATCCCGTTTTCCACTAAAAGGAACCCCAGCTGCTTGGAGAAATGGCTGATTATAGGATTGAAGCAGGAATGTTTAACATGAGCCTGGAACATCTTGGGTTAGAAAGCAAAGAAGTCTTCAAAGAGTGATGAAAACATGCCAAAAGGACCCAGAGTCAGTTTGAAGGGATTCCCACTGGCCAAATCAGTTAATTTCAAAATTTGAGAAGTGATAGTCATGGATTAGAACCTGCTGAATAAGTCATGGATTAGAACCTGCTGAATAAAAAAGAAAACTAAGGGTTCTCACACAGCTTCACCTACTTTGTAAGAAAACCTATGTATGGACTTATCAATTAATTCAGCATTTGAAGAATGGGTTCTCTAAATTTCAAAGTACCTCTTCAAAAATACTTAATGATTACAAAGGAGAAAAAGAGCAACTTTCCAATGGAGAGGCCTGGCAGACGCCACCTTAACCAGGTAATCGCAGCAGTGGAACAAATTGAAATCATGCCACCTGCTAGGATGTAAAGAGAACACACCATTCCCTCTGCAGTATTCCTGCCAAGGCACATGACCTCAATCAATTATGAGGAAATGATAGACAAACCTGGTTGGAGTGACATTCTACAAAATAACTGGCCTGTGATCCTCAAAAATTTCATGGTTGTGAAAGTCAAAGCAAGACCAAAGAATGATTCTAAACTGAAGGAGACTAAAGAGACATGTCAACTAAATGCAACATGTGATTCTGACCTCGATCTTTTTACTATAAAGGCTATTGGTAGGACGGGTGACGAAGCTTGCATGGGGCTTGAGGATTTAATGATAGGAATGTATCAGCGTTAATGTTCTGATTGTGATGGTTGTATTATGGTTATATAGGACTGTGGTTTGGTTTTTGTTGTTGTTGTTTTTGTTTTGAGACAGAGCCTGGCTCTCTCGCCCAGGCTGGAGTGCTGCGGTGGCACGATCTCAGCTCACTGCAACCTCTGCCTTCTGGGTTCAAACGATTTTCATGATGCCTTAGCCTCCCGACTAGCTGGGATTACAGGCATGTGCCACCATACCTGACTAATTTTTGTATTTTTAATAGAGATTGGGTTTCACCATGTTGGCCAGGCTGGTCTTGAACTCCTGACTTCAAGTGATCCACCCGACTCGGCCTCTCAAAGTGCTGGGTTTGCAGGTGTGAGCCACAGTCCCTGGCCTAGTGATTTGGTTTTGTTTTTTGGGAAAACACATACTAAAGTATTCAGGGTGACGGGGCCTCAAGTTGGCAACTTCCCCTCAATGGTTCTGGGGAGAGACAGTTCTTTGTACTATTCTTGCAAATTTCCATAAGTTTGAGATTGTTTCAAAATTTTAAAATAATTTAAAAAGTAATATTCTTTTTTTATTTTTTTTGCGACAAGAGTTTCACTCTTGTTGCCCAAGCTGAAGTGCAGTGGCATGATCTCGGCTCACTACAACTTCTGCCTGCCAGGTTCAAGCATTTCTCCTGCCTCAGCCTCCCGAGTAGCTGGGATTACAGGCGTGCACCCCCAAGCCCAGCTAATTTTTTGTATTTTTAGTAGAGACGGGGTTTCATCATGTTAGCCAGGCTGGTCTCGAACTCCTGACCACAGGTGATCTGCCCACCTCAGCCTCCCAAAGTGCTGGGATTACAGGCGTGAGCCACCGCGCCCGGCTAAAAAGTAATATTCTTGCCTAAAATTTAAATCGTGAGAAGTACATAAAATTAAATGTTCACTATTTCTTATTTTAGCCTCCCCTTTTAAGTATTTTATTTATGTATGTATGAATGTATATGTAATATATGTTGTAGGTCATATTGAGTATTTATGATATGCTAGGCACAGGCACACTGTATTCCTGGGAATTACAATGGTCATCAGTCAGAACCCCTGCCACTAGAGCTGCATGGCTTTGTGTTATTTGGAGAAGCCATCATTTCTTTAAGTTCCCTCTCATGAGAGGCAGTGGAATGTGATGGTGGTGGGAGCTCAAGCTCTATATTCGTATCCCAGCCCTGCCAGCAACTGTGCTGAAGTCTTACTCAACTTCGCTGTGCCTCCGCCTCCTTATCTGCAGTCTGGAGATGTGTCTCATCCCCATTTAACAGAGCTGTTGTGAGCATCACACGTGGTGATACACGTAGGGTGCTATACTTGTGGGTGGCACATGGCAAGCACCTGGTAAATGGTAGCTCCCACTGAGGGACGTTTAGGTTATCATTTGTACTTTTATAAATCTAAAAATTGCCTTGTATACATTTTTGCACACTTACACTTTAGAATCTTTAAAAAAAATTTGGCTACCTTTCTGTTGTGAAGTTTTGCTTTTAGTGGCTTTGTTAGTCTGTTAGAGTGCTGTGAAAAACTAGATGGAGAATAGGGAACATGTCTGAAAGTCTGTGCCATATAGGGCTGGAACTTGAGCAGTATGAGATAAATACTGGCTTACTTTCAGATTTTTCTCTGCTCAAAGGTTGGCCTACTAACGTTGTTTTTATGTGGTGATTGGTGCATTTTCTTTTTCTTTTTCTTTCTTTTTTTTTTTTTTTTTTGAGACAGGGTCTCACTCTGTCACCTAGGCTGTAGTGCAGTGGCATGATCATGGCTTACTGCAGCCTCGACCTCCTGGGCTCAAGTGATCTTCCCACTTCAGCCTCCTGAGTAGCTGGGACTACAGGCGTACACTACTACACCTGGCTAATTTTTTATTTTTTGTAGAGACAGGGTCTCGCTGTGTTGCCCAGGCTGGTGGGACTCAAGTGATCCTCCTACCTCGGCCTCTTGAGTAGCTGGGATTAGAGGTGTGAGCCACCACACCCGGCCTCCATTTTCAAATACAGGTTGAGAATCCCAAATCTGAAAATCCAAAATGCTCTAGAACCCAAAATGCTCCAAAATCTGAAACTTTTTGAGCACCAGCACAATACTGAGAGTACTCATTGGAGTATTTTGGATTTCAGATTTTCAGATTCAGGATACTTAACCAGTAAATTTCATGCAACTATTTCAGAATCCGAAAAAGTTTGAAACACTTCTGTTCCCAGACGTTTCAATAAGGAATACTCAATTTGTAATACCATTTTAGAATAGTTAGGGGAGCTTTGCTCAGGTTTGAAAGGGTCATGTAATGTTAATCACTAGGAAATACTTTTGTCTCAAGTAGTGTAAGCCAAGAAAATATGTTTTGAGAACTTTGCCTGATGAGTTTTGAATGTCAGAGAAAGGAATAATATTAATTCCTACTTCTAGTTGAGTTAAAGTCATTTAATTTGATGTTTTGTTTCTGTATACCCTGCTTGAAAAAACCATAATAGGCTTTTACAACCTCTAAATGTGTATGTGGTGTTGTTGTTTTTTTGTTTTTTGTGGGTTTTTTTTTTTTTTTTTTGCCTTTGGCAGACCTGTTTTGCAAATGACCAGCTTTCTATATGAGTTTTTAACAAGAATGCTGCCACTTGTTACTTTTCACATTTGAAAGAATCAAATAACTTGTTTTTAGGGTATTATAATTGCAAATAGATTGTGGTTTTCTGCAGTCAGTGGAGGAATGTAAATAAACCATTGCTGCTGTAACTATATATAAATGCATGTAGGACAGGAGATGTGCTTGAAAACTGTGAAGCAAACAGGAGTCCATCTTTCAGAAAGAGACAACCCTTTCCTTTAAGATAAATCTGATTTATGTGTTGCCTCAAGATAACAAATGACTTGTTTCTCAGTTTTGAAATACATAGCCCACAGTGTTGGATAAACACCTTCATAGCTTCATGAAGACCAAAATATTTCCTCCATGTCACTGGCCATAGGGATCCCTAGTCCTTGAAGGTGTATCAGAGGAGTCCATGTGTCGAGTGCCTGCTGGAAGAGGGCCAGGAGTAGACTGCATGGAGGGGATAACTGCAGGTGGAAGGAACTCTGCTCTTGACCGTCTACCTCAGAGTCTGCACTACTGGGTATCTCCAAAGTTACAGCTTGTCAGCATTGCTTCCATCCGTCTTATTTCCACACATTTTGTCTTTTCTTACTAGCCCTTTCCTTCTTGCCCAGGTTTTCACTAATGTTTGACCTAACACATTTGAATTTAGTGAGGAGGACTTCAGGCCTATTGTCTTAGACTATGATAAGGCCAAGTTCTGTGTTGAATGGGCTTCAGCCTTGCAGGTTGCATTAGCTCACTAGCAGATTCCAAAAAATGCTGGCCACTGATCATCAGCCTGTCTTGTTGAGTATAGTAGAGAGAAGTAGTTATTGCTGATCACATGTTGGTGAGCAAACTTAACTGATAGCTCAAAACAAAACATGTTTTTGGTTCTAAGCTATGGGTGCTTCCCAGCCAGGTGTCAGGACACTGTTGCATCACAAAGACCTAATATGTCACAGCATGCCAGGCTTACCCCCGTCCAGGGTCTGGCCCACCCCCTTAATGGATTCCCACCAGGGTTGCTTCTGGTTCTATGACCCACTTTGCTCTTTCCATCATTTCATGTCCCGCCATTTGCCCTTCTGTAACAGAAGTCACCTTCATGAGAGTACTCCTTGCGTCTGCTTTAATCTCTTCCAGGTATGTCATAAAAATGCAAAAATGTACAAATTTTGTACATTTGGGTGCTATTTGGGTGGGGAGATGGAGAGAAGGAAAACTGAAGAAGGTAAAATAGAATTGGGAAAACAGCCTAAAAAACTCTTTGATTACTTTGATAGATACCACTTATGGTAATTCTTTAGTTATAATAAGTTCTGTATTTAAGATGAAATTTTGAGACCCAGTGTTTTCTTTCCTTATACAAGCCTGAGGTTCAGTCATCAGAACAGACTCATGTGGTGAGGCCTTCTGCTTCTGCCAATTTTGTTTTGTTTTGTTTTCATTTCCTGCCACATGGCAGGTGCTGCTGAGAAGTACCTTCAGGAACCACTGAATATTCTAGCCCCATCTTTCTAAGGGTTCGGTGATGTAGCATGCTAAAAGGGTTTGGGCTGTTAGTCAGAGTGGGAGGAGGGTGTCCCGCATCGGCCTGGGCCTCTAGTTGTTCTTTTATTGCCCTTTATGATGTGTCTATTTTGCTTTTTCTTTCCTCCTTCAGTTTTCCTTCTCTCCATCTCCCCACCCAAATAGCATCACCTTCCTCAGCCCTCTACTTTTCATCCCTATTCGCTTCTTAATAAACGAAAGCGAATCAAAAAGAAAAAGACAGCAAAGAGAAAGGAGAAACATTTTATAATGCAGAGTTTTGAGCAAAATACTTAACTCTGTGTCTTTATATGCCACCACATCTCTTTAATTTTTAGAGGATATGAATATTTTGTCATTTGTATTTCATAAGCCATCTGTACTGTGTTGAGACTCTGTGGGTTCTTTGTTGTTTAATTATCGGAGAAGGAGATATAGGGCAGGAACTTTTTACATACTTGTGAATTTTGGTCAGTCTTGTGAAATGTAAGCCTCTGGCATTTATTCACGGACCATTGGGATAAACCAGGCATGTAGGTTCAATTTTTTTTGCTGTTGTTGGGATGCTGTGGCCAGTAGCCAGGGCCAGTCATTCCAGATTCATCCCCTGCCACTCTAGTCCCCAGGGACTAACAGAGTCCAGACAGTGTACATTTTCCTGGCTATAGACCTGTCCTTCTGCTTCCTCTGTCCCACTGCATTCCAAAAATGCTAACAAGTGACTAGCGAGCGTAAATTTTATGTGTTGCAAAAGCAGTTGTGGAACTTGGGTTTCAATGTTTGCACCACTATTTGTAAGCAGGATGTTATCTCTAAATGATACATGTGTAACTGACCCAGGGGGGCTGCCTGGCCTCCTTGATGCTCTTCTGTGAGTATAATTGACTCTGGTAGTGACAGAGCTGCCTGCGGCTATTAAGAAGCTCTGCTGTACTTAGGCCACCTGCTATTGTTCTCTTTCTGCTGCTGCTTTTTCTATTTTTAATAAGTTGCCAATTACTTGGTTTTTATAGGGATACCAACAGTTCACTAAAATGGGCATGGAAAAATGTAGTTGGTTTCTAACCTTCAATTTCACTTATCCAGTGAAATTAATGACATTAAACACTTTCATCAGTTATTATTGTGAAAGTACAGGTACATTTTTATCTTACTGAACATCACGGTTTAGTTTTTCCATTTTGAAGACAGTATACAACTATGTGGCTAAGAGCAGTTTGCCTAACGTATGTTAATTTTCACAATGATAATCTCAGGTGTGTTCCACAGATGTGATCTAATAAATTGATCAACTGTTCCTGACCACTACTGGGCCACACTGGAGTGTGCTGAGTTCCCACCTCATAGTGAAAATTATCAGGATCTTTTGTCTGTTGCATTTTATCTGATTACCTCAAGGACTTAGTAGAAGTTTAATAAATATTTGTAGCATTGTAGTAAGCAAACAAATGTAATTAAGTAGATGGTGTTCACAGATTATCCATTAGTATAAGGTGAGACCAAAGTTTTGTGCACCAATACTGAAAAGGGATTACTTGGTATTAGCTAAGGTCAGAAGATTACTGGTATTCTAGATATGCTGATTCTGTGGCTTATAGATTAAGAAAGAATTTAGATATATATTAATGTAATTACTGAAAATCACTAGAATGGTTAACTGTTGGTTTGTCCATAGAAACACTAATCATCATCAGCCTAGAAGCTTTGGGATCTAGGTGAAGTCCATTACTGAATCTTGAAAATGAGTCATTAATCTGAAAATTGACAGTTAAGCATTGAGCATTTTCAAGAAAGTAATTGAAAAAATATCTGGAAACTACCACTGCCTAACAGTAATACTAGTTTTATGACATTCTTGGTTTACTATATTATCTAATTACTTTAAAAATGTAATTGAAAGTGTTGAGTGTTTATCATCTGAGAGCATTTTATTCTAAATTAATCAGAAAAGTAGTTTTGAATCCACAAGTGCAGTAAGTTTCAATGCTACTTTGATTTGCAGAACCCACCAAGTGAATTTAGGCAGCCAGAAGGGATTTTGATTATTGGGAAAGTCTTTCTGGGTTCTGAGGTTAAGGTGGATTTTATTCCTCTCATCTGTCATGACGAAGGGGTGATCCATGCAATAGTACTTAAGAAATAATGCAGTGGAGCCACATGCTGGCTTCCATTTCCAGAGCTGCCTCCTGGGCCTTTACCTCTTTAAGCCTCAGTTTTCTCAACTGTACAGTGAGCTTCATAGAATTTACCTCAGGAAAGTGAGGTTTACACATTTAGGGCAATGTCCAACACATAATGAGCACAGAAATATATTTTTTTAATTTTTAATTTTTTGTTTTTTTTGAGCATGGACATATTAGATATTAATATAGTTATTAAAATATCTGATTTCTGTATGGGATGCTCATTCAAGAACTTATTGGTGTAAGTATATGATTAGGTACTGTTTCTAAAGATCAGCAAAGTTTTGTCTTTTTTATTTAAATGATCCCCTGTTTAAGAATATAATTTTTAAAAGTATACCATTATACTACCAAGAGAAAATACTAGAAATGTGAGACCAGACCTGACAAGACCTTCATGGGAGAAAATGTAAAATTGTATCAGAAGACATCAAACTAACATTTAAATAGACAGAGCTTTGTCATGTTCATGGTTAAGAAGGCTCAATTATTTTAAAAAATGTCAATTCTTTTTGAATTGGTATATAAATTCAAAGTAATTCCCATAAAAACCCCATGCTTTTTTTCTGAAACTTGATAAGCTGATTTTAAAATTTATATGGAAAAGAGAAATAACAGGAGCAATAAGTGGGGAGGATTTAACCTGCTAGATCCTTGCCATAAAGCTGTAGTAACGAAGAGCAGTGTGGCGTAGATACAGGGGCTGAGGTGGGTCAGCGCCTAAGTGGGAAGCCTAGACAAGACCGCCACGCGTACATGGACTCTTGCTCTGTGGCGGAACTGGCCTGACAGTCAGTAGGGAGAGGCGACAGTTGACACTGCAGTTTAGTTGGGGAAATAATGGACTTTTCGACAAGTGCTCTGGGATACTTCATATGGATTGCGTTAGTCTC
Organism: Pongo abelii; assembly: GCF_028885655.2. Classification (NCBI taxonomy): domain Eukaryota; kingdom Metazoa; phylum Chordata; class Mammalia; order Primates; family Hominidae; genus Pongo; species Pongo abelii. The sequence goes on from NC_085929.1 coordinate 46,691,939, forward strand.
TTAGGGCCGCCATAACGAAATACCACAAACTGAATGGCTTAAAACATCGGACGTTTATTCTCTCACAGTTCTGGAGGCTAAAAGTCCACAATTACTCGACCTCTGAAGGCTCTAGGAAGAGTTGCTCCCCATCTCTTCCTAGCCTCTGGTTGCTGGCAGTCCTTCACGTTCATGCCTTAGAGCTGCATCACTTCAGTTTCTGCCTCTGTCTTCACGTGAATGTCTTTGCCTTGTAAGGATCAAGTCATACACCACATACAAGAATAAATACCAAATGGATTCAGATAAGTATGAAAGAAATTATTATTTCTAGAAACAAATATAGAAGAATATTTATGACCTTGGAGCAGGGATGATTAAACAGGATAACATGGCTGCTGGGCGCTGTGGCTCACGCCTGTAGTTCCAGCACTTTGGGAGGCAGAGGCAGGAGGACTGCCTGAGCTCAGAAGTTCGTGGGTGCCTCTACTGTGGTCACACCACTGCACCCCAGCCTGGGCGATGGAGTGAGACCCTGTGTCAAAAATATATATATATGTATAATAAAATAAACATAACAAGAATGAAAGAATTGATACACTGCCTGAGCTCAGAAGTTCGTGGGCGCCTCTACTGTGGTCACACCACTGCACCCCAGCCTGGGCGATGGAGTGAGACCCTGTGTCAAAAATATATATATATGTATAATAAAATAAACATAACGAGAATGAATTGATACATGTTCATTATATCATGATAAGAACTTAAAGTCACCAAATGACATTATGGCCAAAGTGAGAGACAAGCTAGGAGAAGATATTTTCAGTACATGTTATCAACAGAGGATTTATCTCCAGAATACAATGCAGAACTCCTACTAATCAATAAGAAAAAGACCTAGTAGAAGAAAAAAATGCACAAAAGAAACAAATTTCACAGTAGAGAAAATCCAAATGGCCAATAAATATGGAGGGGGAATACAACTTAATTAGTAATCAAGGAAATGCTAGTTAAACCACAATGAGGTCCCATTTTATACTCATCAAATTGGCAAAAATTAAAAGAATTAAGAAAACACTGGCCAGGAGCAGTGATTCACACCTGTAATCCCAGCACTTTGGGAGGCTGAGGTGAGCAGATCACGAGGTCAGGAGATAGAGACCACCCTGGCTAACATGATGAAACCCCATCTCTACTAGAAAAATACAAAAAATTAGCCAGGCACGGTGGTGGGCGCCTGTAGTCCCGGCTACTCTGGAGGCTGAGGCAGGAGAATGGCGGGAACCCGGGAGGCGGAGCTTGCAGTGAGCTGAGATGCGCCCCAGCTGCACTCCAGCCTGGGCAATGGAGTGAGACTCCATCTCAAAAAAAAAAAAGAAAAAGAAAATACCAAGTTTTGGTGTGGTTATGGAATAGTAGGAGCTTTTACTCTTCTGGTGGGAGTGTAAATTGTTGTTAACCACTTTGGAAAAGAGTGTAGCAATGCAATGTCTAGTAAAGTTGGAAAACATGGACACTCCATGAGCCAGCAGTTTCAGTTGTGGGCTGGTAACCTACCCCACAGAAGAGCTGTATGCATGTACAGGAGGCATGCCCTAAGATGTCTGCAGCAGTGTGGCTTGTCGTGGCAAAAATTGGAAACCTTAATGCCCATCAGTAGGCAAATGTATAAATACAGCATGATACTCTTTACATTTACACGAATTTTAGGGACATAGCATTGTGTGAGAAAAACAAGTTGCAGAAGAATAAAGTAATAAAATTCCACTTACGAAATTCAGAAATACAACTGAAATGTTTAGTTTACCAAGCATGGTGTGGTCAATCAAGGGAGTGCTAAGTTAAGGGGGAAGTTAACGCTTGTGGGGTAGGAAAAGGTGGGATTATACAGGGGGCTTCTGAGTACCGGAAAGGTTCTATTCCTTAAGCTGAGTGGGGGGTATATAAAAGTTATTTCATATGTATTAAATATGTAATAAAAATTTTTCTCCAGAAGTTTTATTATTTTTTAAGGGTGGAAAAATAACACAAATGTCATCTCCATCTAAAAAGTAATTCAGGCACTGAGTACTTATTTTTAAATGCGTTTTGAATTCTTTGCCAATGAGAGATGCCTGAAACATGGAAAGGAAAGACCTAGTGATCCTTGTTTGTCCCATGACATTGGCATTGAGAGGCGTCTGCTGCTGTAGACGTGACAGTGTATCTCAAGAGCAGGCTGAAGGAGGTTTTAGTGGCATGTGAAAACACCGTCAACATTTTTATCAGAGCAAAAATATGCCTATCCCCTGTTCATTTTATTATTATTATTATTTTTTTTTTTGGCAACTAAGTAATTGAGCCAGATGGAAAATGTTTCCCACATTAGGTTCTCTTTCAGCTTTCATGCATGTCAGCCATTTAATTTTACTGTTCCTAATCTCCTAATGATAAGACTTCAAAATGTGAATAACCGGCTAAGAGAGTCCAATTTATTCTCTAGAACAGAAACTTCTAAAGATAGCTTATACCTGCCCCTTTCTACCAATGTCCATTTAGTTAATGGATAGTAAGAACAAAATAATAAAACCAGCTTTTATTTCATCCTAGCCTGTCTGAACATGCAGTCATCTGGTTGGTTAGCAGTTGAAAAGGCCCAAACCTTTATCTCACCATAAGAACATGGGCCTGGAAATCAGACAAACAAACCTAGATTCAGGCCTCATCTCTGCCACTTACTATGAGTAAAAACTCTGTAATTTACTTAAAGGCTCTGAACCTCGGTTCGGGACATGGTGGTAGTTCTGCCACTGGCTTCCCAGAATGGTGGCATTCTTACGCTAACCTGCCATGGCATGCATAAGAAGCATACCCCCAGTGAGAGGAGCCCCTGCTGCAGTCACCAGTTGTGTATCTCAAAAGATTTTCACTTGAACACTCTGAGCCTCGGTTTCCTCATTTGCAAAGTGAGAAGAAAGACTTCCACCTCTCAGGGATAAAGAGAATGCAGGCCAGGCACAGTGGCTCACGCCTGTAATCCCAGCACTTTGGGAGGCTGAGGTGGGTGGATCACGAGGTCAGTAGTTCAAGACCAGGCTGGCCAAGATGGTGAAACCCCGTCTCTACTAAAAATACAAAAATGAACTGGGCATGGTGATAGTTGCCTGTAATCCCAGCTACTCTGGAGGCTGAGGCAGAGAATTGCTTGAACCCAGGAGGCGGAGGTTGCAGTGAGCTGAGATCGCATCGCTGCACTCTAGCCTGGGTGACAGAGTGAGACTGTCTCAAAAAAAAAAAAAAAAAAAGAATGCAGATGTGAACACATGCATACTTGGTGACCTGCAAACTGCAGGCCTGCATCACCACTGTTGGAGAACTTGTACCCTTGCTTGCGGGATGCCCACCTCGTGCCTTCCCCCCAACCCCCAGGCTGCTAGAGACCTCGCTTCCTTCCCCCACCTGAAAGGGTTTAACTATAAAACAGAGATAGAAATATCTGTGGTACAAGTTCACTACACAGATCAAGTAGTCAAGTGAGACGAGACGGACAGTGAGTATGAAAAAGCTGTTGTCTCTCAGATTCTGTGGGAATATAGGCACAGATGATGCTCATCCTAACGCCAGGCATTGGCCCCCTCACTGAGCAAGCCTGGTAATCTTATTTGTTCAACATGCAAAATTTGATCTTTAAAAAACAGCTTTGAAAGTAACATGGCTTGGACAGTCTTTTTCTTAAAATTGGTAAGGGAGTTTGTATATCAGTTTCTGCTTCTCTATTCATTGAAAACTGCTAACACTTTGATAAAAATTATTTTCTTTACCATTTTATACGCACAGCTTTCAGTAGTTAACACTGGTGTAGAATCTAAACTCATTTACACTATTTAAGTTTGCCCCTTTGACTGCAGTGGAGACGGTGTTAGGGCTTAAATAAAGACTGGCTTTGGAAACTATTAACATATTGTTGGTAGCAAACATTCATTGATACCCATCTTTCCTAGAACTTAATTAAATTGTAAGGAAAATATTCTTTACCTGTCACCTTAGTCCAGGAACCTGGAAATATGCTTGACCGGAGTTTCAAAACCTTGGAAATGACATTTGGGGCTGGGTAATTCTTTGTTGTGGGGGCCATCCAGTGCCTTGTAAGGTGTTTAGCGGCCTCCTAAGCCTTCTACCCACTAGATGCTATTAGCACCCTGCCACCTCAGTCATGACAAACAAATATCTCTATATATTGTCAGATGTCTCCTGAAGGGCAGAATCATCCTTGCTGAAAACCACTGTCTTACACTCTTCTTTTTCACTTCCCTCCCACATTTAGTCAGTTACCAGCCCTTTTAATACTGCTTCCTGAATATCTTAGTGAGATTTCTTCTTCTTCATCTTCTTCTTTTTTGAGACAGGATCTTGCTTTGTCATCAAGGCTGGAGTGCAGTGGCATGCTGCTGGCTCACTGCAGCCTCAGCTTCCTACGTAGCTGGGACTACAGGTATGTGCCACCACGCCAGCTAATTTTTTAATTTTTTGTAGAAAGGAGGTCTTGCCATGTCGGCCAGGCTGGTCTCTAACTCCTGGACTCAAGCGATTCTCCACCTTGGCCTTCCAGAGTATTGGGATTACAGGCATGAGCCACCATGCCCGGCCTCTTCTTTTTTTTTTTTTTTTTTTAATTCTCATCGTTCATGTGTTAGTTTGAGTGCTTTTCCCATGCCTGAACTATTCTAGTAGTTACCAGGAACACCACCTGTATGGAGTAGCTGATACGTGGTGCTTTACGTATATCATTTGTCGTCCTTGCCACAAACTCTGGGTTGTAAGCAACCTAAACCCAGCTCACACTTTTAAACCCAAAGAGGATCTTAGAGGCCTAAGTTACTAGGAAGCCTCGGACTCCTCGCTTCTCTATATTTTGTGGATGTGCTTGCATGTGCTTTGCTTCCTTGTCCTTAGAGCCAGCCGTCCCAGAACGGGAGAGCAGAAGGGTGTCTCCAGGAGACCTCTGGCAGCAGTCCTTGGAGGGGCCAGTTCTTCAACAAAACTATTAGGGAGATATCTCCATTTTATATGTCAGGCAATTGAAGCTCTGGGAGGGGGAACCCTGTGCCCCAGGCTACATTGTGGCTAATGCTGGCAGACTCTGACTGCAAAGCCTGAACTCTTCGTATTACTGTGTGCTGCTTCCTAAATCCTCTTTCCTTTCGTCTATCTCTTCTCCTGCTGGATAGTCTTTCCTATTTCAAATGTTCACTTTTGCAATTACAAATGTGGTTGTCTAATTACTTTGCTTAGTTAGGTGCCTTCTGTGGTTCCTCACCAAGATGAAGTTCAAATTTAGCCTGAAAGACAAAGCCCTTTATGTTTGACCTTGCTTATCTTGGAGTTATAGATTTATCTCCTCTCATTTACGTAGTTGTACTTAAGGCTTCAGCTACCCACTGCTTCACAACTTAATGCTTTTGCTTCTGCAGTTTCCTCAATATTGGGGAGTGGTCAAGATCACAGGCCCTAGGGAACAGACTTGGCTCTACCACCTACCACCTCTGTGAACTTGGACCCTGTCAGACGTGCCCTGCCCACTGCATCCCTTTAGCTGACGCCTGTTCAGGATGCAACGTGGCCCTCACTGGAAAGCCTAGCCTCTTCACCATTTCATTCTTAGCCTCTGTACATAGTGCTGTTAGCACTCTCCTTAGTGAGTATCCTTATTGCCAGCATTTATTATTTTTTAAATGCATACCTTTGGGAACAGATTAGTTTGGAATTTTTGTGGCCTTTGGGTATGGACACAGTCTAAGGTTGTGATCTCTTGTGTACTGAGTTTCTTTATACTTCCAGCATGCATAGTGTCCTCTGTGGCTAGGCAGCTTTGCTCCTGCCTCTTGCCCTTCAACAGCTGGGTGTTTCTTTTTTTTGTTTTTAATTATTTTTATTTTTATTTTTTATTTTTTGAGACACAGTCTCTGTTGCCCAGGCTGGAGTGCAGTGGTGTGATCTCCTGGGTTCAAGCGATTCTCGTGCCTCAGCCTTCCGAGTACCTGGGATTAATAGGCACGTGCCACCACACCCAGCTAATTTTTGTATTTTTAATAGAGATGGAGTTTCACCATGTTGGCCAGGCTGGTCTCAAACTCCTGACCTCAAGTGATCCGCCCGCCTCAGCCTCCCAAAGTGCTGGGATTACAGGCATGAGCCACCGCGCCCGGCCCTAATTTTTAAATTGAATTTCAGTTGCCACATGTGGCTAGTGGCTACCATATTAAACAGGTCAGGTCTCAACTGTTAGTGATAGCTTAACCTTCCTGTTAAATGAGATTTTATGTCTTCTGTAGTGTATAACTTCTGATATTCTCCTTCCTCTCTTTTATGGAAAACTTTTCTGTATTAAGACTTAAATGCCTGCCGCACCTGGAGTAATAAACTTGTGGGAAAATTGAATAAAGTACTAATGCCACTGAACTGTACAGTTAAAAACAGTTAAAATGGTAAGTTTTATGTTATATATATTTTACCATAATGAAAAGTCAAAGAGTGCATGGTGAAGGGACACAAAGCCTGCAGTGAGAGGCCATCAGGGAGGCTTTCCCAGAGGAGGCGGCGCCCTGAGTCTGAGAAGTATTGATACAGGCAGTGACCCCGGGAAAAGAGATGACAAATGGGTTCCTAATTTGGACCTGAAGGGGCTGGAGAACAAGTGGGGTCAGGCCCTGGTGTGGCAGACCAAGGAGATGAGACTTGGCCCATCCAGCCATGGGAAGCCATTGAGGGATTTTAAGCAAGCAAATGACAAGTTTGGATTCCATTTCAAGAAAGATCACTCTGGCTGCTCTGTAGAAAATATATCAGAGGGTGGTAGAACTGGATCAAGGGAGACATAATCAGGCTAATAACAATCACAGTGATAATAATAGCAGCTAGCATCCCATGGTGCAGTGGTTCAGGAGGAAATGATGAACGCCTGGGAGGCTGCATAGAGTGCAGTGATCGCACAGCTAGTAAATGATGGGCTTTGGAAAGATGCCAAGATTTCTGCTTTTGGGAGAAGTCTTTACCCATTTTGCAGTGCACCTACTGTATAGGAATAGCTAATCCAAAGTCAAGTGATAACTCTTCAAATATGGAAAAAGAACTCGAGTTCATATGACAAATAATGAGAGAATAATATGTAAGCTCTCTTCCTTAAAAAAATAATGTAGACAGGTATCGAGGAGAAAGATGTCTGTGGCTATAAATAAAGGGGTAGCAGGCTGGGCACGGTGGCTCACGCTTGTAATCCCAGCACTTTGGGAGGCCGAGGCAGGCGGATCACAAGGTCAGGAGTTTGAAACCAGCCTAGCCAACATGGTGAAACCCCATCTCTACTAAAAAATATAAAAACTAGCCGGGCTTGGTGGTGCACACCTGTAGCCCCAGCTACTCGGGAGGCTGAGGCAGGAGAATCACTTGAACCCAGGGGGCAGAGATTGCAGTGAGCTGAGATTGTGCCACTGCACTCTGGCCTGGGGACTAGAGGGAGACTCCATCTCAAAAAATAAAACATTAAAAAAAAAAAAAAAAGGGTAGCATGAGGGATCCTTGTGATGGAACTGCTCTCTCTCTTGACTGGGGTGTTGGTTATAAGTTGCATAGAACTAAATACACACATAAATGAGAGCCTGTAAAACTGGTGAAATCTGAATAAGATTGGTAGATTTTATCAATGTCAGTTTCTTTGTTGGGATATTATAGTTATGTAAGATATTACCATTAGGGGAAACTGGGTAATGGGCATACAGAATCTCTGTGTGGTATTCCTTTCTTCTTTCTTTCTGTTTTTTGTTTTTTTTTTTTTTATTTTGGACAGAGTTTTTTGACAGAATTTTGCTCTGTTGCCCAGGCTGGAGTGCAGTGGCATGATCATAGCTCACTTGAACTTCTGGGCTCAAATGATTTTCTTGTCTCAACCTCTTAAGTAGCTAGAACTACAGGCACACACCACCATGCCCAACTAATTTTTTATTTTTGTGGAGATGGAGTCTTGCTATATTGCCCAGATTGGTCTCAAACTCTTGGCCTCAAGCGATCCTCCCACCTTGGCCTCCCAAAGTACTGAGATTACAGGCATGAACCACCGCACCCAGCCTCGTGTTGTGTTTCTTACAACTGCATGTGTATCTACAATTATCTCAAAAAGTTAAAAGCAAACAAAAAAAATTGAATAAAGCAGGTCTCCCTTGGTGCTTCTAGTTTTCAATATTTTCTACTTACCCAGATGTTTCTTCTGTAATAATTTTCTGTGCAATGATTTGTTTTGATCAAGTTTGACACCTTACTAAAGAATATTTAGCTTTCTTTTTTTAACCTTTTAACATCTTTCAAATAAGGATGTATCTTAACAATTCATGGAGACTTAGCATTGAGTCACTTTAATTGGTGTCACTTTTTCTTAATGGCACATGAAATATTGATGTATCTTACAATCACTGGTGTCCTAGATCCAATACATATGATTAGTGAGTCATTCAGCCATGTTGGAAAAGCACAGTAGCTGGTGACCGTTTCGCTAGCTACATTTTTCATGTGTGATTTATCAGTTAAGTGTGTGTTTCTCAGCCCCAAGCCCCCCTTCTTTGTGTGTGCCTTGAAAGCTGGGATCCTGCCAGCCACATTTCTCATTGCCACCTGGCTCTTCCTTAGGCAGTGCCAACAGGGCAGGAGAGGGTGACTGCATGGCCGGAGAAGGAAGAAGGAACTTGCTGCTTCCTGTTCCCATGAGGGCACTTGAGCAATGCTTTTTTGCCCCACAGCAGCAGCAGTTCCTTCCTGTAGATGCACCTGAATCCATTTTGCAGTTTTCCCAATACTTGGAGGACCATCTTCGTTGCATCCTCAGGGGTGTTGACACTGGCCCAAAGCTCCATGGAAGCCTCTTCCCTTTGTTCCCCCAGCCCTGGGGCAGCTCCCACCTCTATAGTACCTTAGTGTTCTCTCTCTCCCCTTTTTGGTGACTAGTTAATAACTTTATGTCTAGTTAACAATTTTTTATATTCTTTGTATTACAATCTGTATGTTAAGATGATGAGTGTGATTTCTGTCTCCTATGTGGACCTCGACTAATACCTCATGAACAGAGCTACCAGCTCAGCATGGGCTGCATCTCAGCTTCTCCTTCATACATGCTCTGTTCTCTGTAGCCAGTGACCTTTTGAAATGTAAATCCGATGTTCCTCCCCTTCAGATCCATCAGTGGATTCCTATGCTCTCAGGTAAAAGAAGAAAATTCTTGCAGGGACGTGAGTGGTCTGGCTCATTTACGAGCCCTGTCTCATCTCACACTTCGCTTCCCTTCATCTTTGTGATGCAACCACACAGGTCTTATTTTAGCTCCTCAACAGCCAGATTGCTTTCTGCTGCATACCCTTGGCCCATGCCGTTCCCCCTAGTTAGATGCCCCTCCTGCTTCTTACCTAGTCAGCTTTTTCTTTCTTGGGCCTCAATTTAATTGTAACTTCTTGGGGAACACCCTTCTGGCCTCCCTGGCAAGGTCTGTTCCCCAACTCCATGCACTCCCAGCCCCTCATTTCCCTTATGGCACTCACAGTCTCCATGAGCATTTGTATGTGCTACTCTCTACAGCAGGCCTCTTTCTCCACGTGCACTATTTAGTTTCATGAGTGCAGGAACTAAGTCAGTGTTTTTTTTCTTGCTGCTGTGCCCCAGAGCTTGGCACATTATATATGCTTGATAAATATTTGTTGAACTAAAAGTAGGAGGAGACCATTTGGTGAATCAGTTTTTACCATAAGCGTGAATCCCATGAACCCAGGACGCAGAGGTTGTAGTGAGTCTAGATAGCGTTACTGCACTCCAGCCTGGGCGACAGAGTGAAACTCTGTCTCAAAAATAAAAAAAAAAAACAGAAACAAAAACGCAACACCTCTATATTAAGTAGTTCTTTCTAATTTTTTAGAAAGTCTCTCTTGCTGCGCATTTAACTACTTCAGTTAAAATACTGACAAGGAGCCAAACCAGGAGAAAAAATCTACTTACTAAACTGGAAATAATGTATGTTAGGTTGCTGCCTTCTCTAGTATTCATCAGGAAAGATAATATTGAAAACGTACATACTCAGTTGAAACCTAATTCTCATAGTGGTTTCTGTATTACCACCCCTCCTTAAAAGACAAACATGAATTATCCTACTTCGTTTCCTTGAGTTGCCATCAGTCCCAAATTGGAGGTTTTGACACCATGAACCCGCAGCACACAGGTATTTGCCCTCCTAAAACTTCCTGTGTTCCAGTACAGCACCTTCTGTCTGACCGATGCAGCTGTACCTTTGTTTTCCTTTCCTCTAAGTCGTCTGCTCTGGCTAGGTGTACCGTATATCCTTCCAGGAGCCCATTTCCGTACTCTGAAAATTCCTCCTAACCTTGGAAGCATTTCCCTCATTGTTCCTTGTCTTCATTACTGCATCATTAGCATCAACCTTTTTTGTGGTGAATAAAAAAGTAGAGACTACTTCTTAACACATGTGCTACGTAGCAGTTCCCAAATTATTGTTTTGTTGAAGTGAGATTTTTACTAATTCTCTAAAAGCACCATAAAATGTAGTGCTGAAAGGAACCTGACATCGTGTAGCCCAGTTTCTTTTCCCATAAGTATGACCCCAAGCAAGTGAGTGACCTGCCCAGGTCTCATGGGGTGTCAGAGGCAGAGCTTGGGCTCCTGGCACCCTGCTCATGATTTTGATCACTGTGAGGACCATAAACCTACTACTACGTGTAAGGCAGTGTTGGGAAGGGACAAACAATGTGACTGTGTACATTAATTTCTTTTTAAACTAGTCTTCTAGAATTTACACATCCAAATCCATGTTGCTTTTAAAAAGTAGACTATGTAGATGCTGAAAAAGATGCCTCAGCACTGGTTCAGTCTGTCTGAAAATAGTTTCAAAACAGTTTGAACCAAGAAAATATTACTGAGGCCTGGTACGGTGGCTCACGCCTGTAATCCCAGCACTTTGGGAGGCCGAGGTGGGTGGATCACCTGAGGTCAGGAGTTCAAGACCAGCCTGACCAACATGGCAAAACCCTGTCTCTACTAAAAATACAAAAATTAGCCAGGCGTGGTTTCGTGTGCCTGTGGTCCCAGCTACTCAGGAGGCTGAGGCAGGAGAATCACTTGAACCTGGAGGCAGAGGTTGCAGTGAGCCGAGGTCACGCTACTGCACCCCAACCTGGACGACAGAGTAAGACTCCATCTCAAAAAAAAAAAAAAAAAAAATTACTGAAATAAGCACAGAACCCTCCAAGGTAACTGCTTTAAAGGGGACAAAACATATTTGTCTCAGTGAATTCTAGTGTGATTGTTACAATGGCTGACATTTCTTTATACTGTCCTTTACAGACTATGGCTACTAATATCAAAGTGCTTGTAGTATTCTTAGAGACGATGATCCAATTTGATAATATTAGGAGTGATTTTTAAAATTCTTTTATATAATACCTCATTGATTACCAAGTGATAGCAAGAACTAGGCATTCTGAACAGGAAAAGGAAGTGCTACCTGGAGAGCTTTTGTGGGCAAGAGATTTTTTTTTTTTTTTTTTTTTTTTTGCGACAGGGTGTTACTCTGTCACTCAGGCTGGAGTGCAGTGGCATGATCATGGCTCTCTGCAGCCTCGACCTCCTGGGCTCAGGCAATCTTCCTACCTCAGCCTCTTGAGTAGCTGGGAGTAAAGGCATTTTCCCCAATGCCTGGCTAATATTTGTATTTTTTTTTTTGAGACATGGTTTCGCCATGTTTCCCAGGCTGGTCTCGAACTGCTGGGCTCAAGTGATCCACTCACCTTGGCTTCCCAAAGTGCTGGGACTACAGATAGGAGCCACTGCACCTGGCTGAGGCAAAAGACTCAAGTTAGCTTCTGGTAAAGACTGACAGACATTCTTTTTATTGCTTTGTTTAACAAGCGTTTATTTAAGTGCCTTTCTTGGACCAAGCATGGGTGGCACAAGGTGACCAAAGAAAGGCAGAAGGTGACAGATTACAGGTGGATTCTGGTAACAGCGAGTACAAGTCTTTTCAGGGAGACATAGGAGAGGAGATGGGGATAAAAGTTGAGGCCACGTGACTGTTGAGCTTTTAAGAGCCAGCCAAGAATGTTGGCTTGATCCTGATGGGAAGGATGGAGTCATTGTCAACAGTGGGACACTTTTGAGGAGAAGCAGGCATAAATTAGAACTTCCTGGGCATTCTGAGAAGCAGGTTCACCTGCCTCTTGAGTTTTCAGGCTGATCTAGGCAGATGACATCATACACACAAGCACAAAAGTATTAAGTTGCTGTCAAAGGCTGTTATCTGATGAAAAGTCAAATGAACTTTGTTACAGTCACCCATTGTATAGGATTTGTTTGCCTACCAGTTCCTCTCCCTGGGAGACCGGGCTGAGCCCCTTGAAGACAGGCTGTGTCTGGTTCACCTCTGTATCTATACCCAGGACCAGTAGCACTTAGTAGGTGGGCAGTAAATACTTGCTTTAAAGAACGAGTAAGTGCTCCATGCTTTCAGGACTACATTGTGGAAAAGGAGAGCTTGGAGTAGGAAGGTATATGAAGGAGCAAGAAAGTCATTTATGGAGGTGGGAATGACCTAAGTAAAGGTCTAGGCTTGGGAATGAGGACAGGAGGCCAGCAGGAGGGTGGAAGTTCTTTGATTGCAGCCCAAGGAAAGGATGAGTTCTGGAAAGGATAGCAGGGGCCCTCCCTCCCAGTCTGTATGGTTCAGGCATTCACCGTGCCCCTCACACCACATCTGTTCCATCTGCCCTGCTGCCTTTGGCTGAGGAAACTGGTGTCCGTGGTGGCCACCCAGACCTCCTTCCTGTGCTTCACACTCAAACGAGGCTGTTCCCCACATCTTGGGGCTGTCTTTCCTCTACCTGGATCGCCCTTCCCCAGTGGCCTGTTCTCAGCATTGAGTTCTCAAATGTCCCCCCTTCCCTCACCTTATCCGAAGGACCCATTCCCTGCCCTCTCCACATTCTGTCCTATTACCCTGTCTGGTTAATTTTCTTCCTAGTATTGATTACTGCTGGAATCATCGTATTTATCAGTCTGCTGGTTAAATGCCTGTTCCCTTTACTGGAATGTAAGCATGATTTTGGTCTTTTTCTCCTCTGTCCTGAGTACCCAGAACAAAGCGTGGCCTATAGAGGACTCTAAATGAATGCATGGGGGAAAAATGGGTTTTATTGCAGAGGGAGACCCTTTGTTTCATATAGATCGTTTGTAAACTTAGAGATTTTATTAGCAACAAATTATGATAGAGCTTACAACTGGTCTCCTTGAGAATAGCTGCGGTAGTAGATGGGGGTGGAGCTTCTATAGGCAGCATTTCAGCATGTCCTAGCTTGGATGCTGTGGCTTCCCAAGCTCTGAATCTATACTGCTTACTCTGGGGTTATGGAATGTGTAGCAGGGAATCCTTGTTGAAGGATCTCCAAGCCCTTGATAGCCATGGACAGCCCACAGTGGTCATGGAGCCAGAGCCAGAATTTAATTCCCAGTGTGACCAGGAGCTAGAGTTTAAGTCAAGGCAGCAGGTATACTCAGGTGCATTTTCCATTCCCTTTGACGGAGGGGTGGAGGTTTGAGCCCCCTCCACATCCTACCCCATTGGGGTGCCTTTGTCACTCTGTCAGCTTTAGAGTGACTTAGAAGGGAGATTGGTGGGGAGGAGAGGAGGAGAGGCACTGTTTGAATCTACCCTGCTGGAGGCACTGAATAGTTTTATAAGTATGTGTACGCTCTATTGTTCAAGTGTTTGCTTAAATCACTGTATCTTCTTAGAAATGTTTGTAACCTTTTGGTTAGCACTGTTACAGTTTAGTTTTGATGCTTGGTGTTTCATTTCCCATCTCCTTTCACCCTTTTTTTTTTAAAAAAAAGCAAAAGATGCACGTAGAACAGTGGAAAGCTTAACTATAGAAACCCCGAGTTGGCCAGGAGAATTGGCAGGCACTTGCTTTCTTCACTTTCCCTTCCCTTTTAAAGCCTTTGTTTTAGGAAAAAGGAAATTGGTGTGTTTGGAGAGCAGTTGTTAGCTTTTCAAGACTGGACTCGTTGGTCTAATTTGGTAAGGGCCTAGAACATGTCCCATGAAGTAAGGGAAAAATGTGAAGCTGAAGCCGGCATGTTGGGGAGAGCTAACAACTGGACATTTTCACCCAAAGCCCCGCCTCACATGCCTTTAGCCAGAAGGCTTGGCTATTTATTTCTGGGAAGCTTTAGGTTTCCTACTGATGATGGCATCCCCCCTGGTGTCTGTCTGGGATGTTCCCTGCCCTTCCCTCCCAACTCTGTCGATACCTGTAGCATTCCTTCTTGGATCTGGACACTGAGTCCAGGCCACGTGTGGAAGATTCCAGTTCTTTCACCATTCCCTGTGACACAGCATGGCGGGTAGTTTCTTTTTTGTCAGGGCAACTGTTTCCTTCTTTGAGGTGTATGAATGGTTTGTAGTACGTACCTGGGTTCCTAAGATAGATCTTGACTGTCTAGCCTGAGTGGCTAGCTATTTCAGGAACAATGTTCCTACACCAGTTGAGTGCTCAGGAACTAGATAAATGCAAATACGTTTAGTTGTTAATTTTCTCTCTGAGATAATTCATCTGGCTGAAGATTTTTGGCTACCTCTGTTTTCTGTTTATTTTTTATCTTTTTGAGACAAGATCTTGCTTGGTTCCCCAGGCTGGAGTGCGGTGGCACAGTCACTGCTCCACTGCAGCTTCAACCTCCCTGGCTCAAGTGGTCCTCCCACCTCAGCTTCCTGAGTAGCTGGGACCACAGGTGTGTGCCACCATGCCCAGCTAATTTAATTTTTTGTAGAGATGGGGGTTCCAGTATGTTGGCCAAGCTGGTCTTGAACTCCTGGGCTCAAAGCGATCCTCCTGCCTTGGCCTCCCAAAGTGTGGGGATTACAGGTGTGAGCCACCACACCTGGCCCCCACCTTCTTATTGCCCTTTTTTTATTTTTTTTTTGACTCCTGTCTACTTTCCTGCTGCCCCTTGCTCCAAGGCTCCCACTGGACATTCTGCCCAAATACCTGTCCTTACCCAGGTGTTCTGTGTAGGAGAATGAGATGGTCACTTGGTGAGCAAGGAGTCCATATATGGGGGGCTTGAATGGAAGGATCTTAATGCTTCATGTCCTGAAGTGATGTTGTCCTGGCCCACCCATCTCATTTTTTACTTTAAAATGTACCAGGAGGCGGGATGACTCACATCTAACTCACTTTAAGCTCCAGGAAAAGTGGAGACCAACTAAGTCTTGCTGTCTGGAGACCTCTCTGACCCATCTCTGTTGGGCAGTATTCTCGTCTTCACGCCATCTCGTAGTCCCTTCCTAAAAGTAAAAATAGGGAGTCCCTGGAACCTCTTACGTAATTACCCATTTGCGGTCTATTGCTGAGGAGGATTTAATTGATGGCCACTCTAGGCAACCCACATCTACATGTTTGGGGAATCTTAAGTCGCCTCTGCGTACCACTCTACAGAATGCTGAGGTGTCAGGAATAAAAAGGGGCTTAAAGGGGATGCATAGATGAAAGGGAAATTTTGTGGCTATTTGAAGGCCTTACTAGGACCAGAAGAAAGGAGGAATGCAGTCCAGGCAGGGAAGTGCATCAGCCAGAGGGCCAAGGAGGAATGGGGCTTGTTTGAGGAAATGGGGAGTTCTCAAGGAGGAATCCTAGGTTCCCTGTGGCAAAGCCTAAGGTGGCCTTTCTTCAGAACTCAGGACAGCATTCCAATCTTGACCACTCGTTTGACTTCCAGATCCATATCTTGTTCAAATACAGTGGGTTATCTTCTTTTTACTTAAAGTTTTTATTTAAATTTGAGATAATTATATATTCAAATGCAGTTGTAAGAAATAATCTCTTTTACCCTTTTATGCAGTTTCCCCCATTGGTAACATCTTGTTGTATTCTCTCTCTCTCTTTTTTTTTGAGACGGGGTTTTGCTCTATTGCCCAGGCTGGAGTGCAGTGGCATATCAGCTCACTGCAACCCAGGCTCAGGCAATCCCCCTGCCTCAGCCTTGCGAGTAGCTGGGACTACAGGCATGCACCACCACGTCCAGCTAATATTTATATTTTCTTATAGAGATGGGGTTTCACCATGTCACCCAGGCTGGTCTCAAACTTTGGGACTTGAGCAGTCCACCCGCTTTATCCTCCCAAAGTGCTGGGATTATAGGCATGAGCCACCACACCCAACCTGTATTATATTTTTAAAAATTGAATGTATCTAGTTTAAGAAGGTTTATAGTTGTGTTACAGCCAATAGAATTTCCTTCTCTGACTCAGCAGTAATACTAGGTTTTTTTTTTTTGAAACGGAGTTTTGCTCTGTTGCCCAGGCTGGAGTGCAATGGTGCCATCTCGGCTCACTGCAACCTCTGCCTCCTGCGTTCAAGCAATTCTCCTGCCTCAGCCTCCTGAGTAGCTGGGATTACAGGCGTGTGCCACCACACCTGGCTAATTTTTGTATTTTTAGTAGAGGCTGGATTTCACCTTATTGGTCAGGCTGGACTTGAACTCTTGACTTCGTGATCTGCCTGCCTCGACCTCCCAAAGTGCTGGGATTACAGGCGTGAGCCACTGTGTCCGGCCAGTTTTTTGTTTCGTTTCAAGGAATCTCTGTTCACATATAAAGAATTCCGTAAAAGCCTCCCTTTTCTTATGTACATGATATCATCAAGTACACATTTTTTGCATCTTGCTTTTAAAACTTAACACCTTATCTTGAAGACA
Source organism: Pongo abelii (assembly GCF_028885655.2). Classification (NCBI taxonomy): domain Eukaryota; kingdom Metazoa; phylum Chordata; class Mammalia; order Primates; family Hominidae; genus Pongo; species Pongo abelii. Next base: position 46,708,691 of record NC_085929.1, read on the forward strand.
TCTTCATTAGTACAAAAAGAACTACTGTTATAATTGTATAGTGTTTTCTTGCGTGGATAAGGTATTATAACATATTTAACCAGTCCCCTAATTGATGGACTGTTTCTGATCTTTTGCTGTTACAAACATTTTTTGCAGTGAATATCATTTGCATATATAATTTCCCACATGTGTAATTCTTTTCCTGTGATAAATACTTAAAAATAGGATAGCTGGGTCAAAGACTGTACACTTTCATTTTGATAGGTAGCTGCCAAATTGTCCCATACAGAGATTACACCCGTTTATAGTCTCATCAGCAATGGTATATGTGAATACCTTTTTCTGTGTTACCTTGGACACAAGGTAACTGTGGTAATAACACACAAGGTTAACTGTGGGTTACTACCAAATTTTGTCTTTACCAGTTTGGTCAGTGAAAAGTGGTATCTTGGTGTACTTTGGTGTTGTTTTGTTTTGTTTTGTTTTTGAGACTGAGTCTTACTCTGTTGCCCAGGCTGGAGTGCAGTGGTGTGATCTCAGCTCACTGCAGCCTCCACCTCCCGGGTTCAAGTGATTCTCGTGCCTCAGCCTCTCGTAGCTGGGACTACAGGCATGAGCCACCATGCCTGGCTAATTTTTGTATTTTTAGTAGAGACGGGGTTTCACCATGTTGGCCAGGCTGGTCTCGAACTCCTGACCTCAGGTGATGTGCCTCTCTCGGCCACCCAAAGTGTTGGGATTATAGGCGTGAACCACCATGCCTGGCCTGTCTTGATATACTTCGAATACTCTATTCCGTTGTAGAGAATGCAGTTGATCTATATTTTAGAAGGCTATCTTTCCTTGTCTGTGAACAGTCTGTTCATTTCTTTCACCCATTTTTCTTTTGTATTGTTGGTCTTTTCCTTGTTGATTTGTAGGAGTTCTTTATGTATTATGAAACCTAGCTCTTTGAGATATAAATGCTGATTTTTTTCCCCCAGCAACAATGACCTTGGTGGGTTCTATCATAATACTTGTTTTAAAGCATTTCTATAGTCAGATGTAGCTGTCATTTGTTTATGGCTTCTGAGTTTGTATCATAGTTAGAAAGTCTTTGTTCATTCTGCATTATGAAAAGAAAAATTAGCCACAATTTTTTCAAATGCTTTAATGGTTGCCTTCCCAGCTTTCTTCTTTCTCTCCTTTCTCTTCCTTCATCTCTTCCTCCCGTTTAAATACTTTATCCATCTGGAGTTTGTTTTCATGCAAGGTATGAGGTATGGGTCTGATCTTATGAAGTCATGTGTGGTTCTTGAGTGCCTTCTCTGGGCGCTGTGTGCCTCATCCCTCTGTTGCTCATCACCTTCTTTGCTGATGGATAGTAGGTGCTTGATGTGGAGGAGGAGGTGGACCCTGCTGCCAGAAGCAGTAGCAGCTCATGTGCTTTGTATTGTTAGGTGATTTCCATCCATTATTTCTAATCAACACAGCCTCTCTTCAAGATAAGTAGTATATAGCTCCCATTTTACAGATGCAGAAACTTAGATGCCAGATAATTTGCCCAAGCTCCTACCATTGTAGTGTCCAAGATACATAAAATTTGATTTTAAAGTGTCAGACTCCAGCACAGAGTCTGTGCTTTTTCTCTTGACCTGGCTGCGGTGTAGCAGGGGAGCACCTTGGGAGAGGCATGTGCTTATTGCAGTTGACCATGCTTGAGTATAGGATTTTGAGAGATGGAGGCAACAGAACTTTGAAGAAGGTGTTGGAAGGGTCCGGAAACACAAAGAAATACAAAAATACTGTATGCACTCACTAATACAGTCCCTAGATCATTCATGTATAGAAAGCATAATGCTCAACTGAAAGGAGAAAAAAATCCTTCTGATAGCTTAAGAGAACCTGAAGTGTCCTCTCAGAAAAACATATTTGAGGCTGGGTGCAGTGGCTCACACCAGTAATCCCAGCACTTCGGGGGGCTGAGGTGGGCAGACCACTTGAGGTCAGGAGTTCACGACCAGCCTAGCCAACACGGTGAAACCCCATCTGTACTAAAAAAATTTAAAAAATAAAATAAAACTTAGCCAGGTGTGGTGGCGTGTGCCTGTAATCCCAGCTACGCGGGAGGCTGAGGCAGGAGAATCGCTTGAACTTGAGAGGCAGAGGTTGCAGTGAGCCAAGATCATGCCACTCCACTCCAGCCTGAGCGACAGAGTGAGACTCCGTCTCAAAAAAAAAAAAAAAAAGAAGAAGAAGGAGAAGAACATAGTTGAGATAGCTGTTACTGAGATTGTCTATTAAAGATTACAGGGGTAGATCATTCACAAAACATTTCCCCCAGGTTACCTAAGTAGAAATTAGGTGTTAAACTGTGTGTATAGAGACTTGGATGTCATTTTAAATGGAACTGGGCATCCTGTAACTGATCCTGAAGAGTTAAACACAGGTAAATGTTGCCTTAGTTGTTATCAAAATGCTGTATGTAAATCACTTTTTAGATTTGAACCCATTTTCTCACTGGTGTATAATTTTAGTTGAAGAAGTGGGTCATGTAAGTTCACAAGTCAGCTTTACTCTGTAGTTTGTGATTACTATTAAACATGCTTATCTTTCAGAAATATACATTTTCCTCAAGGTAATTCAATTATTATTCAGCTTGCTAAATTTAAATGACAACTGCTGGCACACAAGAACACGACTTTCCATTTTTACTATTCTGAAAATAGAGCACAAATTAAGAGCATTGAGAAGTAGGGTACGACTGTCACCTGTGGAGTCTTGAATTCAGAGTTGATTTCCTTGTCTGCTGATTTTTTTCAATACCAAGATAAGTGTCACAAATAGCACCCTTTCTCAGAGGATTTCCAGGATTCGAATAACAGACACAAACTTAATAAAATGGCAGTAGTGCAGCATAATCAGGAAGCCCACCTGCCGCCAGATCACTTGTTTGCAGTAGATACCGTGTGATCTCAGGAGCAGAGTCCACTTCTCTTCCATTTATTTTCTAACATAAAATTCTTGGCTTTTTCTTAAAAGCATAGATCTGGAAAGGTGTGCAAAAATCACCTTCCTTGATGGACTGACTGTGTTACAACAGGTCTTTTCCAGTCTTGTTAACTGGATATGCATCCTCCTAGAGTTGAGAACACATGGTCAGAGGAGAACCAAATGTATCATTGTTTGAATTCACTTATTTTTTGATTCCTTGCCTGTGATTAATGCTTTTTAAAGATCTTCATGCACACTATTTAGCTCCATTTCTTCTGTGTGCACATGCAGCCCTGACAGAGACTTGGTCATTGGTCATTGAGCGAGGAGGGCCCAGAGCCTGAGGGGAGGGGCTCTCAGTTGAGTGCTCACTTTCCTGGTGTTGGGAGGCAGGAGGCCGCCTAGAACCACTAGTTTTTGTTTTTGTTTTTTGAGACAGTCTTACTCTATCACCTAGGCTGTAGGGCAGTGGCACAATCTCAGCTCATTGCAGCCTCCACCTCCTGGGTTCAAGCCATTCTCCTGTCTCAGCCTCCCAAGTAGCTGGGACTACAGGCGTGTGCCACCACGCCCAGCTAATTATTATTATTATTATTTGTATTTTATTAGAGATGCGGTTTTGCCATGTTGGCCAGGCTAGTCTCGAACTCCTGACCTCATGTGATCTACCTGCCTCAGCCTCCGAAAGTGCTGGGATTACAGGCTAATTTTTTGTATTTTTAGTACAGATCAGGTTTTGCCATGTTGCCCAGGCTGGGTGCAAACAATCTGCCCACCTCAGCCTCCCAAAGTACTGGGATTATAGGCGTGAGCCACCACACCTAGCCTAAAATTACCTTTTTTTTTGAGACAGAGTCTGGCTCTGTTGCCTGGGCTGGAGTGCAGTGGCGCCATCTTGGCCCACTGCAACCTCTGCCTCCCAGGTTCAAGTGATTCTCCTTCCTCAGCCTCCCAAGTAGCTGGGATTACAGGTGCACGCCACCACACTGACTAATTTTTGTATTTTTGTAGTAGAGGTGAGGTTTCACCATGTTGGCCAGGCTGGTCTTGAACTCCTGGCCTTAAGTGATCTGCCCACCTCAGCCTTCCAAAGTGTTGGGATTACAGGCGTGAGCCACCGCACCTGGTCCTAAAATTACCTTTTAATGGAATTTCAATTTACTGTGATTTTGATGTTGAACTGCTAGCAATCTGATTTCAAAGGTCAGTTATTATTTATTCTTTCAATAGAAAAGAAAAACTGTGTTGGAACATGTGTGGAGGAAAACAGAGAAAAAAAATGCAACATGAAAAGGAAAACACCTGAATGTTCAGAAAAGCTGTTCCACCACTTACTGCTATAAGTTCTCAGTTTTTCTCCTGAATAATATGTGCCTCAGAGCTGTGGATTCCGGTTGATAAACTTATTTTCTCTCCTGTTTAGGAGCCATATTTCATCACTTTTCTGTAGAGAATAGTTTCTAGAGAAGCAGTGATGTTAGCTGCGTGCAGCTATGGCTTTAGATGATCTGGAAGCTGCTGCAGAATAGGAAAGTCCTGCCTGTTGTTGCCTATGTGTCTTTTTGCAACTGTTTCTAGAGAATACTGACTTCTTTTCTGCTTTCCAGATCTAAGAAGGGTACCTCTCCTTGGTGGCAGCTAACCTGGAACCCTACGGGGAATGGGATTCTGGAAAATCTAGTTCCAGGCCATTTCCTGAAGTGCAGGGAAGATCAGGAGAGGTGGTGATGGCAGTTTGACAGTCTGGCACTGATGGTATTAATAGAGATACGTAATTACTCAGTCATGGAAAAGTGACTTAGCAATATTGTGAAAAAACAGGAGTGTTAGGTGGCTGTAACTCAGTAAGATGTGATTTCCAAGAAACCAAATGACCTCTTTAACAGTATTAGCAGTGGCATATCATACGGGACAAGTAAGTGGCAGGCCCACCCTATTTGGTAATTGGATGAGGGTAGACACTCACAATGAGTGTAGACTCACAATGAGGGTAGACAAACTGGAACATATTTAAGGGATAATGATGCCAGTGGTAAGGGGATAGAAAACCAGGTCGTGAGTGGAATGTGTGAAGGAACTAAAAATGTTTCAGGGATGCATCATGGATAATTGCACATATTTGGAGAATTTATTCCATGTGTTCTGAAAAGGAAGTTTTAGGACCAGGGAGTCGAAGCTATCAGGAGACATTTCTCAAGGCACTATCAAGAACTTCCTACCCAGCTGCACTGAGTTTGAGTAGGAAGCCACATCTCTCCTTATTCAAGTTTGCTGAGCTGCCCAGCTAGAGTATGTAAAGCACGAGACGAATGTTCTTCAGGCACCATTCTAACCCTGAAATTTTTTGCAGGGAAAAAGCTTTCAAATTGTTGGTTATAGCTTTTGCCACATAGAATTTTGGAAAGTAAAAACAAGTTTTTAAAAATAGCTGGCTGGGCGCAGTGGCGCACACCTCTAATCCCAGCACTTTAGGAGGCCAAGGCAGGCGGATCACTTGATAACAGGAGTTCGAGACCAGCCTGGCCAACATGGCAAAACCCTATCGCTACTACAAAAATTAGCCGGGCGTGGCTGAGCACAATGGCTCACGCCTGTAATCCCAGCACTTTGGGAGGCTGAGGCGGGCGGAACACGAGATCAGGAGATCGAGACCATCCTGGCCAATGGTGAAACCCCATCTCTTCTAAAATACAAAAAATTAGCCAGGTGTAGTGGTGCGCGCCTATAGTCCCAGCTACTTGGGAGGCTGAGGCAGGAGAATCGCTTGCACCCGGGAGGTGGAGGTTGCAGTGAGCTGAGATCGACTGCACTCCAGCCTAGCAACAGAGTAAGACTCCGTCTCAAAAAAAAAAAAAAAAAAAATTTAAAAGAAATTAGCCAGGTGTGGTGTCTCGTTCCTGTAGTCCCAGTTACTTGGGAGGCTGAGGTAGGAGAATTGCTAAACCCTGCGGCTGGAGGTTGCAGTGAGCCAAGATCGTGCCATTGCACTCCAGCCTGGGCGACAAAGTAAGACTTGTCTCAAAAAAGAAAAAAAAAATTATCGGCTGGTCGCAGTGGATCATGCCTGTAATCCCGGCACTTTGGGAGGCCGAGGCAGGCGGATCACAAGGTTAAGAGATCAAGACCATTCTGGCCAACGTGGCAAAACCCTGTCTCTACTAAAAATACAAAAATTAGCCGGACGTGGTTTCGTGTGCCTGTGGTCCCAGCTACTCAGGAGGCTGAGGCAGGAGAATCACTTGAACCCAGGAGGCGGAGGTTGCAGTGAGCCGAGATCGCACCACTGCACTCCAGCCTGGCAACAGAGCAAGACTCCGTCTCAAAAAAAAAAAAAAAAAAAAAAAAAATTATCTTACTTTATTTGGTTTGAGTAATTCCAGACTCAAGCCAATTCCTTGCATATGCCTTAAAATACGTAAACTGGGAAATTCATGAAAAGCTTGGAGTCAGAGGCTATGTCGGCAAAAGTCTATTGCCATATTTCGTGGATTCTGAGCCTCACGTTCTTTTGCTCACTTGACATCTCTGAAGTCTGCATTCACCCTACAGTGGATGCCACCCTTGGATGGCTGGTGCCTTTCATTTGCTGTCATCCAGCTGGCAGTTGTTCTTGCCTGCACATGCACAGATTGGTCCTAGCTATTCCTAATGTCATCGTTTCAGTAGAGTTTCACAAGTCTGCGCTACACGAGTTGTTTAATCTAAAATACCTTCCCAGGCCGAGTGCGGTGCTCACACCCGTAATCCCAGCACTTTGAGAGGCTGATGCAGGAGTATTGCTTGAGTCCAGACATTCAAGACTAGCCTGGGCAACATAGCAAGACCCCATCTCTACAAAAAATTAAAAAATTAGCTGCACGTGGTGGTGCATGTCTGTAGTCCCAGCCACTTGGAAGGCTGAGGCAGGAGGATCACTCAAGCCCAGGAGTTTGAGGCTGCAGTGAACCATGATCACACCATTTCACTCCTGCGTGATAGAGCAAGACCCTGTCTCAAAACAAACAAAAACTTCACTAAGGTTATACTGTAATTTCTCATTGAAACACAGATAAAAATAATGAGGCATATGCTTGATATTAATGAGATTTTAACTAAGAAATTACTACAATTCTGTATTTTCTTGAAAAGAAACAATCAAGTGCATACTCGTGTGCTGCTCAAAGATCTAGGGACCAGCAGCTTATTAGAAATGGAAAATTGTGGGCCCTGTCCCACAACCTTCTAAATAAGAATCTGCATTTAACAAGATACCCATTAAAGTTTGAGAAGCATTGCTTTACACAGCCTCAGAAAGGAAGGTAACACAATGTAGAAGGAACTGTGTTACATTTTGTTACCAACATATAAAAGTGTTACCTATCACATGTCACATAATAAAATTGAAGGCAGGAGAAATTTCTTTATCCCTTAAAATTAATTAAAAATGCATTTACCTTAATCTTTCTAGTTTTAATGTTGTGTTCTTCTCATAAGCCACTTAAAATGATTTTTATGCCCTAGTGCTATTTGGCCTTGTCTGCTAATTTAATATGTGCAAATTACATTAGCATCCCATTAAATTCCCTCAGATCCAGCAAATGAAAAAAATGTTAAGAACAAATCCAATATACATATTTGGAGTACCCTACTATGTAATTTCCTCTGCCTGAATGGATATGTTCCAACATGCTTTTTGTGTGTGTGCATTTTTAATTAAAAACATTTTAAGTGGATACTTTGAGCACGGGCTTAACTCTTTTCATTGTACTCCTTTGTTAATTTTTCTTACCCCAAATATGCATGTGGTGTCATTAATCCTTAATTAGTTATAATTGGTAATGGTTTTGTGGCTATTTTCTTACTGTTTTTTAAGTTGCCAAGATTACCTTTTATTTTCTAAGGAAATAATGTTCATACAAGTCATGTGTCTTAGGTGCATTTTGAAAACCCCTATTTAAATCTGTGTTGGGCAGAGTCCTTAGTATGTAGATAGTAGAATTCATTCTCACTGGTATGTGGGTTTATTAAATGGTACTTGAGAGGCTGAGGGGCAGGTGACGCCCAGCACCACACCATGGAACTGGGGGTCCTGTGGGAGCTTTTTTCTTTTCCTGCATATTCAGGAAATTGCTGTTATAGGGGTAGGCTCCAGGACCACTTCATCCCTACAGTACTCCCTGAGAAGATGGGTGCCCTGTGTGTCCTCTGGTAAAGTCACACATGCACCTTATTGGCATAGCATAAATCACATCCTCATCTCTAATTGTGAAGGAGTCTTGGAAATAGGCCAGAGGGGCTTGGAATTGGTGTTGACTGAGCTGATGAAGATACTACCACAAAGTGAGATAATAGCTCAGTGACTAGTACACCACTAAAATTCCTGGGAAAAGAATTGTATTGTGAATTATGTGTAAAAGGAGCATTCTAAATACCCTTGTGGCTATCTGTCTATTCCTGCTTTACTTAAGGAATACTTGATTGATTAAACTAACAATTTGAGCATGTTAGGATGAAGTGTAGATTCTAGAATATTTTTGGAAATCTGTTTCTGTAATGTGGGGACTAAATGATTTCTCAAATTCCTTTTGACTCTTACGTGACTTTCATAAAGAAAATGGTTTAAAGTAGGAGTCCTTGACAAAATTTCAATCAGGAGACCAAAAGATGAGTCAATGTTTGAAGCTCTCTTTTTTTAATTGAAATTTTTGAGATAATTGTAGGTTCATATGCCAGAAGCAAGGCAGAGAGATTCTGTATGCCATTCCACCAATGGTAACTTCTTGCAGAACTATAGTACAATGTCCCAACCCAGATTTTGATACGATCTGCCAAATTTTGATTTCCCCAGTTTTAATTGTATTTAATTGCCTATGTGTTTAGTTCTATACAATTTTATCACATGCGGGTTCATGTATCCACCACCACTATCAAATACAGGACAGTTCTGTCACCACAAGGGTCACTAGTGTCACCCTTTTTTTATAACCACTCCTGCCTCACCCTACCCCCCTTTGTATCCTCTGGTGCCCAACCACTTGTCATCTCAGAAATGTTATCTAAATGGAATCTACAGTATGACACTTTTGGGAGTGGCTTTTCTCATTCAGCATAATTCCATGGAGATTCATCCAAGTTGGTGTATTATTAACGGTTTGTTCCTTTTTATTGTGGAGTTCTTTTTAATCTTTTACAGTATTAGTTTACTTCTGGCATAGTTCCCGTGTTGGGTGGCTCTCTTCCTGTTCCGGTCTGTCTGCCTTGACTTTGTGGAGTTGGAACTAGGACCGAAGGTGCTGCCACCCTTACTGATCACAGGGTGTCAGGGATAGGTTTTGATGCTGTTACAGCCAGTCATCCAGACCTTAATGGAAGGGAAGATGCTCCTGGGAATGTGGAGCCATTTCCTGTCAAGATGAACCCTGGCTGTTCTTCTGAATTAAGGTTCTTATCATCCTTTCACTCCCATCAGCCTACAGGTGGAGATTAATATGTTCAAGTGTGAAATTGTCAGCCCTGCATCTCCTGCATGTTTGAGGCACGATGGGCTCAGAGACATGCATACAGGAACCATTGGTCATGACTCTAGTTTGTGGAAAGAAGTTCATCTCTTGGCTGGGCACGGTGGCTCATACCTATAATCCCAACATTTTGGGAGGTCGAGGCGGGCAGATTATCTGAGGCCAGGAGTTCGAGACCAGCCTGACCAATATGGTGAAACCCCATCTCTACTAAAAATACAAAAATTAGCTGGGTGTGGTGGTGCATGCCTGTAATCCCAGCTACTCGGGAGGCTGAGGCAGGAGAATCACTTGAACCTGGGAGGCAGAGGCTGCAGTGAGCTGAGATTGTGCCACTGCACTCGGGAGATGGCGTGAGACTCTGTCACAAAAACAAAAATTGATCTCTAACCTGGATTATCACAAGCTTGAATTCACACATCCAAGATCCTGGTACTTTCAAAATAGTGAAGGCACTGCAGGCTGTCTTCAGAGTATTCCAAAGTGTGGTAGAGACAGGGAACAGAGCAAGGAGAGCACAGTTTTCTGCCCTGAAGGTGCTGTCTGGGTTGTGAGGTGAGGTAGGGCTGTTTAAAAAGTGGAACTGAGAGCCCCAGAAAGGGAGGCAGCACTGCATCTTGTTTGCTGCTGAATTCTCAGCCTCAACCTGGTGCCTCGCATCAAGTGAGCACTGAAATACTGTGGGAACTGATGCGGTGGAAAGGAAACTTTCAGCCACGGTGCCCAGTTCTTCTGGTGTAGATGAGGGTGACTACCAAGTAAGCCCAGAAAACCAGAGAAGGTGTGGGTGTGTGTCTGGGGAGGCTTGCTGCCGAGAGAGGGCAGAAGTGGGGGTAGCCATCTCCCTTCCCCCAAACTCACACCCAGCACTCGCTTTCCCATCTTGGGCCCTGGGACTTACTCTTCTCTTGGCCTGGACACTCATCTCCCAGATGGCTTTCTTTATGGAGGGATCTGGATGTCCCTCTCTCACAGATGCCCGCTACGGACGCCTCATGGAAGGCAGCCCCCTCTTCCCATCTCTTCCCTCTTAGACACTCTGGCCGCTTTCCAGCTTTTTTGTCTTCGTGGCGTTGCCTGGCGTTGTGTGTTTTTTCTGTCTCCCATCTAGAATGTCAGCTCCCTGAGGGCAGGGACCATCCTTCTTTTGCCCAGTCTTACATCCTCGGTGTGTCACAGGTCAGTGCATGGCATATCATAGTCACTCAGTATATGTTTATTAGATGATTTAGTTCGTTGTTTTGAGGCTGTTCTTTAAGCGCATCTCCCCCGGGAGGATAGAAAGTGTTGCTCGCTCTTTAATGATGCATTTTGGTAGCATTTACTTGGAGGCCCTACTGTGTTTCTGGTGTTTGTGCCACGGACATAGGGCAGGGAGAAGAGGAAGGTTCATTCCCCTTCCCTTGTGTTCAGAGGCCTCAGCCGTGGCAAACCCACACACACTCGACTCTCCGTTCTCTAGCGTGGTGGGTGCTCTGGTGGAGCAGGCCAGCCCCCCGATGGCAAGGTTGACAGCTGAGGGGAGAGGCAGGCCTCCTGACTGAAGCTGAGAATGAGAGGTTTTGGAAGTTTTGTGTTTAGGTGCTTGTGTTCACCAGTCCCAATTTGATTCCTTATTCAATTACCAGAAAATATGTGCGGGTTAATTTAAAAAATGCATTCCCTGTAAGGAGATCCCTCCCTCCCCCAACCCCTGCATCCTGCTTCTGGTCTCGTCCCTGCCACCTCTTCCCTTATTCCCTGTACTGCATCCTGGCTGCCATTCCTCAGATACACCATTCTCACTGATTGACATTTGCCATTCCCTCTGTCTGGAATGTTCGCCCCCAGATACCCACATGGCCCCATCCCTCACCTCAGTGAGTCTCCATTCTCATGCAACTGTATCAGAGGCCTTTTCTAAGTATTAGGTGGAAGGCATTGACCTCTCCCCACCTCTCTCCTTCTCTGTCAGGTGAACTGTCCTCTCCTGAGCACTGTTGTCGCCTGAACTGTGTATTTTATACATGCATCTTGTTGTATATCTTGTTCATTTGTTGCCTTTCTCCCCTACTGGGATGTAAGTCGCATGAGAGCCAAAGCTCAGTTTTGTTTCTGCCAGATTTCCAGTGCTTAGAAAAAGTGCCTGGCTCGGCCGGACGCAGTGACTCACGCCTGTAATCCTAGCACTTTGGGAGGCCAAGGTGGGTGGATCACTTGAGGTCAGGAGTTCAAGACCAGGCCAGCCAACATAGTGAGACCACGTCTCTACTAAAAATACAAAAATTAGCTGGGCGTGGTGGCGGGCGCCTGTAATCCCAGCTACTCAGGAGGCTGAGGCATGAGAATCACTTGAACCTGGGAGGCGGAGGTTGCAGTGTGCTGAGATTGTGCCACTGCACTGCAGCCTGGGTGACAGAGCAAGACTCCGTCTCAAAAAGAAAAGAAAAGTGCCTGGCTCATATTAGACAATAAATGTTTGTTAAAGGAATGAGTCAGTTCCTGGGCATCCTAGTAGAAGAGAGCCAAGTCAGTCTGTGCCTACCGGTCTGTTTCTGTTACCACCCTGGTAAAAGCAGCCATGCCGCAGAAAGTCATTGCGGGTGCTCTGATGCTGCCAGTGACTGATGTCATCTGCCTTGAGACCGTAAGGGCCAAACAAGAGACGGGGCAATAGTTATGGGGTCTACAGAAGAAGGCAAGTTTCTCTAGAGTTGGAGTTACTGGGGATGGTGCCGTTGAAGCAAGTGGATATTGAGCTAGGACTTGCCACTAGGGTAAGGTGTGATGGGCATTAAAGAGGATGGTTTTTGTCAGGCGTGCAGAATGGATGAGGAAAATGTAAAAGCTAGAACTGTACTATGAATGGCTTTGAATGCCAATTTTACAGGTGCTCCAAGCTCTTAGCTTTCCCTGTGCATGGTCTCGGACCATTGAAGGGTTCAGTTCTGGGATGCAGCTGGTTCCTAGGGATGTCAGCATCATTGCTTTTTGGTGTTCTGAACTTGCATGCGGGGCAGTCTTGCTGTGCCTCAGCTTAAGTGAATATTGTGAATATTGGGTATTTTCTTTTTTTCTTTTTCTTTCTTTTTTTTTTTTTTGTTTTTTGTTTTTTGAGACCGAGTCTTGCTTTGTCACCCAGGCTGGAGTGCAGTGGCGCGATCTCGGCTCACTGCAACTTCTGCCTCCCGGGTTCAAATGACTCTCCTGCCTCAGCCTCCCAAGCAACTGGGTAGCCTGCCACCGTGCCCAGCTAATTTTTTTGTATTTTTAGTAGAGATGGGGTTTCACCATGTTGGCTAAGCTGGTCTCAATCTCCTGACCTCATGATCTGCCCGCCTCAGCCTCCAAAAGTGCTGGGATTACAGGCATGAGCCACTGTGCCCGGCTGAATATTGGGTATTTTCTATTCAGGTACAAGTCACTTCTACTTTTCTCTACTATTATTGTAAAAAATTAAGAAGAAAACACTGTTGTATTTGCTCTTCACCTGAGAGGTTCTCAAGAGTAGTTTGGCTTTTTACCATTCAAGATTTATTCTAGATTATGGTGTTTGCACTTGCTTTATCTTTTGCCTGCGTGCACAGTACCTCCCACACATTCGTCCCCTGCAGAGGCAATATTAAACCCCCAGCTCCCCTAGACAATGCTTCCTAACCTTTTCAGGTCAAGATACACAAAGAAAAGATTTGTACAGCACACTGGGGTAAATAGATGAGGTTGGATTGGGCTACAGCAGTCCCAGGCTGGGCTGTAAGGAGTTTGAGGGGCTTTGTATTCCATATGTACCTGGAAGCTGGGTGCACCTATAAACTATTCTTGGCACAAAGTTAGGGAATTGGAGGTGCCTGTAGTATTGCCTCAGAAGCTATAGTACAGACTCAGTAAATACTTAACTGAATTTGTTGAATGAATTAAACAATTTGAAAGTGATGAGTTTTACATCTGGCTGTGTATTTAGAGATGAGAGAAAATATGAATGATTTCTCTTGCCCTTCATACTTAGAAGCAGTTGATGATCAAGTAGGACCCACCTAGTCACCTGGCATTTGCATTTGTTGCTGTATGGGAGGGTTTTTTATTGTTGTTGTTTGTTTTGGAGACAGGGTCTTACTCTTGCCCACACTGGAGTGCAGTGGCATGATTATGACTCACTGCAGCCTCAGCTTCCTGGGCTCAGGTGATGGGAGGTTTGATTTTTGAGGCATAAATCAGGTAATAATGTTTTCAAGTGTAGGTATAAACAAGAATTTAGAGCAGTTTCTCAACCCTAGCTGCATGTTAGAACCACTTGGAGGGACTTCTGAAAATCCCTGGAGATTTCTATGTAATTGACCTGGGGTACTGCCTCAGCAATAGTTTTGTGTTTGTTGTTTATATTTTCTTTTGTTTTTGGAAACAATCTCGAACTTAGAGTTTGAATCTGTATGATTTTAAAAAGGCTCTTTTTCCCCTGAGTCATTTGAGAATTAACTGCTGATCCAATGCTGTCACCTGTAGCCCTTTCACCAATACTATAGTCTATTTCTAACAAAAAGAACATTCTGGTGTAGAACCACAATATAACCATCAAAGGGAAAAAATTAACACACTGATACATGACCACCACTTACTCTTCAGCTCCATTCAAGGTGTGAGATTTGCCGCACATTGCGTTTGGTTGTTAGGTCTTTGCAGTCTCCTTTCATTTGGAACAGTTCCTCAATCTTTCCTTGACCGTCACGGCCTTAAAACCTTTGAAGATTGCAGGCCAGTATATTTTGTAGAATGCCTCTGAATGTGGAGTTGTCTGATGGTATTCAGGTTAAACAGATTTAAAAGGAGTCACAGAATCGATGCTGTGTTCTTCTTACAGCATCCTGTCATGTAACTCACAGTTTGAATTTGTCCCATAGCTGATGATGTTCACATGGATTACTTGATTAAGGTGGTATCTTGACAGGCTTCTCCTTGACGTAATCATTCTTCTCACCCCTTTATGACAAGTATTTTATGGGGAGGTGCTTTGAAACTACGTGACTATTCCCTTCCTCATTTCAATTTATTCATTTGCTTATTTCTCTGTATGAACTTGTGTTTTCCTATTTTATACAGTGGCTTATAGTCTCTTACTATAATTACTTATTTTGATGTTGATGTTGTTCCAGATTTAGCTTGTAGGAGCACTTCAAACTGTCTTCTGTGGTCATTTGACGGATCCCATCATTCTTTGAGCACTCTTTTGCTTCTTGGCAAATGTACATTCCAGGTTCATCTTGTACTTTCCTTATCCTACCCCGAGAATTAGCTCTTGTTCCAGAGAACTCTGGTTTTATTTAGTGAAGAATAGAAGCCACAAAACTGAGTGCTAAGTGTGTTCATTGTTATTTGGATATTGCTTGTTCTGCAGCCCTCAGAGTGACAGAGCTAAGGGAATAAGCATGTGTGTGTGTGTGTATGTGTGTGTGTGCACGCACGCATGCGTGTGTGAAGGAATATATACTCACATATGTACACAAACTTACAGCTAATATTTATTGCGTCTATATATATTGGAAACCATGAGTTCACATCAATAACTAATTTAGATCCAACTCCACAGAGTTCATTTGAGTTTTCTCTGTTTTCTTCCATTTGTGTAACTTATTTTCTCAACAGTGAGAAACATGGCTGTCATTATTTTTTTTTCTTTTTTTTGAGATGGAGTTTCGCTCTTGTTGCCCAGGCTGGAGTGCAGCGGCACGATTTCGGCCCACCGCAACCTCCGCCTCCCAGGTTCAAGCGATTCTCCTGCCTCAGCCTCCCGAATAGCTGGGATTACAGGCATGTGCCACCACGCCCAGCTAATTTTGTATTTTAAACCTCTGTGGGGTTTCTCCATGTTGGTCAGGCTGGTTTTGAACTCCTGACCTCAGGTGATCCACCCACCTTGGCCTCCCAAAGTGCTGGAATTACAGGCGTGAGCCACCGCGCCCGGCCCTATTATTCTCAATATACTTAAATAGTCCATCAGTCTCCTGTACGTAACCCATCTCCATCACCACCCCCATGGACACCTTCTCTACATAGATGCCCATTGCTCTCTGCTTGGCCTCTCAACTCAGAACAGGGATTTATTTTATTTTATTTTATTTTATTTTATTTTATTTTATTTTTTATTTTATTTTATTTTATTTTATTTTATTTTATTTTATTTTTTGGAGACAGTCTCGCTCTGTCGCCCAGGCTGGAGTGCAGTGGTGTAATCTTGGCTAACTGCAACTTCTGCCTCTGGGTTCAAGCAATTCTCCTGCCTCAGCCTCTCAAGTAGCTGGGACTGCAGGCATGTGCCACCACGCCCAGCTAATTTTTTGTATTTTTAGTAGAGATGGGGTTTCACTGTGTTAGCCAGGATGGTCTAGATCTCCTGCCCTCGCAATCCACCCGTCTCAGCCTCCCAAAGTGCTGGGATTACAGGCATGAGCCTCTGCACCCGGCCTGGATTTTTTTAAAGCTCCCCAAGTGGTGCTAATGTGCAGCCTAGATAGACAACAGGACTGAATTAGAAGAAAGGTGAGACTCACACTATTTGATTTATTGTTATAAATTTTTGATTTAAAAATGGCAGGTTTTTAAGCCAGATTTGGCAAAGTAGATTCTTCCTAAGGAAGTGAAATTTAAAAAGAAGACCAACTCCTACCAAGATGCATGGTAAAAAAAACAAACAAACAAACAAAAAAAACAGGGTGAAAGTATAGCCTGTCACCTGGAAAGCTTTGAAATATATCTGTTTTAGAAATGAATTTACTTCTATTGAGCATGAATTTCAGTCTATTTCCCTTAATTGCCTGTTTATAGGGACAATATTTGAAAAGGTTTGTTTTTGAAGAACATGTTTGATTAAAACTTACTCCTTTTTTTACATTTTATTTTATTATTATGTATTCATTTATTTGTTTTGCTCTTGTTGCCCAGGCTGGAGTACAATGGTGTGATCTTGGTTGACTACAACCTCCGCCTCCCAGGTTCAAGCGATTTTCCCGCCTCAGCCTCCCAAGTAGCTGGGATTACAGGTGCATGCCACCACGCCCAGCTAATTTGTGTGTTTTTAGTAGAGATGGGGTTTCACCATGTCGGCCAGGCCAGTCTCGAACTCCTGACCTCAAGTGATCCACCCACCTTGGCCTCCCAAAGTGCTGGGATTACAGGTGTGAGTCACTGCGCCCAGCTAACATTGCATTTTTTAAAATAAACTTTTAATTTTAGAATAATTTTAGATTTAGAAAAAAATGACAACCTAATACTTTTTTTTTTTTTTTTGTAAACACCAAATCTTTAAACAGGAAATATTCAGGCTGTGGTTGCTACTTTCCTGTAGTTGGTTTCACTGTAAAATGTGGAAGCCAAGTTACAGCAACGTGGGCATGAGGAACCCCATCCACTCCTTCCACTTGCAGCCAGAGGAAGCAAAAGGCTTTTAGAGCCAAATATAACAGGATCTCTGGCCAGCCTGCCTGAGATGGTCAACATCCATCTTACCAGTGTTTGTAAATCCATTTTCTTAAAGGAGGGCACTGCTGCTGCAGGTGGATTTTCTCCGCGTGTTTCACATCTAGACAGAGGCACACGATCTGACTCTAAAGAAATCCAGCATAAGACCTAAGGAAATTTCAGTAAAATCTCCTCCTTGGTTGTGTGGATTTTGCGTATCAGGCTTTTATATCTTTATACCCAGAGGTGCAGAAGGAGAAAGGCTAATATTTGAATGCGGACAAAGTCAGTGACAACATGTAGGTAAAAAAGTTTTTTAAGTCTTTTTTTTTTCTATAAATAAGACATTATGTATTCACGAGAGCCCACCTCAGTTTTCATCCATGGTTCCTTTTGTATAGTTTCAGTATGTTAAACTAGATCTCCGCTTCCCAAACTTGAGTCCTTCGGTAACCATCTTTATGATTTTGCCGTGTTTGCAAACCTGTTATTCACTTAACCTTTAATTTTACTCACTTGTAACTCGGCCTTATGCCAGGTGATATCTGTGAAACCATGGATTTGTTATCTGTTCGGTATTCTGAGGACCTGGGAACTAGATCTTTAAGTCTCCTTCCAGCAATGAAATTCCATAAGCATAGAGTCTGGGGTTTCCCACTGTGAGCTTTGAAGTTACTGCAGTTGGTTGAGTGTATGTTTTTTCCCAGTTGATACATAGAGTGAAAGTTGACAGCATTCCAATAAATGTTACTTTTCAAATGTGTGCTGTAAATTACAGTCTCTTAATTTCTTCAGATTCAGCACATTTCTCCAACTAGAATGTTTATGATTGTATAT
Organism: Pongo abelii; assembly: GCF_028885655.2. Taxonomy (NCBI): domain Eukaryota; kingdom Metazoa; phylum Chordata; class Mammalia; order Primates; family Hominidae; genus Pongo; species Pongo abelii. The sequence continues at coordinate 46,726,408 of NC_085929.1, forward strand.
CATTTTTATTCCAATTAAGTGGAGCAAAACCTGGTTGTCTTAATTCATGTGTACAGGAAGATATAGTAGTGAATTCACCCAATAGGAAATACATTTATTTATTTATTTATTTTTGAGGCGGAGTCTGGCTCTGTTGACTGGGCTGGAGTGCAGTGGCACTATCTTGGCTCACTCCAACATCCGCTTCCCGGGTTCCAGTGATTCTCCTGCCTCAGCCTCCCGAGTAGCCACCATGCCAGCATGCCACCATGCCTGGCTAATTTTTGTATTTTTAGTAGAGACGGGGTTTCACTATGTTGACCAGGCTGGTCTCGAACTCCTGACCTCAAGTGATCTCTGTCCACCTCAGCCTCCCAGAGTGCTGGGATTACAGGCATAAGCTACCACACCTGTCCTGGAATACATTGATTTATAGGACACTCAGTGCCTGCCTTAAAAAACACAAATAGAAAATATATAAAACATATAGTATTAATACATATAGAGAAAAAATTTAGAATACAGAACATAAAGCTTTATGTTCACCACTCTGAAGATGAAATGGGAAAACACCTAATTTATGATAAATACATATGTACCATAATTGAGTTAATATATTCTGCATTATCTGTGAGGAATACTGCCCAGAAGCCATCTGGATATTGTCATATTCAAATCAGGTCCTTTGCTGAGTGGAAATTAATCGTGTGTGTGTGTGTTTGTGTGTGTATTCTTTTAGGCAGATATTATGAAAGCTTACCTTAATAGGCTTCTTTGAAACTAAACTTAATGTCATGTTTTACAAAAGGGGTGACAAACCAAGATGTGGGAATAATTAAATGTGAGTTTTATGGATCCTTTTGATTTAAATGAAATACTGTGTTCTATTCAGTCATAGAGATGAAATGTCGTCTTGCCCATCATTTACAAGCATTCAATTTGCTGCGGAAATGGGTTGTGAATATAGATGTATAACCTTCTGTTATGATGTTACTTTAACAGAGAGAAGGAGCAAGAAAGGGAAGAACAGTTAATGGAAGACAAGAAAAGGAAGAAAGAGGATAAAAAGAAAAAAGAAGCCACTCAGAAGGTGAGTTTAATCAGTTAAGTCTGTCTTTATATCTGCTAGGCATCCAGCATCCAGAAGAAGAAACTGTCTTGGCTTGAATATCCTATATCTTTTATTTTTTTTCCTGAGATGTAGTCTTGCTCTGTCACCCAGGCTGGAGTGCAGTGGCATGATCTTGGCTCACTGCAACCTCCGCCTCCCAGGTTTAAGCGATGCTCCTCTCTCAGCCTCCTGAGTAGCTGGGATTACAGGCGCACACCACCACGCCTGGCTAATTTTTGTATTTTTAGTAGAGATGGGGTTTCTCCATGTTGGCCAGGCTGGTCTCAAACTCCTGTCCTCGTGATCCGCCCACCTTGGCGCCCCAAAGTGCTGAGATTACAGGTGTGAGCCACTGCACCTGGCCTGAATACCTGATATCCCAGTAATGGTACTTGAGACATTTGTTTACTTAAAAGTTTTTATATTTGGAAGTGGGAGAAAGTTCAAGGTCTGCATTTGTTACCATAAAGTAGATGTTAAATAATGCCATGGCTGAGTTTTTGAAAACAACAGTAAACAGTATTAGAAAGGCAAGAGAGTTTTCAAAATCTCAACTCTTGTTGTATTTCCTTATTTGTATATTAATTTAATCTATATTTTCTTAAGCAAGCCTACAGAATAACTTTTAAAAACTGGCTGGAGGTTTGCCCCGGTGCTGTTCTACCCATGGTGCTGTTGTCTAGATGAGTCTACCTTTGGAAAGTTACAAGTAGAAACCCCTCTCAGAAAGGATCTAGTGAGCCCACGTAGTGTTTTGGAGGATATGGCATTGTGTGGCTTTGAGGAATTGCTTAGAGAAAACAAGAGATGCTAAAAGAAAAAAAGGCAAAAGGGCCAACGGCTGTCACCTGTCAGTTCTCAGGTGAGCAGTTTGTCTGGCAGAGTTGTCCAAGGCAGAGTGGTTAGAATGCACCTTCCCTCCCTGTTTGCCTTAGAGCATGCCCCTCTGCCCTGTCCGTTGTCTGATCTTACCTGTTTCCCCACCTTACCATTCTTTTTGCATCTCTTAACTTGGGCTCTGGCTCAGCAGGGATTGCTTTGGTGCCTTTTTTGGAGGTAAGGTGATTTTCTGTCAGGTATTGTTACTGCTTTGTAAAGCATTTGGGAAGCAGGGCCTACTGTGGGACAGGTTTGAGGGTCCCTGCCCTGGTGCTAGTTATTGAAGCTAAGTTTAGGGAGAAAGAAACTGTGACAAGGTTCAGAGGAAACTCGATTTAGAACAGAGTCAAGGCAGTCACACACAAGCCAGTGTAACACTGCACGTTTTTCCAGCATTATTGGATATAGCATTTCTCATAACTCAATTTTTTGAATTATTGAAATAATAATTTGTGAGTATCAGCATAAGAAAAATTCTGAAAATAGTTTCTGAATTGGATTGCATATGTCCCTGCCATGTTAAATTTATGAAATGTAATTTTATCTTTTCTTCATGACTTAATTAAAAGGAACATTCATTATTATTTGGTGCTATAATAGACTGCTGTGCTCTTTAAGATTTTATCTGCTTTTAATTGTGTTTGTCTCTATTAATAGTGGTATATTCGCCATCACATCTTCATGCAGTCAGGGTACCTGCTTCTAATGTGTTGCTTCTCACCTGAGTTTGTTAGAATTGCCTAAAATTCTGGAGTGAAAAGTCTGAATAAAGAAGCCAGATTGCCTGGTGTGGTGGCTCACGCCTGTAATCCCAACACTTTGGGAGGCCAAGGCAGGCGGGATCACTTGAGTCCAGGAGTTCGAGACCAGCCTTGCCAACATGAAAACCCTGTCTCTACCAAAAAAAAAAAATACAAAAAAATTAGCCGAGTGTGGTGGTGCACACCTGTGGTCCCAGCTACTTTGGAAGCTGAGGTAGCAGGATCACTTGAGCCCAGGAGGTGGAGGTTGCATTGAGTGGAGATTGCACCACTGCACCGCAGCCTGGGTGACAGAGTGAGATCTTGTGTCTAGAAAAAAAAAAAAAAATCATAGAAGTCAGTTAACAACCCAGAGACGTTTTTGTACTTTCCTTTGGGTCCATGGCCACATGTCCTGTCACTGAGGTTGTAGTATGCAGGTCCACCAGCTGTGGGTGTTTGTAGCATTGCTCCTGTGGTTTCTGGGCTCTTCTCCCTGTGCCTCGGCACACATTACACCCTCCACCTCCAACTGGAGGGATGTGAGATTAAACCTCAGTGAAAGTTTTCTTTCCTTAGGACACTCACACATTTCATCTACTAAGTTGGTACAAAAATCGGATTTTGCGGTCTGTGGAAATGAGTGGTTAATAGGCTGGGTGCCAAGGAACTTGAGCAAAGGCTGTTAACAAGAGGATGCCAAACAGAGTGATTTAGAGAGTATATATTCCTTCTTCGTTTTTAACATACATAACTGTTTTCTTAAACTACAAATATCAGTATCTAAAATGATTAATAAAATATGCCTCTGTAAACTTTCACTGGATTCCACAAAGAAAAATGATTTAAAATAAAGATGGTGTGAATGTACTTGAGAGTGAATGAGATTATTTATGCAGAGAATGTAGTTTATGTAGCTGGACAGTCTCTCCTGTGTGCCTTCATCTGCATTAAGAACTGATAAAGAAGTGATAGCAAAGGGGAAAATCACCGTAAATAAAATTTTTAAGTGATTAATTTTATGAATAATAAAAATTCTATCGTTTTTGCTCAAAAATGTTCCAGATCAGCTTGACATAGAATCTAGGCTGACGCAGGCTGATGCGTGGCCTTTGATCTTGTTTTATTATACTGAACCATTGCATAATTTCAGAATTAAATTCTGATTTAGCAGTTTTAAGGAGAGCACAAAGCTTACCATGTGATTATCTTCGTGGTTTCCAACCTTACTGTAGAGACAACGCCTCAGCTAGGAGCCATAAAATGTGCTATGATGCAAAGAATCATGGAGAACGTGCCAGAGATCTATCATGTGGTCAGTGGTTCATTCATTCGGTCCTCAAACATTTGTGGTGCCTCTTCTAACGGCTTCCACATCTTTCATGCTGCTTTCCCCAGTGCTTTATGACCACCTCTTTGTGTCCATCTTCACTGTTAGACTGACTGTAGTTTCTTGGTTTTATTCGTATTTGTATGGCCAGTAACTAGGGCAGTGCCTGGTGCAGGATAATCACTCAGAAATTGTTTAATAAGTGAATGGTCAAGAATGAAGGTGGAAACATAATTTTCTTGAAGAATTGACACTTACTTAAAGCTAAAACTAAATTACCTCCACACAGAAATTAAGCATGAGCCTTTTCCAGTGTTCATTGGTTGTAGCAGTTGGCTCTTCCTGGAGCCATCACTGAGTAAACTGTTAGATACCCATTCATGAGAGAGGTGTCAAAGAAGAGTTCCATTCACATTCATTTAGGCTGATGCTGCTAAAGGAGCATTGTTTAGCGTTGGCAGAACACATGCTTTGATCATCCAGCTTTTCGCCGTCTGGGGGACAGCTTTTAACAGAACCCACATGATAAAACATATTTGACATTATTTGGGTTTGTTGCTTACAATGGGAAGGCACTGACTTCCTGTATAACTGATCTTCAAAATGGCATTCTAAGAAATAGTTACAATGATATAAAACCTAAATTGCCTTCGGGAATTGGTATGTGGCTGCATGTCGTTCATTCTTGGATAAGTGAAGATGTAGAAAAATTATACAAGAATATTTTCAGTAGAATTGAGCTCTGTAACAGTACTGGGAAACATTCATTTTTAAGACGCTGGATTCCACAAATTCACTGTAATAGAAATAGCTTGTCATTTAACACAGGAATGTAGGAAACACCAGGAAGTTCTACAGGCGGATCCTTTAACTCTTATTTAGAGTCTGATGGTGTGCTGGGATCCATCGCGAGGTGGGCTGGTCAGCTACAGGACCTTCCTTCCAGGGATGATTGTGTTTTCGTGAACTCCCATGGCCGTAATCCAGTATGATTACCAGCCACAAATCATCAGACTTCTTCTTTGCTATATGAATATTTTTATTACAAAAGTCAGATAACCAAATAAAAATGATTTAAAAGATTAACAGTTGGCAAAATGGGTCAGAATCACCCATGATCTCAAAAATTTAATGTAACCACTATTGGAACGATGGCATAGTTCCTTTTGGATGTTTTGCTTGTGCATCACCTTTGTGGTTTTATTGTTATAAATTAGATGCCCTCTTTTATTTTCCCCTCTTAAAAATATCAGAAGCAGTTTTCTGTAAGTCTCCTAATCATCATTTCCAAACTCTCTGAAGTCCATTACTATATTCAGCCTGTCCAACCTTCTAGGTTAATCATTTCCATAGACGTATTAGTTACTATATAAAGAAATACCTTCTTTTTTTAACAAAGCACCCTTGATTTGTCCAAAATTCACATATTTCAGTCTTACTGCTGTACTTCATGCTATTTTATATAAATGCTGATAATAACAGCAAACATTTATTGAGCACTGCATAGCATATCTGATTTAATCCTTACAGCAGTCCTTTGCAGGGTTTATACTATTATTATCTCCATTCAATAGATAATAGAAAACTGGGGGTCTCATAGCCAGAAAGTGACAAGGTTTGGTTTTGAATCCTACTTTCCAACCATGACGTCTGATGCCTCTGATGATGAGTCCCTGAGGTTTTGCTTTTAGATTTGAGATCAAGTGTTTGTGTCTGTACTCATAGGGGAATCTTTTTGTGTCTATGGCTAATTTAGTTTCTGGGCCACATTCATGTGATTTTTCTCTAGTCATAGCACTCAAAATGCAAGTAGCATTCTCAGTACAGGGACCTCATCATATAATGAGTGGAATGCTTTTTTTTTTTTAAGTTTTACTATTCTTCCTAATAGTGGTCATGTAAATTATAGCTGGACATATGGCCACAGTCTCTGGAAGGATGTCTGAACTGACTCCCAGCTCCTTTTTCTGGATTTCAGCTATGCCTGTGTGCCTGACAGCTTGGATTACTTGAGTTATCAGACTAAAGTAGTCTGAAAATACAGTACTGAATTAAAAAGCAAATCTCATTTACTTTTATCTGTTTATTTTGCAGGTCACGGAACAAAAAACCAAAGGTAAGATTTTTTTTTTTCTTTTTAAATTATTTAGAACCTTTTGTGTTTAGCTTTTACACTGTTGCTGACTCCACTGAAAAGAGAGTGCGCGTAGAGTAATTAAGGTGGGTTGTTTGCAGTCACTGAGGAGCAGTAATGACAAATTGAAAATACTTGTATTGGTGTTTCTAGTTGGCCTTAAATTTTTTAGGAGTCGAAAGAGTAAATACCTTGTTTTAAAAAGTATATGGGTCATGGCTGGGCACGGTGGCTTACGCCTGTAATCCCAGCACTTTGGGAGGCTGGATCACCTGAGGTCAGGAGTTTGAGACCAACCAGGCCAACACGACTGAGACCCCGTCTCTACTAAAAATAAAAAATTAGCCGGACATGGTGGCTCATGCCTGTAATCCCAGCTCCTTGAGAGGCTGAGGCATGAGAATCGCTTGAACCTGGGAGGCAGAGGTTGCAGTGAGCCAAGATCATGCCACTACACTCCAGCCTGGGCAACAAAGCGAGACTCTGTCTCAAAAAAAAAAAAGTATATGGGTCATGATTTTGAACTGAACCTTTTCAAAACTTTTTAAAAGAATAATAGCAAAAAACAAACAACAGCCTTTAATTTACAGATGGGAATTACAACGATTTGTCCACCACCTTGACCCATGGCATGCATTGAGTCTGATAATGGAATATTGCACCTAGGATGTTTACTCTGCCTTCTAAGCTAAAACTTGGAATATGCTTTTTTTAAAAGATAATACATTTTGAGTAGCTTAACTCTGCTAAAAAATAGTGACATGTTGTAAACAGAAGCAGGTGCCCCTTGGGTCATTCTCAATCTAATAGTCCATGTTGTTTTGGCTTCTTGCTCGCCTGTTAATTTTGTTCATGTCGTTTTGTCTGGTGATTGTCACACTTTTGTTCATTTCCCCTTCAGAATGAGAGAATTAATTCTTTGAGATAGCTCCTCTCCTTGCCCACTTAACTATGTGTTTCTCAATTAGGTATGCATAAGAATCATTTGCATAAAATGGTCAAAATACACAGTCCCAGGCCATGGCCCTAGCAGATGTATTTTGAAAAGCTCTGCAGGTGACCCCAGTACATGTCCCTAGTTGAGAATCACTGCCTTAGATGAAGGGAATTAGATGTGACTATGATGACTTGGAGGAGGACAGGGGTGATGGAAAGGTCAAGGCTTGATGGGAGGCCCTGTAATGATTGGTTTCTTCATTGTTTTGTTTTGTTTTGTTGGACTACCAGACCAAAGCCTGTCACACAATGATGAAAGAGTAATAAGACAGTGCTAATTTCTTAGGAAACTTAGTTATGGAAAATAAATTCTCGTATGACTAGGCGTTACTGTAATAAATTTCTAACCAAAAGACATTTCAAAGGAGAATGTAGCCGGGAGTTTGTAGTGATGTATAAAAGAAACCACAATTATTAGTTATAATTAATTGGTTACAGAGAATAGTGTCTGCCCTTGTACATTTCCTCAGTTTCAGCCCAGAAGTAGGCTTTATTTTGGAAGGATCTTTGTAAATTACTTGCTTGAAATACAAATGATACTTTACCATAGAAATAGTGTTATCCATACTGATACAGTGCCCATACTTTCTAAACCAACATACTTTCTAGAAAAGGATTTGGGCACTTAAGTATTTATATTTGTAGGGCTTTTTGATGATTTATGGGGACAATAGATGAGAAAATTGGCATTTTTTCCTGGATAGTCTAGACTCTGGTTGCTGGAACGTGGTGGTTGGGTTCCTAGGCCTGGCCACAAGACTGATGCTTGCAAAGCCAAGTGTTATTTGTGCTATAGGACTGAGCTCCTCTGTGTGGTAAGTGGTGTTGGGAAACAGAAAATCTGTTAGGCATCTTTTCTTTCTTTCTTTTTTCTTTTTTTTTTTTCTTTTTTTGAGGCAGAGTCTCGCTTTCACCCAGGCGATCTCGGCTCACTGCAAGCTCCACCTCCCGTGTTCACGCCATTCTCCTGCCTCAGCCTCCTGAGTAGCTGGGACTACAGGCGCCCACCACCATGCCCAGCTATTTTTTTTTTTTTTTTTGTATTTTTAGTAGAGATGGGGTTTCACCGTGTTAGCCAGGATGGTCTTGGTCTCCTGACCTCGTGATCCGCCCGCCTCGGCCTCCCAAAGTGCTGGGATTACAGGCGTGAGCCGCTGCACCCGGCCTAAGCATCTTTTCTTATAGAAAAAAATTTGGGAGGGGTACCAGACCTATTCTCAAACACATTCTTCTTTCCTCTACCAGTCTTAAAAATCAAACTTTCCTTTCTACTCACCACCAAAAATTTTTTTTTTCCAATTGGGGGCTTTCTCATACTATGTAATGAAATTCAGTTTCACAGTCTCCCTACTCTCCCTGCCTCCCACCCCTCCAATCAAAAGATAACATAAAATAATCCTAAAGGGAGATGAGAGGCCATTTCAGTCTCCTAAGGGATTTAATTGTTAGACAGCAAGTAAAAATACCAGTTGTCCGTGGGGTATGTTAAGACTGTAAACAGAGAGAGGGCCTGACCCTTCTATTGTTGGGTCTAGGTTTACAGCCACATCTTCATCTTTATTCCTAGTAAGCCCACCTTGGTACTCTAAATCTCCTTCTTCTTCTCTTACCTCAGCTGACATGTCTGGGGGACATGTTCCTTTTCCCAAAGATGGTGTCTTCCTCAGGCAATCTCCCCTTCACTCTGAATCTACCCATCTTTCCCCAACAGTTGCTAGAAGCACAAAGAAAAGACTGTTGGTTCCAAGTCTCTGGTTGTGTAGAGGACTGAAGTGAGATTTTTCTGTATTTCAGAGTAGTAGTGTATTCATTATATATTCTTCCTGTATTCTCCACCATTAAAAAAGTATTGTGAGAATTCTGCGAGGAATAGGATAGAGATTTCAAATGGAGGTTATGTGAAGACATAGGCTAGAGCTGGCTTGCTACCAGGTATCAAATAATAGAAAGCACTTAAGGTAGAAGCTAATATCCTCCTTCGTTGGATTTTAGAGTAGAACTGAAAGAGTTTGATGGATTGATGTAATCGTTCAGATTTAACAGGGATGAAGTTTAGGATTAAGTTTAGGATTAAAAAGCCCAGTTGCATAGACTATGTAATGGAGGAAGTTGGACATAGAAATTGAGCCTTGTTAAAAAGATGTTAGGGGCCAGGCACCGTGACACAAGCATGTAATCCCAGCTACTCGGGAGGCTGAGACAGGAGGATTGCTTGAGCCCAGGAGTTCAAGGCTGCAGTGAGCCATATTTATGCCACTGTACTCCAGCCTAGGCAACGGAGCAAGACCTTGTCTCAGTTAAAAACAAAAATAAAAGATGTTAGAGTGATGACTGGCTTTAATGAGAGTTTATCAGCGTAAGATGACCTTAAACTGCATTAATAGGCTGAGCGCGGTGGCTCATGCCTGTAATGCCAACACTTTGGGAGGCCGAGGCGGGCAGATCACAAGGTCAGGAGATCGAGACCTTCCTGGCTAACACAGTGAAACTCCGTCTCTACTAAAAATACAAAAAATTAGCCAGGCGTGGTGGCATGTGCCTGTAGTCCCAACTACTCAGGAGGGTGAGGCAGGAGAATCTCTTGAACCTGGGAGGTGGAGGTTGCAGTGAGCCAAGATCATGCCATTGCACTCCAGCTGGGACAACAGAGGGAGACTCTGTCTCAAAAAAAAAAAAAATAAAAACAAAAAAGTCTGCATTAATAGACATACAGTATCCAGGAAGGGATTTACACTTCCTGCACCACACTATAAAAAGGAACAGAGAGCAACCTCCATGGACCATGTAGAGTTCGGGCCAGATTGGGTAAGGAATTTATCAACTTAGGAAGGTTTGAACACCTGGGCTCGTTGAGCTCCCAGGGAAAGGCTTCCTGCTTGGGGAACCTCAGGTAACTGTCTTCAAAAATTTGAAGGGCTCTAGTGCCTGACACTTAACAGTTCCTTGGTAATTATCTGTCAGATATTTTGTTCAGTGAAACTTACTCTTCAAATAGCACCAATGGTGAGTCAAAGCCAACAGGGAAAAGCTTCTAGCTCAGTAGATGTTACATTTTTTAGGTGTTGTCCTTTACCACTGGGACACAGCTGAGAGCAGCACCTTCTCCATCAGCATAGCTGGGGTTATGGGCCATCGCAGGACATTGGCTACCACTCTTTGTTTTGAGCCTATTTCAGAAGGCATAGTACAGTGAGTACAGGGTAACCTTGAGTCTACTCTCATTTATTAATATTGGGGGGGTCCCCCCATTAAATAATGTATAAACTACTTACAGCACCCCTCACACCTTGTAGAAGCACCTGTGTGTTCTAACACAGTGTTGGGGAGCCACTTGTTCAGAGATGGAACTGGCTGCCTCTAAGAGAGTGAATGAATTTGAGGTATTACAAGACATGTGGCTCCAATAAATTGGCATGAAAATAGTCCAAATAGGAGGTAATGAGGACTTGAACCTGATTAGGAGCCCAGGTGTTTAAACCTTCCTGAGTTGACAAATTCCTTGCCCAATCTGGCTCGAACTCCACATGGTCCATGGAGGTTGCTCTCTGTTCCTTTTCATAGTGTGGTGCAGGAAGTGTAAATCCCTTCCTGGATACTGTATGTCTATTAATGCAGGATTTTTTTTTTTTTTTTTTTTTTTTGAGACAGAGTCTCCCTCTGTTGTCCCAGCTGGTGTGCAATGGCATGATCTTGGCTCACGGCAACCTCCGCCTCCCAGGTTCAAGCGATTCTCCTTCCTCAGCCTCCTGAGTAGTTGGGACTACAGGCACATGCCTCCACACCTGGCTAATTTTTTGTATTTTTAGTAGAGACGGGGTTTCACTGTGTTAGCCAGGAATTGAGAGACGGTTTCGTTTAACTTAATGTTGATTGGATAATGATATGTGGGTGGGGGAACATTGAGAAGTCTAAGATACCAAGCAGATTTCTGACTTGAGCAGCTGGTTGGGTGATAAGTTCATTCTTTGAGGGTGAAGAAATGAGATTGGGGCTAGGAAACAAGTTTGAGAGGAAGGGAAAGATGATAAGTGGTAGTTAAAGCCGGAGCATGGAAGAGTTTGTACTCAAGGAACTGAAATGTGGAAAGGGTGCAGGCCCCATCGTCACATTGATTTTGTTTTGTTTTTAAGCCACTACTTATGGCCAAATTCATTTGCCATTCTCCAGTCAAAAGCCAGGGTTGCCATTATGACCGTGGACAAAGTTGGCCTCGCTGCCTGTTTTTGTACTGCCCATGAGCTCAGAATATTTTCTACGTTTTTTGATTTATTGGAGAAAAAAATGGGGACAATATTTCAAGACATGTGAAAATGACAGGAAATTCATATTTCACTGTCTGTAAATAAAGTTTTATGGGAGCACAGCCACACTCATTTGTTTACGCATTGTCTATGGCACTTTGGCCCCACAAGTGCAGAGTTGAGTTGTTGTGATGAAGACTATGTGGCCAGTAAACCCTAAAATATTTACTATCTGGCCCTTTACAGAAAGTTTGCTGATCCCCCCTGATCAAGAGTAGGAGAAGCCCACACAGGAAGAGGAAAGGAAGAGCTGAAGCGCTAGCTGGAGCACGTCTCACAGAAACGGGAGGGAGGGAATGACAAGTGGTGTCAGAAGCTGCAGAAAAACCAAAGAAGAAAAGGTCCAAAGCGGGCTGGTTAGACTGGCAACAAAGATCACTAGTGACTTATGAGGAAAGAAGCTTCCAGGGAGATGTTCAAGGCAAAAGCCAGTGTGTGTTGGGTTGAGGAGGGAGTGGAAGGTAAAGAAATAGACGCAGTACTGAGAGGTTACTGAAAATTGTTCAGTACATGTTGACCGCTCACTGCGTGTCATCAGATTTAAAATGTTCAGCCTAGAATATCTTTTCTAGGCCTTGTTTGTATTTTAACTACTACTTTAAAAACATTTCTAGGTCATTCTTTTTTATGTTTGATACCATCGAGATAGTTAAAGGAAATAATAGTTTGTACTAGTTCTGTGCAGCTGCTGTGTTCAGAACCCTGCCTGGTTCGGAAGTTTCTTAAAGAGCCCTTTTATCTGAAAAAGAAGCATCTAATTGGAGTTTTCAGAAATACGGGCAATTAGAAGTTTAAACTGTGAGATACAAGAATGGAATAAGATAAATGGGATGAGGAAGGGGAGGAGATTCAATTATTAGAGCACATAAATGGTTCTTAAAAGAAAATGAATGGAGTACGGGCACGGTAGCTCATGCCTTTTATCCCAGCACTTTGGGAGGCTGAGGCAGGTGGATTACCTGAGGTCAGTATTTCGAGGCCAGCCTGGCCAACATGGTGAATCCCCGTCTCTACTAAAAATACAAAATTAGCCGGGTATGGTGGTGCACACCTGTAATCCCAGCTACTTGAGAGACTGAGGCAGGAGAATCGCTTGATCCTGGGAGGCGGAGGTTACACAGAGCCGAGATCACGCCACTGTACTCCAGCCTGGGCAACAAGAGCGAAACTCCGCCTCAAAAAAAAATAAAAAAAAGTAAATGAATGGACGGCTGGGTGCGGTGGCTCACGCCTATAATCCCAGCACTTTGTGAGGCTGAGGCGGGCAGATCACCTGAGGTCAGGAGTTCGAGACCAGACTGGCCAAGATGATGAAACCCCGTCTCTGTTAAACGTACAAAAATTAGCCAGGCGTGGTGGTGCACGCCAGCTACTCGGGAGGCTGAGGCAGGAGAATCACTTGAACCTGGAAGGTGGAGGTTGCAGCAAGCTGAGATCCTGCTACTCCACTCTAGCCTGGGCAACAGAGCAAGACTCAGTCTCAAAAAAAAACAAAACAAACAAACAAAAAAAGAAGTAAATGAATGGAAATTAGAAAATAGGATACACAGCCTTTTTTTTTCCCCCCCACAATGTTTTTATTTCCCTATAGTACTGAGATCATGTTTAAGCCACAAACCTTTCCTCTGGAAAATAAGAAACTATGCACTTACTTTGAACAGCTCATCTTTAGAAAAACTTGCACAACTTACAAATCCTTAAGATTCAGAAAAGAGACAGCCTGAAAAGTAACATATTCAGACTTAATGATAGCTTCTCTTGCCCTTTATCGTCTAACATTCTGGACCATGATGGTGGGTGACGCACACTGATTCTGATGTCATAAGTTTGGACTTTGGGAGTCAATTTGGATCAGACCTCCTGCCTGAAAAGCTGCGTTGCTCTCCAGTTAGTGCCGGCAATTCTGGTTGGCCTTTAAAACCTTAACATTTTTGGATTCACAGAAAGGTGTGATTTAAAAAATAGAGTAAGAATTCATTCAGGTGCTGAAACACAGTTTGCTATGACTAAGGTGGTGTCTTGGGCGTTTTCTGACTGTTTCCTGGAGGTTTTGTTTTTTTTTCTTTTTATACTTTGACCTATTTGTACATGATGTCCTGGAGTTTGAATGACTAATCTCCAGGGCCAGAGCACACTGTATTGGGAGGAAAGTGGTTGAGGTGTGTTCCCATTTTATAATGACTTTATCGTTTACCATCCATTCTGTCTCTGATGTGATGAGCACCTTACATGATACGTAACACCTACCAAATGTCTTCGGTTGAAACAGTGCTGTGAATGTTTTAAAGTGAGTCAAACTGGTGTTCAGCCCTTAGTCCTGCAGGTCACTCTGTCATGTCTTGTTGTTTTTCTGGATTGAGTTAAAAGTATGTAGTAGACCTGGTTAACTTACAATGAAGATTCTAGACCTTTTATAGAAGGGCAGCCTTACAGAAACAAAGCTTTTTCCGTCCTAAAAACCAGTCGGGATGAATTTCTCCAGTCTCTGCCAACTTCTTGTTTATTCTCATAATAAGATAAAAGGGGATTGCGAATGCCTTATGCTATAGAATCCTCCAGTAACAGATAGAAAATTAATATTAAATAATCTTCATTCATTCATTTACCAGTTACGTATCCATCTGTTGTTATAGGTCGTGAATATTAGATAATGACTAATTTTTTTTTTTTTTTTTGAGACAGAGTCTTGCTCTGTGGCCCAGGCTGGAGTGCAGTGGCACGATCTCGGCTCACTGCAACCCCCGCCTCCCAGGTTCAAGCAGTTCTCCTCCTCAGCCTCCTGAGTAGCTGGGACTACAGGCGCATGCCACCACGCCCAGCTAATTTTTGTATTTTTAGTAGAGACGAGGTTTCACAATGTCAGCCAGGATGGTCTTGATCTCCTGACCCTGTGATCTACCCACCTCGGCCTCCCAAAGTGCTGGGATTACAGGCGTGAGCCATCGTGCCTGGCCGACTAATTTTATTTTCTTAAGTCACACATTTATTCTGCTCATCAGATTTTGGATCCTCTGACCTCCACTCCCCCTCCCCTCACTGGGAGGCCTGGTGCTGCCTTGTGATTAGCTGAGGTTAGACATGGGTCGCCTGGAAGTTGCTGCAGGCACCTGCTCTTTTCTCCTGTCACCCATAGTATGTTAATGTCCAATAGTGGCATAGATTGGGCTGCCTGATTTCTGATGATGTATCTCTCTCATAAAGGAGCCAGTTCAACAAGCGACGTGCTGGCCCCGCATCATTTTAGCAGTCAGAGCAGTACTACCCCCAGAGCTGGCCCTGACGTTACCCTGGGAGGCAGGGATTTGGGCCTCAGAATCATCCGAACTATCAGGCTTGATGTTTATTTCTGTACAACTTCCAGCCTCTATTTGCCAGGTAGATTTTTATGGAGAGGGTAGTGATCTTTTGGCAGCATGCAGCGAGGCAGGTGCAGATCTAAGAGAGCCTTCTCTGTATGTTCGACTGGGAGAGTCAGAGGGTCTGGCAGAGTGCGGCTTCACGGTTGCCCCGACATTCCCACGCTGTATGCGGGCCATTTTTAAAATTAAGGTTAAAAAAATCAAATTATTTAAAGTAAACAGAAAAAGTATTTACATTTTGAAATTTCTATTTTAAAGAATTGGGAAAAAACACTTTTTTCTTTTTTTTTAACAAAAGCAAAAAGATGTGTAACATCTCTAGTATTTACACAGAGAGCGGTGCAAGTCTTTGAGTCCAGGTAGCTGTAGAAACCAGAACCAAGCTGAGTTTGTGATTTTCCAGGCCTGGAGTTTCTTGTAAGAGTCTACTGTGTGCCATGCCCTAAGGAAGAAAGAAAAGATGAAAGATGGGTCCTTGCCCTCAGGAAGTCATGGCCTGGTGAGGGAGAAGGACTTGTAAATGGAGAATTTCCATGATAGAGAGAGATGGGACTTGTAGATGGAGAATTTCGGTGGTAGAGATAGATGGACTTTTGAATGGAGAATTTTCATGGTAGAGAGAGATGGATGATGTGTTCCAGGAGCACTTAGGAAGAATGTTTAGCCCACCTAGGCCAGGGGCTTCAAGAAAGTTTACTCAGGGGTAGATCTTTTAAGAATGTGGATGAAGGGAAGGGACCCTTGGACTGAGGCTTGACACCTTTCCCAAGGACTTTGCCATGGACATTTAACTCTTCTAGGCAGCACTTCAGGGAATTAATTCCACTATTGATTTAGGGGAGTGAATGTTGATCACTTCCCTCTCTGCCTTAACTAATGGAATGTATTCCATGACCTTGCTGTGTTTAAATTCTTGTCACTATCAGCCGCCACCTTCGTCCTACCTTCAGCAAACTGAAGAGATTGTGGAGAATTTGGAAAAACTGTGTCACTTGAGAGTAGAGTAAAAGGAGAAGTTACTTTGTTAGAATTGGTACCATGTAAGCTTTCTTACAAATAATCTTAGCCAGGGTCTGGGTGTGGTGGCTCACACCTGTAATCCCAGCACTTTGGGAGGCCGAGGTGGGTAAATAGCTTGAGTTCAGGAGTTCGAGACCAGTCTAGGTAGGCAACATGGTGAAACCCTGTCTCTAGAGGAGGAAAAAAAAATTAGTTGGGCATGGTGGTGTATGCTTGTAGTCCTAGCTACTCAAGAGGCTGAGGTGGGAGGACCACTTGAGCCCTGGAGGTAGAAGTTGCAGCAAGCCAAGATCACTGCACTCCAGCCCGAGTTATACAGCAAGACCTCATCTCAAAAAAATAAAAAATAGGCTGGGCACAGTGGCTCATGCCTATAATCCCAACACTTTGGGAGGCCAAGGCAGGCGGATCATGAGGTCAGGAGTTCAAGACCAGCCTGGCCAACATAGTCTCTACTAAAAATACAAAAAATTGGCTGGTTTTGGTGGCGGGCGCCTGTAATCCGAGCTACTTGGGAGGCTGAGGCAGGAGAATCGCTTGAACCCGGGAGGCAGAGGTTGCAGTGAGCGGAGATTACACCACTGCACTCCAGCCTGGGCGACACTCACACTAGGCGACAGTGTGAGACTCCGTCTCAAAAATAAATAAATAAAATAAAAAAATAAAAAAAAATAATCTTGGCCAGGTGCAGTGGCTCACTTGTAATTCTAGCACTTTGGAAAGCCAAGGTGGGAGAGTCCCTTGAGCCCGAGTTCGAGACCAGCATGGGCAACATGGCGAGACCCCATCTCTAAATAAAATAATAAAATTATTTTTAAAATTTTTAGAAAAAATGTATTTGATGTATTTCAAAGACTGTTTCCCAACCCCTTTCTTTTAGTGCCCGAAGTGACGAAACCAAGTTTAAGCCAACCAACGGCCGCCAGCCCAATTGGCAGCTCTCCATCGCCACCAGTCAATGGTGGCAACAATGCCAAAAGGGTGGCAGTGCCGAACGGACAACCGCCAAGCGCCGCCCGCTACATGCCTCGGGAGGTGCCGCCGCGATTCCGTTGCCAGCAGGACCACAAAGTGTTACTAAAGCGTGGGCAGCCCCCTCCACCGTCCTGCATGCTCCTTGGGGGCGGGGCAGGGCCTCCTCCCTGCACAGCACCTGGAGCAAACCCAAACAACGCACAAGTGACAGGAGCGCTGCTGCAGAGTGAGAGTGGGACTGCGCCAGGTAAGGCACCCTGTGAATCGAATGCATGGCAGCTTGACAGAGAGAGAGCACTTTGTTTGCATTGCTTGATGTAAAGTCCAGGAAAGCCATTCATTATGTAAACCACTGAGATTAGTCAAAAAATGAGAGAGGATCCTAGTATGCGATGTGTATTGGTGATTCTTGGAACTGAGGTTTAGTGTTCCATAAGTGTGTGCTCTTGGCATGAGGGCTAACTTCACTGCTGTTGCTCATTATTTTGGGGGCCTTTTTTCCTTCTCAGACTAGAGTGTTACAAATTTGAACCTCCATAGTTCCACCGTCATATGTGTTCAGGGCATAATTGGACATGGGGCTTGTGCGAAGGCGAATCTTTAGATGCCTGTGTTATGTTACCAGAATGCTAGGAGGATAGAGAAAATGATTTGCTACATTGCAATATAGAATCTTCGGAGGATTCTAAAATAATACGGTAGTTTTTTAATTAGATTTTTTAAGTCAATATTTCTTTTGTGGGCCCTGGATTTTGAGCTTTGTTTAAAAACTGTATGTAGAAATAAGGGATATTTAGCTGAAGGGTTCTACTAGAAGTTTTGAGAGTTTTTGGCCGGGCACGGTGGCTCACGCCTGTAATCCCAGCACTTTGGGAGCCCGAGGCGGGTGGATCACCAGGTCAGGAGATCGAGACCATCCTGGCTAACACGGTGAAACCCTGTCTCTACTAAAAATATAAAAAAATTAGCCGGGCATGGTGGCGGGCTCCTGTAGTCCCAGCTACTCGGGAGGCTGAGGCAGGAGAATGGCGTCAACCCAGGAGGCGGAGCTTGCAGTGAGCCAAGATCGCGCCATTGCACTCCAACCTGGGTGACAGAGCCAGACTCCGTCTCAAAAAAAAAAAAAGAAGTTTTGAGAGTTTTTAATAGATGAATACTAAGTCAACTAGCAGCTAAGAAATTCTAAATATCTTTTAAAGTTTATTAACAGATTTCAACTTAAAATGTCTTTTGGGGTGATATTAAAATTCAGAGCTTGAATACCATTAGGCATTGGCAAAGACAGTGAATTGATTGATGGTTGTCACCAGTAGGATGCTTTATTTGAGTTCTGAGTTTGAACAAATAATTGCCTAGAAAATTTGGTCACCACCTTGTGTGCAGAGTAAGGATGGAAAGAAACCTCGTGGTGACACAGACTTCCTGCAGAGATAAGCCCTACCCATGGCCTTTCCTTCCTGGCCTCTCCTAACCAGCTGCAAAAGGAAGCATGTGAGGGGGCAGGCCCTGTCGGGCGGAGTTTCTGCAGCCGAGCGTAGCCAGGCCTAGGTGGAGACTTGGGTCCAGTGTGAGTCAGAGTCCACATTATTAAAACGAAGGAGGCCCCTAAATCTCAAGAGTTTCGGATTCTATGCTTTTTATTTTTCTATGCCTCTGTATAATACATTTTGAAACTTCAAATTGATTAAAAGCTGCCTGGTTAAAGAAGCCAAAATAAATTTAGAAGAAACAATCTCATTAAAAACATGTTTTTCCCACCAAATATGGTAAATTCCACCAAAATATATGGTGAGCCAGACTCATTTATCAGATTAAGTTCCTTGGGGTTGTGAACTCTGCCTAATTCATACTCGTGTGACACCCCCGCCACTTCGGGCACCTAGCTCAGTGGCTCAGTGGGCATTCATCATTCAGCAGATGCTTACTCAGCAGCATTGTGTTGGCTGCTGTGTGGAATTCTAACGTTAGCAAGTTAGGGTCTCTGCCTAAAAGATGCTAACATGGGGAAGGAAAGTTGTGAACATGGTGCCACAGTGCTGAGCAAAATGGCTGTAGACAGGGAAAGATTATTTTCAGGTGATGAGCTTGAAAACAGCTTCGTAAATGAAATGACACTTGAATTGGGCCCAGAAGGATGAGTAAATTTCACTGTGTGAATTCAGCAGGAAAACACAGTAGGTGCCAATGTGAAATGGTGCCAGAGTGAGAAGGCACAAGTTGTGGAATGTCAAGTAGTATCGAATATTGACATCTACATAGGAGGCAGTAGAAGATAAGACTAGAAGAGTTGGTTGGTCCCAGGTCATGGAACATCTTGATGACATTCGAGGCCAAGGAGTTCAGCTTTATTCTTGTGCACTAAGGAACTGTTGAAGGTTCTCCATACAGCAGTGATATAATCAAAAGTGTGCTTTAGAAAGATTGCTCCAGCCAGGGGTGTTTAGAGTAGGTTGGAGATACAGAGCAAGTTTAGAGTGCCATTGCTATTGCCTTGTCCCAAGATACAAGAAGGCCCTTCTCTGTCAATAGGAATGGCAAAGGACGTAGCTTTGAGAGATATGAAGTTAGACTTAACCGGTATAACACAAGGCAAATGAAAAAAAAGAGATGACTAAGACAGTTGTGATACAAGCAACGGGGTTGAGAGAAACTGGCATGTGATCAGCTCTCGTAAGGGCAGAGCTCAAAGGAGAGCCCCTTTGAGGGATTAATGGGTAATGAATGCATTTGAAGCTGTGATTAATAAGATGATCTGTTCCCCAGACTCAACCCTTGGAGGTGCTGCTGCTTCAAATTATGCAAATTCCACTTGGGGCTCGGGAGCTTCCTCCAACAACGGCACCTCCCCCAACCCAATTCACATCTGGGACAAGGTGATTGTAGACGGGTCTGACATGGAAGAGTGGCCTTGTATTGCCAGCAAAGACACTGAATCTTCTTCCGAAAACACCACCGATAACAACAGTGCCTCGAACCCTGGCTCTGAGAAGAGCACTCTGCCAGGAAGCACCACTAGTAACAAAGGAAAAGGGAGCCAGTGCCAGTCTGCAAGTTCTGGGAACGAATGTAATCTTGGGGTCTGGAAATCTGACCCTAAGGCTAAATCTGTTCAATCTTCCAACTCTACTACAGAGAACAACAATGGACTAGGAAATTGGAGGAATGTCAGTGGTCAGGATAGAATTGGACCTGGCTCTGGCTTCAGCAACTTTAACCCAAATAGCAACCCATCTGCCTGGCCAGCACTGGTCCAAGAAGGAACTTCTAGGAAAGGGGCATTGGAAACAGATAATAGTAATTCCAGTGCACAGGTTAGCACAGTAGGTCAGACATCCAGGGAACAGCAGTCAAAGATGGAAAATGCGGGTGTTAATTTTGTTGTCTCTGGCAGAGAACAGGCTCAAATTCATAACACTGATGGACCAAAAAATGGAAACACTAACTCCTTGAACTTAAGTTCACCAAACCCCATGGAGAATAAGGGAATGCCCTTTGGAATGGGCTTGGGGAACACCTCCAGGAGCACTGATGCCCCTTCACAAAGCACTGGAGATCGAAAGACTGGGAGTGTTGGATCTTGGGGTGCAGCTAGGGGGCCTTCTGGAACTGACACAGTCTCTGGACAAAGCAATTCTGGAAACAATGGGAACAATGGAAAAGAGAGAGAGGACTCCTGGAAAGGAGCTTCTGTTCAGAAATCAACTGGGTCAAAAAATGACTCTTGGGACAACAATAACAGGTCTACGGGTGGGTCCTGGAACTTCGGCCCCCAGGACTCTAATGACAACAAATGGGGTGAAGGGAACAAAATGACATCTGGGGTCTCTCAGGGAGAATGGAAACAGCCGACTGGGTCTGATGAGTTGAAAATTGGAGAATGGAGTGGTCCAAACCAACCAAATTCTAGCACTGGAGCATGGGACAATCAAAAGGGCCACCCCCTCCCTGAAAACCAAGGCAACGCCCAGGCTCCCTGTTGGGGAAGATCTTCCAGCTCCACAGGAAGTGAAGTTGGAGGTCAAAGCACTGGAAGCAACCACAAAGCAGGAAGTAGTGACAGTCATAACTCTGGCCGTCGGTCGTACAGGCCCACACATCCTGATTGTCAGGCTGTCTTGCAGACTCTTTTGAGCCGAACTGATTTGGACCCCAGGGTGCTCTCAAACACTGGCTGGGGCCAAACTCAAATTAAGCAGGACACAGTGTGGGACATTGAAGAGGTGCCAAGGCCTGAGGGGAAATCTGACAAAGGAACTGAGGGGTGGGAGAGCGCTGCCACACAGACCAAGAACTCAGGGGGCTGGGGAGATGCACCCAGCCAAAGCAATCAAATGAAGTCTGGATGGGGGGAGCTCTCAGCCTCTACAGAGTGGAAAGACCCCAAGAACACAGGAGGCTGGAATGACTACAAGAACAACAACTCTTCCAACTGGGGAGGAGGACGACCTGATGAAAAGACACCTTCCTCTTGGAATGAGAATCCCAGCAAGGATCAGGGGTGGGGAGGTGGACGCCAGCCCAATCAAGGATGGTCTTCTGGAAAGAATGGTTGGGGAGAGGAAGTCGATCAGACAAAAAACAACAATTGGGAAAGTTCTACAAGTAAACCTGTGTCTGGGTGGGGTGAAGGAGGGCAGAATGAAATCGGGACTTGGGGTAATGGTGGCAATGCAAGCCTAGCTTCAAAAGGTGGGTGGGAGGATTGCAAAAGATCCCCAGCATGGAATGAGACGGGCCGACAGCCCAATTCCTGGAATAAACAACACCAACAGCAGCAGCCCCCACAGCAGCCACCGCCACCACAACCAGAGGCTTCTGGTTCGTGGGGAGGCCCACCCCCACCACCTCCAGGCAACGTTCGACCTTCCAATTCCAGCTGGAGCAGCGGGCCACAGCCTGCAACACCTAAGGATGAGGAACCCAGTGGTTGGGAAGAGCCATCCCCACAGTCAATTAGTCGGAAAATGGACATTGATGATGGCACTTCAGCATGGGGAGACCCTAACAGTTATAACTACAAGAATGTGAATCTGTGGGATAAGAATTCCCAAGGGGGCCCAGCACCTCGAGAACCAAACCTGCCCACCCCAATGACCGGTAAATCTGCATCAGGTAAGCAGTGGCTTTCTCTTGCAGCTTTTGATGAAGAAAAGAAATCTAGACCAAGGCGTTTTTGTTAGGTGAATTTATTCAATTTAGTTTTGTTCTGAGACGCTTTCCTACAGTTCCTACTCTGTTGCTAACAGAACCTCTTTTTATAAAATGCTAGTGATGGCAGATGCTGGTAGTACATTTTAATGTTCTCTCTTGGCAAAAGGAAAAGATGACAACCCTGCGTTAGTCCCCAAAATTATTTTTCTGTAATTGTATTGGTCTGCAGAATCCAAAAGACATATCTTGCCAAACAAACTATGTTGTAGATTTTAAAATAAAGAATTAAAGTAGTAGCAGAAATAGACCTGATTTCCATTCTGGTTCTACCCGTGGACACATCTCTGCTTCTGTTTCCCCAGCAAAGGGAAATAATTCTGTGTTTTTCCAAAGGCTATGATGATGCTGAAGCAAAGCTGGATCTGGAAGGTTTCAGTCTCTTTCCGGATGATTTTTAATGATTACCTCTGGAATGGGAGTACTTTGTATAAGAGATTGTTATCTCAGTCCTAGTGAGATGGCTCACACCTGTAATCCCAGCACTATGGGAGACTGGGGCAGGAGGATCCCTTGAGCCCAGGAGTTTGAGACCAGCCTGGGCAACCTAGAGAGACTTCAGTCTCTACAAAAATATTTTTAAAAATCAGAGGGGTGTGGTGCATGTGCCTATAGTCCCACCTACTCTAGAGGCTGAGGTAAGAGGATCGCCTAAGCCCTGGAGATGGGAGGCTGTAGGGAGCTATGATTTCACCACTGCACTCCAGCTTGGGAGACAGAGCGAGACCCTGTTGCCAAAAAAAAAAAAAAAAAGAGAGAGAGAGACAGTTTGTTAGGATAATCAGTTGCCCCAGAATTAAACTTTCTTCCGTCACTATTTGAATAGGAAACATACCTGGTAAAAGTAGCAATGGTAATGCCATTCTTAGTTTGTCATTGTCAACTTGAATGTCCCTATAGAGCATGTAGTTCAACAAATTAAGGGGGATGCACCTTTGAGTCTTTTTTTTAGTTAGAATTAATCATAATATTAATAACCAGTTTTCTTTTTTTGAGACAGAATCTCACTCTGTTGCCCAGGCTGGAGTGCAGTGGCATGATCTCGGCTCACTATAACCTCCGCCTTCCAAGTTCAAGTGATTCTCTTGCCTCAGCCTCCTGAGTAGTTGGGATTACGGGCACCCACTGCCATGCCCAGCTAATGTTTGTATTTTTAGTAGAGACAGGATTTCACCATGTTGGGCAGGGTGGTCTCAAACTCCTGACCTCAGGTGATCCACCCGCCTCAGTCTACCAAAGTGCTGGGATTACAGGCATGAGCCATTGTGCCCAGCCAAGAATCAGTTTTCTCAGAGTACACCTCTAGTGTTCAGCTAATCCATTTGTGGCCACTTAGAAAAATGATTACTTTTAACTCATTCTTTTTTCAAGTATTGAGAAGAATGAGGAAGGAAATGAAAATTTCTCACTGGCTCCCCATCCAGAATAAAACCTGCTAAAATTTTAAAAAACTACATCCACATAGCAAAAACCTTCAAACTGTGTGGAAAAGCAAAAGATAGTCAATAAAAGAATCTTTGGCCAGTCGTGGTGGCTCACGCCTGTAATCCCAGCACTTTGGGAGGCCAAGGCAGACAGTTCACGAGGTCAGGAGATCGAGACCATCTTGGCTAACACGGTGAAACCCTGCCTCTACTAAAACATCGAAAAAATTAGCCAGGTGTGGTGGTGGGCGCCTGTAGCCCCAGCTACTCGGGAGGCTGAGGCAGGAGAATGGGGTGAACCCAGGAGGCGGAGCTTGCAGTGAGCCGAGATCACGCCACTGCACTCCAGCCTGGGCAACAGCAAGACTCCGTCTCAAAAAAAAAAAATAATAATAATAATAATAATAATCTTAACGCCTAGGGTCTCTTCCCAAAGGTAATCTCTTAGAAGTTTGTAAAATCTCTCAGAAATTTTACAGAGAAGGGATTGTATTTCGTATACTGTTCTTCACCTTGCTTTTCTCATTATCCTTACAGCTTCCAATTTTAGCACATAGTCTGCTGCTTAATTGCTTCATATACAGTATTTCTTTCTTTTTTTTTTGAGAGTGAGTCTCACCCTGTCTCCCAGGCTGGAGTGCAGTGGCGCAATCTCGGCTCACTGCAACCTCCACCTCCCGGGTTCAAGTGAGCCTCCTTCTCAGCCTCCCGAATAGCTGGGATTACAGGCATGCGCCACCATGCCCAGCTAATTTTTGTATTTTTTGGTAGAGATGGGGTTTTGCCATGTTGGTCAGGCTGGTCTTGAACTCCTGACCTCAGGAGATCCACCCACCTTGGCCTCCTGAAGTGCTGGGATAACAGGCGTGAGCCATTGCGCCCAGCCTTTACACAGTATTTCTTTTATGGGTGACCCACAATTGGTCTAACCGGTCCCCTTGTGGTGGATATTTAGGTTGTTTCCAAATTTTTTCTATCAGTGATGCAGTGAGTATTGTTATACATGTAATTTCACCTATTTTTACAAGTATATTTATGGTATAATTTTCTGGCAGGCTGGGCATGGTGGCTCATGCCTGTAATCCCAGCACTTTGGGAGGCCGAGCCAGGCAGATCACAAGGTCAGGAGTTTGAAGCCAGCCTGGCCAACATGGTGAAACCCTGTCTCTACTTAAAAAAAAAAAATACAAAAGTTAGCTGGGTGTGGTGGCACACGCCTGTAATCTCGGCTACTCAGGAGGCTGAGGCAGGAGAATCGCTTGAACCTGGGAGGTGGAGGTTGCCGTGAGCCAAGACCACGCCATTGCACTCCAGCCTTGGTGACAGAGCAAGACTCTGTCTCAAAAAAAAAAAAAAAAATCCTGGCAGTGGAGTTACTGGGTGAAAAGTTTAATGTGCATCGGATTTTTTAAAAAGTAGCATTGCCAAATACCCCTCACATGAAAGTTGAATCTATTTACATTTCTACCAACAGAATATAGGCATGCCTGTTCCTTCCACCTTCACCCCAGTGGATATTATGGCATTTCATTTAACAAATGATTCTTAGAGACATTTCCTTTCTTTATAGTCTGGAGCAAAAGCACACCACCTGCTCCAGATAATGGTACTTCCGCTTGGGGTGAGCCAAATGAAAGCAGTCCTGGGTGGGGCGAGATGGATGATACAGGAGCATCGACCACAGGCTGGGGGAACACGCCCGCCAACGCTCCCAATGCCATGAAGCCTAGTAAGTGTGAAGCTTTTCATTTTTGAGGGATCCTTTTTTTTTTTTTTTTTAATTGAGATGGAGTTTCACTCTTGTCCACCCAGGCTGGAGTGCAGTGGTGCAATTTCGGCTCACTGCAACCTCTGGTTTCCAGCTTCAAGCGATTCTCCTGCCTCAGCCTCCCGAGTAGCTGGGATTACAGGCGCCCACCACCACGTCCGGCTAATTTTGTATTTTTATTAGAGATGGGATTTCTCCATGTTGGTCAGGCTGGTCTTGAACTCCTGTCCTCGTGATCCGCCCGCCTTGGCCTCCCAAAGTCCTAGGACTACAGGCGTGAGCCACCGTGCCCTGTCGGGATTCTTTGTTAAATGTTTGTCAAATGTCAGATTTGAGAATCTGACATTTTGGTGAGGGCTATTTAGTTTTAAACTGTTGATTCAATGAGATTCAGGACCTTGAGTGTTAAATAATTAGTTAATAGCAAACGGTTGTGGCTTGGCTTGGCGTTTCTTAAAATGTTTAAGGTGAATTAAAAATCATAAGTTAATTTTGTTTTAAATTTAGTATCTGGACAGAATTGTAATTTTGATGTGATGCTCTTTTAGTCCAGTGACTATGTGCTCACCATATCTAGCTTGCATTTCTACTCGTTTGTTAGTATAATTTAAAACAAGAGTTCCTGGCTTTTAATGTGGAACACGATCTGTGCTGCCCAGTGACTTCATCCTTCTGCACCTTCCTTTGCCTTTGTCTCTTCTTCCACATAAGAGCATTTCAGATTTTTTTAATCTGTCATAAATTTCACTTCAGTTTTTTAAATGAAGAACGTCACACTTATTCAGAATCATTGAAAATCTAAAATCTAAGCTGCACTTGATCCAGCTGGTGATGTGTGGTCACAGTAATGAGCAGAATTCTGTGAACTGAGGCTATGGAATGTCTCATTGACTGTTCCTAAATTCAAGTTCCTGTTTCCACTTATTTTTGTAACTTTCTTAAAAATGTTCCAACATCTCTTTTCTACCATATAGCAGCAGATTTAAGGGATTATCTTTTGACTAAATAATGAACATTTCTGGAATGAACAAAATTCGAACAAGAAGATAAATTCTGTTAAGTTTATCACATTATATTCAGTACTCTTACAGTGCCACATAAGGGAATATGATATTAGCTCTATTCTGGAAATTCACATGTGTGTATATGTAGTAATTTGACTACATTTTAAAAATCATGAATCTCCTCGACCTCATTAAAATAGCTAGCTTTATGAAAATTTTGTTTTTATCATTATTTCTATTGTGAAATCAGTCATATCATCATGGGAAATGTAATCTAGTAGACTTGAAATAGATCCAAAATGCTGTAGGAAGATGTTAATCAGACCCTGGGCACAAAGAGATCCTTTAGCAGTATATTCAGGATTTTCATGTGTCTTTCCCAACCTCAGGATCACCTCTGTTCTATCACAAAACCACTTTTCCTCAGATTCTAAAAATGTCTTCTACTCTTCAGGATCATCTGTAGTTACAGCACACATCCTTTCTGTGGGTAAGTTAAATGTGTAATGTGCGGAAGAAAGAGCTAAACCATCATAGTCTACCAGTTGATGGAGACAGTTACCCTGTGATCTTCTCTAGCCTGTCTTAAATTTGATGATATGAATCCTATGATTAAAAATTAGACCTCTCTTATCTTTTCTGTAAGAAACATTTATTAGAAGTTTAGCTTGTCTCTAAAAGAAAGGTTCACTTGCATGTCTTCATTTTTCTAAAGGGGTCAGTGTGTTATTTGTATTGGGTTTTTAACTCGTGTTGCTTGTCAGTGGATGGTAGAAAGCCTATGCTTGTATAATATAAATCATAAATATGGTATTATATAAATTTATAATCCTATATACAGAGGCAGCAGTCCTGGTTATCGGCAGCACTTCCAGCAGCAGGAAGAGGAGCATCCCAACCCTCCCCCTTGTGCACAGACAGCCCCTTCCTGTGGCTACAATGAACCCCACTGGGAGACTGTCAGATTCACCTGGGCCTTGCTGGGGGATGAGATGCCACAGTTAGAAGAAATTAATTGCCCTGTGCCTTATGTACTTGGCCCGAACCTATTGGTCTATCATAGGCTTGATCCTACAGGGTGACAGCTGTCCTTCAAGGAAAGGCCTGGAAGAGCCAATTTTCTGCCCTTAAACTCTTCATATAAAGCTATGTACAAATCAGAAGACTTTCATAAATGTCCTGTCATGTGGGAAAGTAGAGGTGCAGATGGAAGTTTCCAGGCAAGGGAATGTGTTTCCTTTTCTTTCATCATTTTACACAGTATTATTACTGCAAAGTATGTTTTGATTCTGTACAGTATTTTCGGAGGTAATTAAGGACTTATTCCAGTCTTCAAATTAAAGATCTTTGTTTAGAATGGGATACTGATGTCCCACTTCCTCAAACATTAAAGCCTCTTGGATTTCTCTCTGCTTTCCTTTCTCCTTTCCTCTCCTTATCCTCCACATTTTTTCCTTCTGTCTTTTCAAAACCACTACGTATATATTCTTTGCCTCTTTAGTATCTAATACATTTCAAGTATGTAGTTCTAATACATTTTAGATTTCCATGGCTATATGTGAATTTTTCTTCTTTCACCATAATTCTGATATTCAAAATCTTATAAAAATTTTTCCCCCTTTTCGTGTTCTGTTCATCTCTGCTTCACCCCAAGCAAGCTAGACAGTTGTCCTTTATCATACCTCGTATTTATAGTATCCGTTGTATATATAAAGTACATACTGAATGGAGGATAAAACCAGGGCTACAGTAAACCATGTTCATTAAGAGGAACAGATTTATCTTAATTGAGGTGTGAAATTTCTTGCCAGGAATGTTGTGATAAGTTCTTTTCAGTTTTGAAATTCCTGTCCAACTTTGTGTAAGGGAAAAAGCATTGATCCATAAATCAGGAGGTCTTCATTCTATGGTTTGTTAACTTTCTGTGTATCATTGAAGCTTTATGGATTTTAGTTTCCTGCTCTCTAAAAAATGAGTAATAATATTTGCCTTGCCGTGGAGATGGAGTAGATAAAATTACAAAGACACTTAAATGCTGCATCTGCAAGGAATTATTATTCTGATGATTGTTTTATATAGCTGTTGCAAAGAGTTAATTCATTCTTTCCTTAAAGATTCCAAATCTATGCAAGATGGCTGGGGGGAGAGTGACGGGCCAGTCACAGGAACTCGCCATCCCAGCTGGGAAGAGGAGGAGGATGGAGGAGTCTGGAACACCGCTGGCTCTCAGGGCAGTGCTTCCTCCCACAACTCAGCAAGCTGGGGACAAGGAGGAAAGAAACAAATGAAGGTAGCCTGCTTTAGAAATGTTCGCTCTTGCTCATTCGCTCTGAGAAGGCAGAACTGAGGTTTTGTTTTGTTTGTTTTTGTTTTGAGACAAGTTCTCCCTCTGTCACCCAGACTGGAGTGCAGTGGGACAATCACGACTCACTGCACAACCTCCTGGGCTCAAGCAGTCCTCCCACCTCAGCCTCCTTAGTAGCCGGAACTATCACCACGCCTGGCTAAATTTTGTATTTTTTAATAGAGACAGGGTTTCGCCCTGTTGCCAGGATGGTCTCAAACTCCTGGGCTCAATCCTCCTGCCTTGTCCTTCCAAAGTGCTGGGATTACAGGCGTGAGCTACCATGCCTAGCCAGAACTGAGGATTTTTAAATGAAAGGTGTGAGGCAACTGGGGTCCTCAAGGTCCTAAGTAAGGGGAAAAATATTTTCTTGGAAACAAATTACTACTTCCCTTTTACCCTTCGTCTTCCTTTCCCATGACCTTGAAACCATGAACTATAAAACTGTTGCTGTGGGTAAAATGAAGTTTTCAAAGATACGAGATATTTTTCATTTTTAGTTTCCACATTATAATAATCTGTTGGAGGCTCTCAAGGCATACTTTATAAATGCTTTTGCATTCTAAAGCCAAAGAAGTCCTTCCAGTAAATCCCCATAGATATGTAGGAGGGAATCCAAAGGAAGATAATGCTGGCTTCTCCCTTGGCAATCAGCACGTCTTGATTTTATCTGATTTGGGAAATTCCAAGACCCAGAACTCTTCTCCTGACAAATGAAATACCAGTGTGTACTTGTGTGCTATAGCAGCTAAATGATTTCTCTTTTTTTTTCTTTTTTTTTTTTTTTTTTGAGACGGGGTCTTGTTCTGTTGCCCAGGCTGGAGTGCAGTGGTGCAGTCTCAGCTCACTGCAAGCTCTGCCTCCCGGGTTCACACCATTCTCCAGCCTCAGCCTCCCGAGTAGCTGGGACCACAGGCGCCCGCCACCACGCCCGGGTAATTTTTTGTATTTTTAGTAGAGACAGGGTTTCACTGTGTTAGCCAGGATGGTCTCGATCTCCTGACCTCGTGATCCGTCCACCTCGGCCTGCCAAAGTGCTGGGATTACAGGCGTGAGCCTCCGCGCCCAGCCTAGCAGCTAGATGATTTCTCTACATCATATACCAGGTTGTGTACTAAACTTTTCACCTTCTGTGTGAAAGTCCTCATCACAGTTTGATGAGGACTTTGGTTTTCAATCTAGAACAGTAGTTTTTGAGCCTGAACCAGTGTCTTGGCAGACCCTCTTTTTTCAATTCCAGATTTTCATTTGACAAATAAAATAGTGGAAATAAGAAATGGGCATCCAATACTTAACTTCAACATGAGAGTCTTGGCACCCTATGAAATGGTTCATAGCTAACATTCTCCCACGTTTCAAATACCAGATGCCATCTTAGAGGCCTTCC
Source organism: Pongo abelii (assembly GCF_028885655.2). Classification (NCBI taxonomy): domain Eukaryota; kingdom Metazoa; phylum Chordata; class Mammalia; order Primates; family Hominidae; genus Pongo; species Pongo abelii. The sequence goes on from NC_085929.1 coordinate 46,756,367, forward strand.
CATGTCTGAAGATTGGGCCTTCATCCCCTTTGCCCTTTGCCTACAGGACACTAATTTTGTAGACGACTCTTTCTTTTATAGCATAAGAATACAGTTTGTTTCTGTTTAGAAATGTTTTGCTTAAGCAGTCACTTACGGTTTTTCTTCTATTAAGAGCTTTTATTTCTTTAGTCACAGAAGGAATTATTCAGCAAACTTTTCAGCATTCCTTGCACTCTTAGGTTGTCTAGTGTGATTTTGGCTTTCTTTTGATTATTTACAAATTAACAATGAGACTAAATTAACTGATTGAAAGAGACTAATAAATACCCCACTAGGGTGACAACCAAGATTTAATTAATTAAGTTAATTGGGAATTGACTCAGCCCCAGTACCAGTGATTCTGACTTTTCATACCGAGGGCGTTTTTTTAAAAATTGTGATAAAATACATATAACATAATTTACCATAGCTTACATTTTTAAGTGTACAGTTCAGTGGCAGTAAGTATATTCACATACTTATGCTGCCATTTACCACCATCTATCCACAGAACTCTTTCCATCTTACAAAACTGAACTCTGTACCTATTAAACAGTAACTCCCCATTCCCCGCTCCCTCTAGCGAGGGCTTTTTTGACCTTAAAACCTGTACTAGCTGGCTGCGGTGGCTCATACCTGTAATCCCAGCACTTTGGGAGGCTGACGCAGGTGAATCACCTGAGGTCAAGAGTTCAAGACCAGCCTGGCCAACATGGCGAAACCCCGTCTCTACTAAAACTACAAAAATTAGCTGGGTGTGGTGGCAGGCACCTGCAATCCCAGCTACTTGGAAGGATGAGGCAGGAGAATTGCTTGAACCCAGGAGGTAGAGGTTGCAGTGAGCCGAGATCGCGCCATTGCACTCCAGCCTGGGTGACAAGAGCGAAACTCAGTCTCAAAAAAAAAACCGCCCCACACACACATACACCAAAAAAACCTGTACTAAACTTAAGTACTTCATCACTTTCAAGGATAATAAAATTGATTTGATAACTACCATCACGGGCTGGGCGCGGTGGCTCACACCTGTAATCCCAGCACTTTGGGAGGCCGAGGCAGGCAGATCACGAGGTCAGGAGATGGAGACCATCCTGTAGCATGGTTAAACCCCATCTCTATTAAAAATACAAAAAATTAGCCGAGCATGGTGGCGGGTGCCTGTAGTCCCAGCTACTCGGGAGGCTGAGGCAGGAGAATGGCGTGAGCCTGGGAGGCAAAGCTTGCAGTGAGTTGGGATGGCGCCACTGCACTCTAGCCTGGGTGACAGAGGAAAAAAAAAAGATAGCTATCGTCACAACATAGAGAATTTTCACCTGTGAAATACACAAGTGCACAAAGCCCCACCCCACCCAATCCTCCTCATAGTTCCCCCTGCCTCCCTCACAGAAGTGAAAGTGGAGCTCATGGTCAGTGCCTTGTTCAGGGGAGAAACTAGTTTGTCCCAGTAAAAAATTAAAACCTACCTCTGCCCTACTTTGCCCAGGAGATCAGCAATGGTGTCTTCCACTAGGTCTCTTTACCACTAGGGCCAATGTCTTTTATGCTGTGAAACAAACAGACGAAGCACTATGAGTTGTCATAATGCCCAGTTTAAATAGGCTTCTTTCCAAATGACACGAACTGACATCAAACTGTTTTCTCCTAACATAAACCAGTTTGGGTTACGAGGAGAGCCGCCTAATGAAAGTGAAAGTAGTCGTGTGCAAAACTTCTATTTTAGAAAATCATATCAGACTTCCTTCTATTTAAAAAGCAAAAGTACCAGCTGAGCATGTATTTTTCCAGTTACTTCTGGTTCAGTGTGGTGAATTTTATAAAAATGAAAACATAGATATAACTAGCGCTTATTAATCATTTAAACTAACATAAAATATCAACATAATTTTAGTTAAAGAGAAATAGGATTTAAGAAGGTAAACTCACGTCTACATTTTCAGTCTGTATTAATAAAACTCAGGAGGCTGAAATAAATTATTTGGTTCTGAGGTTCCGTGTTTCATTTCTGTAGTGCTCACTCAAAGGAGGAAACAATGATTCATGGATGAATCCTCTTGCCAAACAGTTTTCAAATATGGGATTGCTGGTAAGTTTTATTTTTTTCAAATGTATAATGTAGCCCAACTTTTAGGTTTAATATTAATACAAATTTTAAGACAACTGCCACATATAGTACAAAATTACAGATTTAAAAACTAGTTAAGCAGTGTTCTTGATCTTTTGAGTTAAGTAATATTTGTCTTCTATTCTTATTAATGACAGACTCCAACATTTAAAGGTTATGGCTTTTAAATTTGTAGTCATTGTGTCCTTTTCCTTAGGAGGATAGAGTAGAAAGAGGCATTTAAAATTTATACAATTGTTTCCGACCACATTACTGTACTAGTTTTCATATTACAGTTTTTTTTAAAAGGCAACGATAACGAAACTAGAAAAACTATACTGGGACTAATTACATAGGGAATTCTTGTAGAATTTCTGATTTCTTTATCTCTCGGCAATGTTGTGGGGACACCCTGTCCCTGGTTGCCAGAAGACAAATGACTTGACTTGGCTGCACAGTTGAAGGTTTGATGACTTAACAAGTCACAAGAAGAAGTTGTCGTTATTTGGTGGCCACTCACGGAATTTGATCCTGGGCTGACTAGAACTTAAGGATGGGGGTTTATTTCTTCAGGCAGCTGTTTATCTATTGCTCTCTTTGTAGACTTATTGAGACTAATTGTATGTGAAAACTGAATTGTAGGAATATAGGCCCAAACAGCAATCAAGCTAGCATATTAAAAATGTTAATGTCTTCGTTACCATTAAGTTCATTTCAGAGAACCTTCTATAGTGCCAGTAGTAAGATGTGGCTCTCAGGTGAATAATGCCACTTCTTTGATTCAAAGATGGGCATCCTTAATTCTCTCTCATCTGTTCTTTATTTTTCAGAGTCAGACTGAAGATAATCCAAGCAGCAAAATGGATTTGTCTGTAGGTGTGTATCACTCCGCTGAAAAGAATGGAGTGTATCAGTGTTACAATGTCCTTTTGGCATCTCCTGTCCAATTTGAATAGAGTTGGGTGCGGTTCAGTAGACATTGATTGAGCACTTATTCTTTGTAAGGTACTGTGCTAGACACTGGGTAGGGATAGAAAACTCAGGTGACTACAGGAGTCAGCAAAGAATGTAAATGAGTGATGTGTGCCAGGTATAAGAACCTGGGATGAGGCCGGGCATGGTGGCTCATGCCTGTAATCCCAGCACTTTGGGAGACTGAGGCGGGTGAATTACGAGGTCAAGAGATCAAGACCATCCTGGCCTACATAGTGAAATCCCATCTCTACTAAAAATACAAAAATTAGCTGGGCGTGGTGGCGCGTACCTGAGTCCCAGCAACTCCGGAGGCTGAGGCAGGAGAATGGTGTGAGCCCGGGAGGCAGAGGTTGCAGTGAGCCGAGATTGTGCCATTGCACTCCAGCCTGGCAACAGAGCGAGACTCAGTCTCAAAAAAAAAAAAAAACCTGGGACAAGGTGGCCACGGGTTAACTGTGGAGAGTCCACCTGGAAGAATCAGCCTTGCATGGCTCCTAGCAGTTGCTGCTCTGGAGGAATCCAGGCTGAGCTATGACAAGTCTTTCAGGAGAGGCCAGAAATTCAGATATATACTGGCATTATGATTTTTGTATTTATTTATTGATTTTTTGAGACGGAGTCTTGCTCTGTCACCCTGGCTGGAGTGCAGTGGCGTGATCTCTGCTCACTGCAACCTCTGCCTCCCAGGTTCAAGCGATTTTTCCCACCTGAGTCTCCCGAGTAGCTGGGATCACAGGCGTGTGCCACCGCGCACAGCTAATTTTTGTATTTTTAGTACAGACAGAATTTTGCCATTTTGGCCAGGCTGGTCTCGAACTCCTGACCTCCAGTGATCCACCTTCCTCACCTTCCCAAAGTGCTGGGATTGCAGGTGTGAACCACTGTGCCTAGCCCTGATTTTTAAATATCAGAACTAATTCGGGTCTCTTAAAATGCTCTATGGGGCCAAACAAATTGTGTGCCAGATGTGGCCCTCAAGTTGCCAGTCCTGTCTGTACCAGGATGCTTCATTATTGACAAACTCTCACATTGCAACTGGAGTGGAAGCGGTGTTAGCCACTCGTCTGTGGGGTTTTCATAGTAATGCTCTTGATCACCCTGAGGAACTTAAAAAGAATCAAACTAAGAAGAAATGAAAATAATTCTGGGTAGTAAAGGAAGTAGGTAGTCTTTGATCTATGATATATCTAAATACGAGAATAATTAAAACATAAGTTTCCTGGGGGGGGGGGGGGGGCACTGGTTATATCAGCAGACGACAGCACATTTACAGAGTTCTGAAATAAAAGTGGTATAGTTATGGCACCTGGGAAATTGCACCGTGTAGGTAATGTGGACACATCTTCTGTGTTCAGCTCTTAAGTTCTAAATTTTAGGGCAACCACTGTGCCTCTTTGATCTTTTTATTCCTGGTAACTATGTTTCACCCAGACCATTTATCTAGATGATGCTAAAATAGCAAAAACAGACAACTTCTCTCCCTGAGGACATTTGAATTTATGAGCAAGATGTGTTCATCAAACACATCAGTATCCAGTCTAAATGTTTTCTTAGCCAGATTTTTGCCAGGTTATCCCTAAGGCTCTTTCAGTCTTCCATGGAAAACAAACTACAACAGATATATGTTTTGTTTTGTTTTTTTAAAATTAATAAATAAATAAAAAGGACCCATGTGTGTTCCAGGGACAAACACCAGCAGCCTGGACCAATGAGAGTTTGTCTCGTCTTATCCCCAGAAATAGAAATACTAATATCTCATACCCGGCACTCCCATGAGGATAGCGGGGCAGGTCACTCTTGGTTCATGGGGGAAACATTGATTCTGGAAATTTTCACTCTGTTTATGCTACTTTTCAGGAAGCCTTTCAGATAAAAAATTTGATGTGGACAAGCGAGCGATGAATCTCGGGGATTTTAATGATATCATGAGGAAGGATCGATCTGGGTTCCGTCCACCTAATTCCAAAGACATGGGAACCACAGATAGTGGGCCTTATTTTGAGAAGGTGAGTTGAATCCTTTGTTTAAGATAATAATTCGTGAGAACCGCTTTGGTTCCCATTTGTCTTTTGATAACTGATTCTAGAGGAAGCATAGAATTACGGAACTAGATGAGCAAAACACAGACATCACCTGCATTAACATGGTGCCCTGAAAACCATTGATGTCAACAGGTGATTAGGCAAGAGCAAGAACCATCTGTCTTTAGCATGTGTGTATTAGAAAATCTGAGTTTTGAGAAATTCATGAAGTGTGGAAATTTTAGAGATAAACTTACTCTGCATTCTTTTTTCCGCTGCTGTGCAGCTACAAAATAAATTTTGGGATTTTGTGCAAATATTCCATGTCTCCTAAGGCCTTGCCTTCTTCTAGTTTTGAGATAACTCTGTTATCTTTCCCGAATTCCTAGCGATCTGTGTTTAGTTACAATGGTATACTTTTCAAATTCTCAACTACCTAATTTAACCAAGCAGTTTCTACCTATTGGTTTTGATGTTTAACATTTCTAATGGTGGGAATTATATCTTGATCCAGAATACCAATTTTCTGTGTTTCTGGTCTTCAGAAAGCAGTTAAAACCAAAATTTTTAAATCTGGCACGTTTTGACACTGTTGTTGCTGGTCCAGACAGCAACATATTCACGAGATTGGCCTGGCTTCTGTTTCAGCAGCCACATTGCTAGAGTAATCAATATTAGATGCATAAAAATAAAGTGTCTGGCAATTTTTATCTTAATGCAATGGACAGAACGTGTTACTAACTTAGAGGACAAGAAAAATCTATATCAAAGAAGATGACAGATGGTGTCTGTTGGGCCGAGTGTGAAGATTATTATCAGATCCAAATTCCATCCTCGGTTATTGCTAATACACTCTAACTTTGTTTATTGCTAGTGTTTCTCTCTTTTCCCTTCTTGCATTCTGTTGCTTCACTAACCAACACTCGTTGTGATTGGCTAACTCCTACTACTTTTCAGCTGACTTTGCCTTTCTCCAATCAAGATGGGTGCCTTGGGGATGAGGCTCCCTGCTCTCCCTTCTCCCCTTCTCCCAGCTACAAGCTGTCTCCCTCTGGTTCCACACTACCCAACGTCAGCCTTGGAGCAATCGGCACAGGGCTCAACCCCCAAAACTTCGCTGCTAGACAAGTAAGGAGGCCTCTCAAATTTATAACTGCTTGGCTATGGCCTCGCCTTGGTCCTGGTCTGCAGTTTATTGCATCATTTGTCTGTCTTGGGAAATTTGTTGATTACTGAATGCACAGAATGATATTAAGTGTAGGTTCTAGATCTTTCAGCCCATAGAACCCATCTCTCTTCATGTTTTTCAACACGGATTTTATTTTAAACCTGGTTTTTTTTTGTCTTCTCATTTTTGATCATAAGTTCATATTTAATAAGTAAACTAATAACTGACTAAGGAAAATGTTAAAGAGGCTACATAAGTACCTTAGACAATCTAACTTAATGCATTTGCCATTTTAAACATTAGATTGGATATGTAATACTTCGGGGATCTTTTCAATTTAATAAACCTGCTAATTTAAAAATAGGAAAACTAGTATGATTAAGTATTTGTGGGTTATGGCATCTTGAAATCTAGTGTCTTTAAGTGTAAAACATAGTAATTACCCAGAGAAGGGTAACTTTAAATAGTAAATGGTGAAGCTTTGGGAAGAATGGATATTGCTGAGAAACAGCAGTGTTTCATTGCAACTGGGGTTGGATCTGGCACCCCTCCAGGCAAGGGCTGTGCACTAGAAACAAGACAGGCAGGGCTGGGAGGATCATGCCTCCTCACCTTGCCAGGCCTGAGGGTGCACAGCGGGACCCTGCCTGCCTTCCCACAATAGCTCTGTTGTAGTTTTTGTGGAGAAAACCAGGACTTTGGAGTCACAATTCCTTTGCAACAATAACCCCAGCAGTGATAGCCATACTTCTGTGATCACTTACTTGTCACTGTGACCTTCACCTCAGGACATTGTGGGAGGACGTTAATTATACAACTTGTAATTATTAGTTGCATCCACATGATGCATGATGATGTTCTGTCTCCATGTGATGACTTCCACATACACGTTACAGGGTGATGTGAAGCAATACCTCTGACACCAGTTAAGTTGCACATAGGTCTCTTATATGCTTTCTAATTGCTGCCTTAGCACATTTTTAAAAATGGATTATACTATATCCATGTGTTCGGTTGGTTATTTCTGGATTGGGAGTTACAACTGATTTTTTATTTTCTTCCTTTATATTTCATCATTTTCCTTACTGCTTCCACAGAGGACATGGATATATACTGTTTATATAAACAGGGAAGAAATGATTATATTGATGTTTTGGGGGTTCTTTTATTTTGAATCGAGGTATAGAAAACATGAAATAGGCATAACATTCACAGTTAATGGTGATTGTAAATGTGGTGGATCACATGATTATCAAATGCTATTAGTACATAAATTAGTATAGTAGACCAGCCAAACTAACCGAGCATTAGGCTCTAAAAAAAGGTCATTCTTCTTATTTTTTTTGATCTGTAGATTGCTACAAAGTCCATTGTTAACCAGGTTTGTGCACATATTCTATCTAAATATGGACATGGTTTTTAAAGACTGTTTTCGTACAGAATTATTTTAATATACTTCATATTAATACAATTTAAGATTTCAATTTTCCAAATCACAGATTTTGGTTAGCTTGGTAATTTTGTTTTTAATTTGTATGCTTTTTTGAGTTAAACAGTATAGTTGAAGCAAATATCACCAGACTCAGATAATTGTAAAAGCCTCTTGTACAACAGTAGAGCTTTAGTAATAGCCACACAAACCTGCATTAGCACATATACAAGTGCCTTTTTTCTCCCGTTTATTTTTCATTTTTTATTTTTTTTATTTTTTATTTATTTATTTATTTTTTTTTTTTTTTGAGATGGAGTCTTGTTCTGTCGCTCAGGCTGGAATGCAGTGGCGTGATCTCCTCTCACTGCAAGCTCAGCCTCCCAGGTTCACGCCATTCTCCTGCCTCATCCTCCTGAGTAGCTGGGACCACAGGCTCCCACCACCACGCCCAGCTAATTTTTTGTATTTTTAGTAGAGACGGGGTTTCACCGTGTTAGCCAGGATGGTCTCGATCTCCTGACCTCGTGATCTGCCCGCCTTGGCCTCCCAAAGTGCTGGGATTACAGGCGTGAGCCACCGCGCCCAGCCTTTCTCCCGTTTATTTTTTAGAGGCGGGGTCTTGCTTATGTTGCCTAGTGCCTAGGTTGGTCTCGAACTCCTAGCCTCAGCCTCCCAAAATGCTGGGATTACAGGTGTGAATCACTGTACCTGGCCTTTATAAGTTTTTGATTACCCTTTTCCTAATTTCTAAATATTTTTAAAGACCAAATCTGTATGATTGCCCCTGAATACATCACTGTGCAAAAATAGCTATATTGGGGCCAAGAAAATGAGCAGCTTGTGATGCCCAGCTTCCATATTAAGTTACAGACAAGGCATTTTTTGATCAACTACTGTGGACTTACCTATATTATTATCCATTCCAGATATACCATAGTGCTCTGTGTGGCTGTAGGGTCACTTGATAATGAAAAGCCTAAAACCTATGGTGGAGGAGGGTGGAAATTGTCTACTGGGAAGAGGAAAGTAGGAATTGATTTTACAGGAGCTTAAAAAGCAAATTCTTTTCAATACTTGTTATTAAAGGAGAGGTTGAAATTTAAAATGACCCTCAGGAAGCAATTTTGTATTTGCCAAAAAATGGATTCTGGCAGGAACTTTAGTTACCAGTAACCCCACCGTTCAAGGACCATTCGTGAATAATTGACATCTAATAACTAAGTCATTACTTTGATGATAAAGTGAGAAAGATTGTAGCAGAATATCCTTGGTGAAATAAATGTTTCCTGTTTTCTTGGAGATGATCAGGGTAGTGAAGCTACTGACTACCACGATCTGAGGAAAGTTAGGGCTGTGTGTTGGTAAGACAGGAGCAGTAGAGATTTAGAGTTTCTAGAATTAAAGGTCTTATGTTTAAACAACCCTTTGGGAGACATAAAATTCATGATGGGTCTTTGATTTACGAGATACACAGATTTTAATTGCCATTTCGACTTTATGTTTAGAATCATTTTTATTTTCAATGCTTTTGAGTTCACTAATTTCCCTGCAGCAGTCCCTTAATCTGTTATCTAATCATTAAGCCATCACAGTATTTTTAGTGTTCTAGGTTTTAATGAAGCCATTACAAAATTCTTCAAAATTACCTTAATCCCTGTGATTCCAGGGATATGATAATGGTGGTGATTTCAATTCAGGGTATATGTATAGTACTCAGTATAAGCAGTGATGCAGCTGTCTTTGCTGAAGGTGTTCAGTGGGACATTTTCCGGTGTGTGGAATTGGTGGGTCATGGATATTTACAGATGATATATTCATCCTACAGACTGGGGATTTATTGAGTTCTGGGAATACGAAGAGGGAAAGATTTAACAGTAGAAAGACAGAATGGAAAATAACTATAGTGTGGTTTGATGATGAGTGCCCTCAAAGAGTTTTAAAGTGTTTTGAGATTGGAGAGGTGGGCTCAGTTAATCTGAATGTGAAATCAGGAAGATGTTTTGGGGAAGACTTCCTTGATGAGGATGACCTCCAAGCTGGGCCTTGAAGAGGTCAAGTGAAGATGGTATCAGAAAGAACCTCAGGCAGAGGGAACACAGTGTTGCATTATTATCAAATATGGTTCTTCGCTGAAGGACTTTTCTCAGCTAGAAACGAGTCAGAAAGAAAGGGCCACCATGTAACCCAACTCTCTCAGTTAACTCATTGGAATAGTGTAGAAGTGCTCCAGTGAGTTGGGCCTCCAGAAAGGAGGGAGTTCAGCTTATTTTTAACTAGACTGATATGTGTTTGAATGAGAAGTTACAGGTGAGTAATGTTTATTTTGGTGTCCCTGTAATGGTTTTTACTTTCTCCCTTTCTTCCTTTTTTATCTCACTGGGTAATTGAGTCACATTTCCTCATCTGTCAAAGAAAGGATTGAGCAGATCCAGGACAAGGAAGGGTGCTAGGCTCACTCTTGGACGGCAGAGAAATCACATCATAATGTTTTATAAATACAACTGATAACTATTCATAAGGCTGCATTTTTACTCAGGTGCCTTTCAAGATGGAGCTCAGATTATAAAGCTTGAGAATAAATTTGGTAAACCCAATCACAAAGAAGAGTACTTGAAATAAATGTTATGTTGCCTATATCTTTGGTTCACAAAAAAGAATGTAGGACTTTTCCTAATATTTGATGAAATTGAACCCTTTCCGTTTATAGAGTTCTTCAAACTGTACAGGTGCCCATGATTCAATTTGAGTAATTGCCCCAAGCCTTCTAAGATAAGGAACTTCTCAGTTACAAAATTCTGTTATTCCGTCGAACACAGCCTGTGATTCTTCTGAGGGATCTAAAAGACCAGAACTGTTTCTTACTTGCATTTTCTTATGTTAACAAAAAGCCTTACTGCTGCTCTTCTGTTTACAGGGCGGTAGTCATGGTTTGTTTGGAAACAGCACAGCACAATCGAGAGGTCTGCACACACCAGTGCAGCCACTAAATTCTTCTCCCAGTCTCCGGGCGCAAGTGCCTCCCCAGTTTATTTCCCCCCAGGTAAGCAATTTTATGTTCCTATGATTCAAAATTAAAGACCATTTCAGATAGTTACCAGTTGTTAACTGATTTTTGTGGGCATAAAAAGAATGATAGTAAGAAGCGTAAAATATGAAAAAGCCATCTTTTCTTGACCTTTTGGCTAAGATCAAGTAGAGTAAAATATGCAATATCTAGCTGCCAAAGATCAAGACTTTTAGAACAAAATATCAAATCTCATTTTTTATTTCATCATGCATACCAACAAAGTAGATATTTTTGCATGAAAAGCTTATTATTCTATTCCTTTTAGATCTCCTATTTTTCTAACGATAGTTTTTGAAACTGCATATAATTAAAACTACTTTGTAAGTTCTGATGTGTCAATGTTCAGAGGCTGGTTGCCCTCAAGGATTCACCCAAAGATAAAAAGAGAATTCATCCTGGCACAGTGGCTCATGCCTGTAATCCCAGCACTTTGGGAGGCCAAGGTGGGTGGATCACTTGAGGCCAGGAGTTTGAGACCAGCCTGGCCAACATGGCAAAACCCTGTTTCTGCCAAAAAACACAAATTAGCCAGGCATAAAGAACAAAACAAAAAATAGCTGGGCGTGGTGGCACGCACCTGGAATCCCAGCTACTCGAGAGGCTGAGACAGTAGAATCGCTTGTACCCAGGAGGCAGAGGTTACAGTGAACTGAGATGATGCCACTGCACTCCAGCCTGGGTTATAGAGCGAGACTCCATTTCAAAAAAAAAAAAAAGAAAAGAGAATTGCCAGATTCTGGATTATTCTGAAAATGTTGAGGAGCTATATGCCAACATAGCAATTAGGTGCTCTAGGGGGAGTTTTAGAACTAATGAAGTAGCAGAGACTCCTGGATTCAACTCTTATTCATGAGCAGCTCTGTGTAGGACATAGTCCATTGGATACCATGGGAAACATTTAGGTTTGTCCCTTAGTAGGAGATGTGCAAAGAGATGGTGTTTTGTTTTGGGGGTAAAGGTGAGAGATTTGTGTTAGTCTACCACATACTTTCCCTGTTCCCCTTTATGAGAAAGCAGGCCTGAGGATAGAGTAATAGCTGATAAGCTCATGCAAGGATTCAATGTGTGGCCTTAGTCCCTCCTTAGAATGTTATTTTAATAAACCAAGCTTTGAGTCTGTTTCATCCTTAAAAGAAGAAGGGAGCACTTATTAGATCCAACCAGCAGGTTGTAAAGGTTCAGTTTTTGTTGTTTTTGTGTTTTTATTTATTTTTATTTTTTGGAGGTAGAGTCTCACTCTGTCACCCAGGCTGGAGTGCAGTGGTGTGATCCATAGCTCATGGCAACCTCAAACTCTTGGGCTCAAGCAGTCCTCCCTCCTCAGCCTCCAAGTAGCTGGGACTACAGACGCACGCCACCAAGCTTGGCTGGTTTTAAGAATTTTGTAGAGGTGGAGTCATGCTATGTTGCCCAGGCTGGTCCCAAGCTCCTTGACTCCAGCAGTCCTTCTACCTCAGCCTCCCAAAGCACTGGGATGACAGGCATGAACCACCGTGCCCAGCCTGTTTTGTTTTTTTGAAATGCCCTTTAAGACCAGGGCTTAAAATATTTATTTGAAAAGATCATCTATAGATTTCAAATTCTAGTTTTAGTATTCTGAGTCTGTATCTTTCTTAGTGGGGGAGGTCTGGTTTCTCCACACCCCTTCCTTGCCTCCCCTGCCTCCCCTGCCTCCCCATCATCACCACCAACTGCCTCTCCAAGGTCTTGCCTGGAAGTCTGGGACTGTGTCCCCTTGGTACCTCTCTTCTTCTTTCCCTCTTAAGTTCCAGTCATCCTTCAAGCCCCAGGTAGAGGTTTGTCCTTTAGACAGAGCCATTTCTGACTTCCCTGGCACTGTACAATGGCAGTGTCTTCTTAAATCTTGGAGCATACACATACTTTACAGTATCCTTTGGTATCAGGCTGACAGTCATCCATGGTTATCAAATATCTGTAGCATGTTAGATAATGTCTTCATCGTGCACAGATGGAGAAAATGCCATCTCTCTCTCTGCAGCCTCTTGGAGTTGGTGGCAGAGGGGTGGGTTGAGGTGAGGAGGAGGTGATAGCAGAATTCCCAGCAGATAGTGTGATAAATGTATAGAAATGTTTAACAGAGTTTGGGTAATCGGCTGAGCCTTCACACTAGCAGTGACGTCTGAGTCTTGAAGAATGAGTCAGAATTTTCTGAGCACACCAGATTAAAAGTGCCTTCTAAGCAGCAGGAGCCTCATGTGCAAGGGGCAATTATATCTAGAAGAACATAGCATTTGGGGGAAAGGCAGTTAGTTTGAATAATTGGTTAGAGCTTATTGAAACATACACACGTGCACACACACTGTCTTAGAATAGAAAAGAAAGGAACTAGACAAGAAGTATGGGACCAAATTTGGAAAAGGTGTTTGCTTTGCTTAGGATTTGGGACTTGGCCCTATGGGCCAATCCTTTTCAACGTGGTTTACAACCATTATTTGGGCTGCTACTTAAAGACACAGTTCCCAGGTCTCCACCAATCTTCTGTGACAGGTGGCTTTGGGACTTAGATACCCCCATGTGATCTTTATGTGCACTTACAGTTTGGCCACTGCTGTAGACAATATACTATTAAAGATTTTTCAGCTGAGTAGTGATGTAGGAAAATTTAAGGTTTAGAAGATGCTGGGTGCAGTGGCTCACATCTGCAATCCCAGCCCTTTGGGAGGCTGAGGCAGGCAGATTGCTTCAGCCCAGGAGTTTGAGACCAGCCTGGACCACATAGTAAAACCCCATCTCTACAAATTTTTGTTTGTCTGTTTGTTTTTGAGATGGAGTCTCGCTCTGTTGCCCAGGCTGGAGTGCAGTGGCACGATCTCTGCTCACTGCAACCTCCGCCTCCCAAGTTCAAGCGATTCTCCTGCCTCAGCCTCCCAAGTAGCTGGGACTACAGGAGTGTGCCACCATGCCTGGCTAATTTTTGTATTTTTAGTAGAGACAGCATTTCACTATGTTGGCCAGGCTGGTCTCAAACTCCTGACCTCCTGATCCACCCGCCCTGGCCTCCCAAAATGCTGGGATTACAGGCATGAGCCACTGTGCCCAGCTTTTTTTTTTTGAGGCAGAGTCTCTCTCTCTCGGCTCACTGCAACCTCTACCTCCTGGGTTCAAGTGATTCTTGTGCCTCAGCCTCCCGAGTAGCTAGGATTACAAGCACGTGCCACCACGCCTGGCTAATTTTTGTATTTTTAGTAGAGATGGGGTTTCACCATGTTGGCCAAGCTGGTCTGGAACTCTTGACCTCAAGTGATCCACCCCCCTTGACCTCCCAAAGTGTTGGGATTACAGGCGTGAGCCACCGCGCCCGGCCTACAAAAAAAATTTTTTTAATGATCCAGTCATGGTGGTGTGTACCTTTAGTCCCAGCTGCTCAGGAGGCTGAGGTGGGAGGATAGATTGAGTCTGGGAGGCGAGGCTGCAGTGAACCATGATCAAGCCACTGCACTCCAGCCTGGGCAACAGAGCAAGACCGCGTCTCAAAAAAGAAAAAAAGAAAGAGGAAGGGAGGGAGGGAACAAACAAACACTGGCAGTAATATAGAGGACATGTTTGAATGGCAGGAGTACTAGAGCAAAGGAGTGCAGTTGCAGGGCTAGTACAGGAGTCCAGGTAAGGCAGCAACAGTAGGAATTAACTTTCTTGTGGAAGTCACCTCTGATCTTTTCGTTGCGTAATATGATGATCTGTTCTCTAGTCTCTTCTTACTCAGTGTATCAGCAGCATTTGACAGAGTTCTCCTCCTTTCTGAAGCACTTCCTGCGTTTGGCTTTTGGACACCTACTACACTGGTTCTCCATCTGCCTCTCCTCCATCTCCTTTACAAGTTCCTCCTCAAGTTCCCAATACTTATTCAGCAGAATGCCCCAGATCTCAGCGTTCGAACCTCTCCTCACCATCTTTAGTCACTGCCAGGTGATCTTACCCAGTGGAATGACTTTAAGCACTGAATTCCAAAATTGTGTCTTCAGCCCACGTCTTTTTTCCTCAACTCCACAGACTACTCATAGGTTGCCTTACAGGTTAACATGTTCAAAACACAGCTCTGATCTCACCCCACACTGCCCTCAAAAACATCCCCTTACTCCCAGCAAATGGCACTCTCATCCTATAGGAGTTCAGGCCAAAAACCTTGGAGCTCGTGACCATGTTCATTGCGTCAGTAAGACCGCCCTTCAAACCCTTATCCAAAAGCGGATCCTTTTTTACCACTTCCAACAGCACAGGCCCTGGCCAAGCCACCACCATTTCTGTCTAGGTTATTGCAGTGACTTCCTGCCTGTTTCCCACCCTAACTCGACTCAACATTTGCCTGTCTCAAGTCTGAGTCAGACTGATTCTCTGACACCGCACTGTCCAGTGTGATAGCCGTTAGCCACATCAGCCCTTGAAATGTGGCTACTGGACTGGAAGCACTGAATTTTAAATTTTACTTTAATTAACTTAAATAGCCACATCTTGTTAGTAGTCACTGTGCAGGCAGCACAGTTGTAGAACGTGTCGGCGTTGCAGGAAGTTCTGTACAGCACTGTTCTAAAACAAAACGCAGGTTATGTTACCCTTTCACCGGGAATCCCCTCGTGGCTGGTTCTCTCGCTGAGAATGCAAGGCAAAAGCAAAGTCTTTACTCTGGTCTTTGAGGTTCCTGGTGATCCCACCTCCCCACAAGTACAGGTCACTCTCTCATACCTTCATGCTGCTCCAGCCAAGTGGCCCCCACACAGCAAGCATACGCTTAGAACATTCTTCCCAGATGGCAGCATGGCTCAGTCTTTATCTCCTTCAGCTGTCTGCTTCACTGCCACCTTCCCTAGAAGCTTTCTCGGGGCAGCTACGTACAGTGTGCGGCCTGCCCTGTCACTCTGTCTCCCCCACTTGCTCCTTGTCTTTCTCCCTCTCTGCCCCGCCCCTAGGAGTGTAATAAGCTTCACAGTGGCAGGGTCTGGGCCTGCTGTGTTCACTGCTGGAGCCTGAGCAGGGCATGTATTTTGAGCTCAGTGACTATATATCAAGTCATGGGAAGATGCATATCAGAATGATTTCAAAAGTGGAATTGTTGGGAAAGCTGCAGTTAACTTTGTGTGAGAGACTTGGGTGCTGCAGATCTCATTATGACCAAAGTGTCTGCTCTACCTAGAAAAAAAAAAAAAAAAGGCCAGGCACAGTGGCTCACACTTGTACTCCCAGCGCTTTGGGAGGCTGAGACAGGCACTTGAGCCTAGGAGTTCGAGATAAGCCTGGGCAAAATGGCAAAACCCCATCTCTACAAAAAAAAAAAATACAAAAATTAGCCAGGCATAGTGGTGCATGCCTGTAGTCTCAGTTATTCAGGAGGCTGAGTTGGGAAAATCACTTGAGCCCAAGAAGCCGAAACTGCAGTGAGCCATGATCGCTCCACTGCACTCCAGTCTGGACAACAGAGTGAGACCCTGTCTCAAAAAATCAATCAGTCAATCAATCAATCAATCAGTCAATCAACCTGAGCTCAGTTCTGTAGGCTTTCAGTCTGAAATCACCACTGTCTGCCTCCGTCATCATCCGATGTTCTCCCGCGTGTGTCTCTAACTTCACATGGCTTTTTCTTCTCTGTCTCAAAATGTCCTCCTTCATATGAGGACACCAGTTAATGGATTAGGGCCCACCCTAATTCAGTATGACTTCGTCTTAAACTTGAGTGCATCTACAAAGACCCTATTTCCAAATGAGATCACCTTCTGAGGTTCCCAGTGGGCATGAATTTATGGGCAACACTATGTTACCAAATACAGTCGCTAACTCAGATAAATTTAGGATTCACACTGAAGGTGGTACATAAGATTTTATGGGTCTTTGAGGTATAGTGGGATAAGAATCCGGTTTGGAACATGGTTTCGATAGCACAGCATATATGTATACTCACCTTGCTTTCCCCCAGACTCAAATTACAGTGAGTTCAAAATTATTATATCAGAGACAGTAAGTTAAGTCACACTGGTGACATTTTGTGTGAATTCAAAGCAAAGATGAAGAGGAGTTGTTATTTGGGGGAAATTGTGGAGGACGTGTTCCTCATGCTCGCCCTAAAACTGGTGCAGAGGCAGCATGCCCTGTAGTGGTGTGCTCACTTGATGCTCACGTCTGCTTGGAGTACAGCTATTAAAATAGAAAGTCAAACAGATTTTTAAATTGGTTGGTAACACTCAGCATCTCTTAGAGGATAGAGAGGAAGCAGCTGGGGGGAACTATTACTTGAAATTAGAGTGCTTTCCAAAATGACAGAGTTGATGGGTGGAGTGAAAGTGACAGATCTTGAGAGAAAATGAGCTGGTGAGCCTAGTACAGGAAACCTGAACTTGGTCAAATGTTTATAGACTAGAAGAGTGTCAAAGAAAAGATGGGCCAGGCATGGTGGCTCACGCCTGTAATCTCAGCACTTCAGGAGTCCGAGGTGGGTGGATCACTTGAGGTCAGGAGTTCAAGACCAGCCTGACCAACATGGTGAAACCCCGTCTCTATTAAAAATACAAAAAGGCAGGCGTGGTGGTGGGCACCCATAATCCCAGTTACTCAGGAGGCTGAGGCAGGAGAATCGCTTGAGCCCGGGAGGTGGAGATTGCAGTGAGCCCTGGTCATGCCATTGCACTCCAGCCTGGGTGACAGAGTGAGACTCCATTTCCAAAAAAAAAAAAAGAAAAGAAAAGAAGAAAAGGTAGGCATGTAGTCTTGAGAATGTAGCAGAGATGGTGGTTGAAAAGTATTAGGAAACTGAGGAATTTAACTCTGACCGTGATGCCAAAGAATGATAAAATGAGAAGATGCAATGGAGATGGGGAAGCTTTCTGATTAACTTAGTTTATAATGGAACATTTTCAGAAGATGGATAGTAAGGGTAAAAGCAAGCATGAATAAAACACAGAGTAAGCTGAGACTTGCAAAAAAAAATTAGGGAGATTAAAATAACCTTTAGAGTTTGGTTTGATGCAGTTTGGTGACTAGGAAAGGAATCATTGCCTTGGACTAGTATAATGCCCAGGGATTACAGAGTGGAGGTAAAATTTTTGTTGCTTTTGCTTTTCCTATTAAGAAGAAGGATGTTCAAACCAAAAGACAGATCCTAGAGCAGAGAAAGAATTTGTGAAGAGAATTGCAGAGCCCTCCCTGTCTGTGATTTTTGAGGAGTGCTGGGAGTCTTCGAGGGGAGTTTAATAATGACACCCATCTCTCCTGCCCACATTCTGAATGTTTAAGGTAAAAGAGGAGAACATATTGGGGCCACAGTACCCTCTTTACTACCAATAAAGCAGATACTGGAGCACGTGCGCACTTCCTAATACCGAATTCCAACCTTAACCCAGAGTCACCGGAATGGGGTAGTCTTCTCTCCAGGCTTGCTTCCAAGAAGGGGAAAGAAGCCTTAAGGGCCTTAAGTTCTATGATAAAATAAAGATGGATGTCCTCTGTGTGGAGCCTCAGATAAGAAATGGGAAAGAAGCGCCCCTCCACTATAAGAAAGTGAGGAGAATGGTGAATTTTTTTTTTTTTGAGACGGAGTTTCGCTCTGTCGCCCAAGCTGGAGTGCAGTGGCGTGATCTTGGCTCACTGCAAGTTCTGCCTCCCGGGTTCACGCCATTCTCCTGCTTCAGCCTCCACAGTAGCTGGGACTACAGGCGCCCGCCACCACGCCCGGCTAATTTTTTTTGTATTTTTAATAGAGACGGGGTTTCACCGTGTTAGCCAGGATGGTTGCGATCTCCTGACCTCATGATCCACCTGCCTCGGCCTCCCAAAGTGTTGGGATTACAGATGTGAGCCACCGCGCCCGACCTTTTTTTTTTTTTTTTTTTTTTTTCTTAATGGTGTTTCTCTCTGGTGTCCAGGCTGGAGTGCAGTGGCACGATCTTTGCTTACTGCAACCTCCGCCACCTGGGTTCAAGCGATTCTCATGCCTCAGCTTCTTGAGTAGCTGGGATTACAGGCGCTTACCACTATGCCTAGCTAATTTTTGTATTTTTAGTAGAGATAGGGTATTGCCATGTTGGCCAAACTGGTGTCAAACTCCTGGCCTCAAGTGATCCCTGCCCGACTTGGCCTCCCAAAGTGCTTGGGATTACAGTTGTCAGCCACCATGTCCAGCCTGGGTACATTTTTAAAATGATTTCTGAAAGGAGAAATAAGGAAAAAGTAGCTAAAAGACTAATGAACTTGGTCCCAATTCCAAGAAAGAATCTAGATTATCAAGAAGATTGCTTTTGAGTACGTATGGCAGTAATCAATAATCATAGTTTGCTAACAAGTTTTCATACATTCCCTTCATTGATTGGTAAAAATACTGTTATAGAAGAATAATATAGTTGTTGTACTCTAACAGGCCGTTTGACAAGCTGTCTCTTTTGGACGAGATGGAAATATATTGGCTAAACATTAAAACAGTTGGGTGGATTAGTAACTGACGATTCCTAGGCTGATCATTTCATATTGGAAGGAAGCTTTAGTGGCATATGACTAGATTATCCTCAGCTCTATCAAGTTCAGCATTCCCATCCGTGATGGGATGGGGGAACACAAACTGGGAATAAGTAGAATAATAGGATCAACAAGAACTTGGTGGGGTGACTGTGAAGTTAAATATGATAGAGGTTCATTCATTTAATAGATATTTATGGAGCATCTTCTATATGCCATGCTCATAAAGATATACGTAAGGTCTTAAGCTCAAATAAAAAAATCAGTAAAAATTTAAAGGCCAGGCACAGTGGCTTGCGCCTGTAATCCCAATACTTCAGGAGGCCAAGGCGGGCGGATCACAAGGTCAGGAGTTCGAGATCAGCCTGGCCAATATGGTAAAACCCCATCTCTACTAAAAATACAAAAATTAGCTGGGTGTGGTGGTGCGTGCCTGTAGTCCCAGCTACTCAGGAGGCTGAGGCAGAAGAATTGCTTGAACCCAGGAGGTGGAGGTTGCGGTGAGGCGAGATCACGCCGCTGCACTCCAGCCTGGGCGACAGAGTGAAACTCTATCTAAAAATAATAATAATAAATAGGCCGGGTGCAGTGGTTCACGCCTGTAATCCCAGCACTTTGGGAGGCCGAGGCAGGTGGATCACGAGGTCAGGAGATTGAGACCATCCTGGCTAACATGGTGAAACTCCATCTCTACTAAAAAAAATACAAAAAATTAGCCGGGCGTGATGGCGGGCACCTGTAGTCTCAGCTACTGGAGAGGCTAAGGCAGGAGAATGGCGTGAACCCGGGAGGTGGAGCTTGCAGTGAGCCAAGATATCACCACTGCACGCCAGCCTGGGCGACAGAGCGAGACTCTTATCTCAAAAAAAAATAAAAAATAAAAATAAATAAATCATAAATGAAAAACCCAGCTACATGGATTAAATATTACATGAGGGAACAAAAGCATGTTTTTAAATATTATAGATTTTAACTAACATTAAGCTTAGTGTGTGAATCAGGAGTTACGATCACCAGAGAAAGTGACATCTTCGGCATTTTTAATGAAAGCCCAGCTTTTAACAGAATACTTAGGGTCTCCTTAGTGTTAGACTACTCTAGAAAATACCGTTCTGTTCTTGGCTCTTCACCAAGAAATGGAAGGCGATACAGGTGAAAGAACTGATCATACTGAGCCTGAAGATGAGATGCAAGGGAACTGTAATCATTGTCTGAAGACATTTGAAGAATAAGCCTGTGGAATAATGTGAACATTTATGGAGAACATCTCTAAGCATTTGACATTGATTAACTCATAAAATCTAATAATGACTGAAGTTAATATTGTTGTCATTCCAGTTGGAGATCAGGAAAGTAAGGGTCAGAAAGGCTAAATGAGTAACTAGCTCTGAGTCAGCTTAGAAATAGCAGAGCTGGGGCCGGGCGCGGTGGCTCACGCCTGTAATCCCAGCACTTTGGGAGGCTGAGGCGGGCGGATCACAAGGTCAGGAGATCGAGACCATCCTGGCTAACACGGTGAAACGCTGTCTCTACTAAAAATACAAAAAATTAGCCGGGCGTGGTGGCGGGCGCCTGTAGTCCCAGCTACTCGGGAGGCTGAGGCAGGAGAACGGCGTGAACCCAGGAGGCAGAGCTTGCAGTGAGCCAAGATATCGCCACTGCACTCCAGCCTGGGCGAAAGAGCGAGACTACGTCTCAAAAAAAAAAAAACAAAAACGGCAGAGCTGGGCTGGGAGTGGTGGCTCATACTTGTAATCACAGCACTTTGAGAGGATGGCTTGGGCCCAGGAGTTTGAGACCAGCCGGGAGGTCAAGGCTGCAGTGAGCCATGATCACGCCACTGCGTTCCAGCCTGGGTGACAGAGTGAGACCCTGTCTCAAAAAAAATAAAAATCAAAACTGGGAGGCAAGCAGAGCTGGGATTAAAAACCCAGGCAGTCTGCCTCTAGAACTAAAGTCTTTTTTATTTTTTTGAGACGGAATTTCACTCTTGTTGCCCACGCTGGAATGCAATGGCACGATCTTGGCTCATCGCAGCCTCTGCCTCGCAGCTTGAGGCAGTCCTCCTGCCTCAGCCTCCCGAGTAGCTGGGATTACAGGCATGCGCCATCACACCCAGCTAATTTTGTATTTTTAGTAGAGACGAGGTTTCTGCATGTTGGTCAGGCTGGTCTCAAACTCCCGACCTCAGGTGATCCACCCACCTCGGCCTCCCGAAGTGCTGGGATTACAGGCATGAGCCCCCACGCCCGGCTCTAAAGTCTTTTTTTAACCCTTTTTTTTTTTTTTTTTTTTTTAAAGAGGTGATAGCTTGCTATGTTGCCCAGGTGTTCTCAATCTCCTGGGCTGAAACTGTTCTCCCAAACTGCGGGGATTACAGGCGTGAGCCACTGTGCCCAGCCTCTAGGACTAAATTCTTGACCATTGTGCTACGCTACTTGGAAACTCACAGACACGTTCTTAAGCTTGTTCTCCATGGCCCCAACTAGTCCAGTGGGTTCAGTAGATGAGGGTGCGGGGAAACTCACTTCTGCTTACTTAAATCATCTTGGAGGAGCAAACCAAAGATGGGAGGGAATCCTCTGTCGCCAGAGCTTCCTGCAGCCTCGCCTAGCTCACTCCTGAGAACAGGGAGAAGGACCCTGCCGGGCCAGTAACCTTCCAGGCTCTTTGATGCTGGCTCTTTTTTTACACTGCCACTCTGTGGGTGTTTGCTATCAGAAGCCATGCGTTGAAACTCATGTCTCCTATTTACAAGTTAATATATTTGTCTTACTTGTATCACAGAAATGCTTTCACATAAGTATTATTTATTAGCTTTATGCAGTGTAGCGTGTTTTGTTTTATGGCACATTTCCAGTAATAATTTCTCGGTTGGATAAAAGCCATATTGTCATCAATTTTTTTTTCTTGAAGATGTTTTCCTGAATATAAAATTTATACTTTTTATTATAGAAAATTGGAAAGTCTAAGAAGAAAATTTAAAAACTGTTGTAATCTCACTGCTCTAAGATAATCATTATTAACACTTGAGTGTATTTTTCCTGTTATATATTTTTCACAGAAAAGTTTGAGAACTCTTGCTTTAGATTCAAGATTCTTTTCACAGAAAAACAGTTTTATTTTGATAAATTCTGAAGATTCCTTTTCTTTTCTTTCTTTTTTATTTTTTTGGCTAGGTTTCTGCCTCAATGCTCAAGCAGTTTCCCAACAGTGGCCTGAGTCCAGGTCTTTTCAATGTGGGGCCCCAGTTATCTCCTCAACAAATTGCCATGCTGAGCCAGCTTCCACAAATTCCCCAGTTTCAGTTGGTAAGTAGAAGATTTTCTTCCTGTGGCTAAAAAGTTCATTTGCTTTTTTTTTTTTTTCTTTAGCTTTGATTTGCTTCCCACATCTTTGCCACTTTCTATGTTCAAAGGGTGCTAGTCCACACTTCTTTGCAAACTATGGAGTGTGCTTAAGGGTTGTCAACTCAACTGGAGGAAAATGTAACCAAGAGACCAGGAATTTGGTGTTACTTCCCTCCTGGATACTTTTGATTGTGTGACCTGTACTTCAGTGCACAGACCCTTTAGGCGTCCTCAGTAAATCAGTCTCAGGAAACTTTGGTTTTCTGTCTTTCCCCCTTGTTTTGTAGGCATGTCAGCTTCTCTTGCAGCAGCAGCAACAGCAGCAGTTGTTACAGAACCAGAGAAAGATTTCTCAAGCTGTACGCCAACAGCAAGAGCAGCAGGTACGTGGGTGGGCAGGGTCCCTCCAGTGCTGTGTTTGAGGAGTACAATCCCGGCTTAGCCTCTGATGGCAAAGAACCGGGCACAGTCTTTTCCTGGGAAGTTCGGGGCCGTGCTTATCAAGTGTCCCTCTCTCTTGGTCCTCAGCTGGCTCGAATGGTGAGTGCACTGCAGCAGCAGCAGCAGCAGCAGCAGAGGCAGCCAGGCATGAAGCACTCACCCTCTCATCCTGTTGGGCCCAAGCCGCATCTGGACAACATGGTACCCAACGCGTTGAATGTGGGGCTCCCAGACCTTCAAACCAAAGGGCCAATACCTGGATATGGTTCTGGTAAGTCGTTAGTAGAGAAAATTACCTTTTTAGAAATCTACCTCTCTAGGCTTGTGGTAGGGGTTGCGCCTGCATTACCCTCCGTTTTTATGTCAGCTGTACAAGGTAGGTAAATATTCTTACCCCTGGTTTACAGATGAGACATCTGAGGCTTCTTGAGTTTCAGTGGGTTTCCAAAGCTCACCACATGGTTACTAAATAGCAGAGACAGGCCTCTAACTTCTCTGGCTCCAAAACAGTCTTTAAATGCACGTGTATGAATGGCAAACTGCTCTCCTACTGCCGGGAATTTTTAAAACCCTGTTTAAATGCTTGTGCATGCTGTGAGTGGTACACATGGCTGAGGTTATGATCTGTTAAAATATGTACTAGTTTGAAATGTTTTAGTATACTCATTAATAAAATTGCCTTCTATTGAAAAAATGAGGAACTAAAATTATAATGCAGATTGATAAAAATTCATTTGATATTAGTAGTTCATCTGATTTAAATGGAATTAGAACAAGTAAGGTTATGCCTTTAACATTCTTCAAGAAGTTTTTGGCAGGCAAATAATAGCTCTTTCGGAACTGGAAAACGTGCTGTAAGCAGAATCTAATTGGTGAGGAAACAGTGATTTCAAAATAAAATTTAAAAATGGAAAAGATACCACACACCATCACAGTTTCATCTCAAACTGACATTTAGAATTTATCCTGTAAAGAAGATACTGTTCTACGCACACTCAAAAAACAAGAGTTGGGCCACACGCGGTGACTCACACCTATAATCCCAGCCCCTTGGGAGGCTGAGGCAGGCGGATCACGAGGTCAGGAGTTCGAGACCAGCCTGGCCAACGTAGTGAAACCCTGTCCCTATTAAAAATACAAAAATTAGCCGGGCGTGGTGGCATGCGCCTGTAATCCCAGCTACTGGGGAGGCTGAGGCAGGAGAATCGCTTGAACCCGGGAGATGGAGGTTGCAGTGAGCTGAGATTGTGCCACTGCACTCCCACCTGGGCGACAGAGCAAGACCTCATCTCAAAAAAAAAAAAAAAAAAAAAAAAGTTGGGAAGACATGAAATTGCTGGTTCTAGGTGACAGCGTGACCCTGGACAAATGGCAGTGGCTGACTGTGCGCCAACCCCGTCATCTTCCTACTGCACGTGCAGGGGGTGAGCAAAGACTTCAGGGTGTTCTTGATCTGGATATTTTAACGGAATTACTTTGTAGATCCTTAGCTTCCACCAACTGTTTTCATTCTTAAAGATGATCTGCCTGATAACTGACTTAAATTCGAAATAACTTTTCTTGCACTTGATATAGAAGAAGGTCAGCTATGTGCTCATCTGGGCTGCAAAACACCAGGGTACCAAACATGGGGGGGCCTCCCTTGATTACTAACAAAGGTGTCCTTATGCTGTATTTCCTCCTTCTTTTTTTTTTTTTTTTTGAGGCGGAGTCTCACTCTGTCGCCCAACCACCACCTCCCACAACCTCCACCTCCTGGGTTCAAGCAATTCTCCTGCCTCAGCCTCCTGAGTAGATGGGATTACAGGCACATGCCACCACTCCCAGCTAATTTTTGTATAGTAGAGATGGGGTTTCGCCATGTTGGTCAGGCTGGTCTTGAACTCCTGACCTCAGGTAATCTGCCCACCGTGGCCTCCCAAAGTGCTGGGATTGATTACAGGCGTGAGCCACCGCACCTGGCCGATTCTTTCTTTCTTCTAATGGCTAAAGGATCAGAGTTAAGCATACACATATATACGTATTTACTGAAGAAATTTTATGATTTTTGTCATACTCCTGTTTCATAAGTAACTTGTAAATTTAGCTATGCATTATATTATTCCATATTAAAGAGAAATATTGACTTATTAGCTTGTTTCTATATTTGTTAACTTATTAAATAATAGATAAATATTATTAGGTCTCATTTTAATTGTGACCTGACCGTTTATAATCTGCCTTATAAGATAGATGTGTTTTGTCATTTATTTCACTTACAATTTTCCTGTCCGGGCACAGTGGCTCACGCCTGTAATCCCAGCACTTTGGGAGGCCGAGGAGGGCAGATCACTTGAGGTCAGGAGTTCAAGACCAGCCTCCAACATGGTGAAACCCCGTCTCTACTAAAAATACAAAAAATTAACTGGACATGGTGGTGTGCACCTGTAATCCCAGTTACTGGAGTGGCTGAGGCAGGAAAATAGCTTGAACCCAGACGGCAGAGGTTGCAGTGAGCTGAGATCATGCCACTGCACTCCAGCCTGGCGACAGAGCAAGACTCCGTCTCAAAAATAATTTTTTTTTCCTTAGTTAGCATTATTACATTTGTTTGAATTGAAGAATACGTTTTAGGTCTGAAAGTTAGATTTGGCTACCTGTTTTGAACAGATTATTTGACGAAAATATATTTAAAGCATATATAGAAATTAAAAATTTTTTTCTAATAAATTAAATGTCAAAGATGTAATGAACAGTCTTTCAGTTTTCCTGATGCTAAGTCTGTTGAACTAAAAAGGATAATCCTCTAAGTGAAAGAGTAGCAAGAATAATTGAAAGTTTCTTAATATGTCTTGATAAAGCCTCTTTGTTACATTATCTCAAAATTAAGAATTTGAATGACTAATGACTGCTTAACTAATCCTTACTGATTCTTTTGTAAAACAGATGGTTTCTAATTCTGTCCTTTTAGCAAAATTGAAAATATACCGAATTGAGGCTGAGTGCAGTGGCTCATGCCTGGTAATTCCAGCACTTTGGGAGGCCGAGGTGGAGAGTGAGAGAGAGAGGGAGACAGAGAGAAAGAATACCTAATTGAATTGTTAGGTGATAATGACCTATCTAAAAATTATATTTTAGTATCTGTGTCACTGGGCTAGGGGAAGGAACATATACTTTAAAAGAAATTCAGAGAAGTAAGTTACAACCAGACTCCTTCTGTTCCCATCTACTTATTTATATGAGTAAAATTTCTTAGTGCTTTATGTCAACAAAGAAATTTAAAATAAGATAGTAGCGAAAACTCTTTCTCATTATAGTAAGGAGTCTTGGTTACCGTGGATATCTGAACTCATTTAGGAACAGTAATTCATCTTCTTAGAAAATGCATTTCTGATAAAATTTCACTTTTTACGTTTAAAATTTATCAAAATTTGTAATATTTATTTGGTATATCCCTGTGAAAAGTAAAGCTGAATAAATATTGGAGATTATAAAAATAACAGAAGAGTAATTGTATCTATGCTGCACTTACGATTGTGTCGATACCAGGTGTACGTGTGGACACGGACTTAGAACAGTTGTGTTAGGATGGCCAATTATGGGTGATTTTTTAAAAATAATTATAGTTATAGAAACTTGTTTTTTAATGTATAGCAAAAAGAGGAGCAGAAAACAGAGAACTGTAAACAGAGAGAGGGAAGGCAAGATCAGTGTAAGGACAAGTTAATTTAAGAGCATTTCCTCAAGGATGTAAGAATGGAACCAAAAGTCATGAAGAGACCATGAATTAGAGTGTATGGAGATGAGAGAGTAATTCTAGCAAAGATGGATGAGGCAGGCAAAGGGTTGTCCTTGCATGAATGATAAAAGCAGGTGATAGGCAAGGGGCATGTCTTATCTCTGTTTGTACCTCAGCTCCTAACACAGGGCCTGGCACAGATTACACTGTCCATAAATATTCATTGAACTGAACTAAATGGCTTAATTTGAGCTAAAGCTCTGTGTTTGTGAGAAATTTCAGGGAAACCACTTGGTGGACTGAGGAAATTTGGTTTTGCTGTAGTGGAAAGTACAATAAAGTCAGTATTTTCTTGGGTTTTAGATATATGATAGCTGTAAATAGCCAAAGGTCACTAGCAAAGCACCGTCTCTTCTTTGTTAGTGCACCCACTAGAGCACAGTGTCCCAGAATTCCTTCCGTCGAAATCCATCAGACACATTCCATATCCTAGTGTCAGGCCGGTTACCATGACATCAAAGAAAATTACGTACGTCTTCACCTGATTTTTCCTCTCATACTTTGGGGTTTGTAGATTGAACCTTTCAAGGCAATTTTCTCACCTATTCTTTCTCTGACCCCTTGGATTATTTTTCCTGACCAAACCTTGTGAGGCAGCACTGGGACTGCCCTACTGTGGTGGCATTTGATCCCCAAGTCTCTAATGAGAAAGGCGCCTGCTTTCTCTAAGGTTCTTGGAGCTGCTGAGCTCTTTCCTTGCTTGCTTACTTTTTCTTTCTCTTTCTCCCTTTTTGTTTCTCTCTTTCATTTTCTTTCCCTCGTTCATTTTCTTTCCTTCTTTCCTCTTATTTTTCTTTTTTCACTTTTTTCTTTTTTTGCCCTTTTTCTATAACTTTAATTTTCTGCGTTTCATTTGTCACCAAAAAAACTTAAGCAGCTGAAATTAAAGAAATTTAATTCACTGGCCGGGCACGGTGGCTCACACCTGTAATCCCAGCACTTTGAGAGACCGAGGCGGGGCGGCTCACGAGGTCAGGAGATTGAGACCATCCTGGCTAACACGATAAAACCCCATCTCTACTAAAAATACAAAAAAATCAGCCAAGTGTGGTGGCAGGCACCTGTAGTCCCAGCTACTCGGGAGGCTGAGGCAGGAGAATCGCTTGAACCCAGAGGTGAAGGTTGCAGTCAGCCGAGATTGTGCTGCTGCACTCCAGCCTGGGCGACAGAGCGAGACTCTGTCTCAAAAAAAAAAAAAAGGAAGAAATTTAATTCACTATGGATATTATAGAAATTTTAGAGTAACTTCAAAGAAAATTAATGTGTAAGGAATGGTTCCTCCTCTTCTTAATAATGCTAGCATTCTTTTTAATCTTTGCCAGAATCCTAGGTTATTTCCAAAAGCTCTTTTTCAATGATTAGAACTGAGCTTTCAGGTGGCCTGGAATCCAAGCACCTTGGCCTGGTTTTCTCAAAGGCAGAAGTGTAATTTACTCAAGGAGCAACCTGCTTAGGCCATTAAGGCTATGTCAGAGAAAACCTTTGTTCCTTGCAACCTCCCTGCCCTCCAATCTAATTTCATTTCTGCTACCTAGGATGAAAGAAAGAAAAAAATGCCTCAAACTCTTCTTTTAAAAAAAAATAATAATAAGGCCAGGCACGGTGGCTCATGCCTGTAATCCCAGCACTTTGGGAGGCCGAGGCGGGCAGATTGCCTGAGCTCAGGAGTTCTAGACCAGCCTTGGCAACAGGGTGAAACCTGGTCTCTACTAAAAATACAAAAAATTAGCTGGGCATGGCTGCGGTGTGCCTGTAGTCCCAGCTACTCAGGAGGCTGAGGCAGGAGAATTGCTTGAACGCAGGAGGCGGAGGTTGCAGTGAGCCAAGATTGCGCCACTGCACTCCAGCCTGGGTGACAGAGACTCCATCTCCAAAATAATAATAATTTCATTTGAAATATTTTCATCTCATTCTAAAGATTTCTGCTCCCCACCCCCACCCTCCAATCATTTTGAACTAGTAAATTCGGTTACAGAGTATGAAAGAACACTGTTCTTTATATAAATAGCAACATTTTGAACATGGGGCAAAAAGGTGTTAGACTTTTACTTGATTTATTATGCATTTATAAAACTATCCCAGACAACTAGGATAAGCACAGGGGAGGAAAAACACAACCTGGGCCCTTAGTGGGATTTGGAGAGATGGAAATTGAGGACCCTTTACGGGTATAGTGTGGAGTCTGGCCTGGCTAGAGTTGCACATCTTGGGGCAGAGAAGCTTGGCTCTGCCGTGGTGGGAGCACTACTCGCCTCCCTGGGATGCCTGCGTTCGTGCTGCCGCTCTGCGCTCCCTGTGGTTTATTCTCATTTTTCTATGGTCATTTATTATTTTCCCCCTCCCCTGTTTCATCATTTTAGTCCTTTATTTCACTTTTTTGAGAGTTTTTTGAACAGGTGTCACGTACATTCTGACCCAAATGGATGATGGACCCTGTTAGACTCCATCATCCAGCTTCTGCTATGTGGCTTCCAGCTCTCCAGCTCTGTGCAGTGGGAAAACGTTACCCACCAAGACTCTTCCCCTGAAGCTTACCTGGGGCTCATGGCAAAGTGAACTCAGCATCTCGAACTACCCGCCTACTCAAGCTTTGGTGTCTTCCACATTGCTTAAAGACTACTTTCAAATTTATCTTTCACGTTCTGCCCTGACCTCCACTCACCCCACACTCAGGCTGCCACTTCTCTTCCTAAAATACATACTAGTTATCCTCTTACATACTTAACACTTTCACTATCCTCTTATCCTAGAGAAAAAAAGATCCGAACTCCTTGGCCTAATATATAAAGACCCTACATGACACGACTCTTCATTTCTCCTCATCTCCCACCACTCTCCGCCTTACTTCATCCCAGAGTTAGCTAAACATTGGAGTCATTTGAACGTCTCACCATTCCCTAAACACACTTGATTATCAAGAGTCAGAGCTTTGTACTTGGTTTGCTTGACTTCCCCAGATACCTCCCTGAGGCCGTAGATCACATCTTCCTTCTGCAAAGCCTTTCCTCCCCCAAGATACCCTGACTACAACTCTGTCGCTGCTGTTGCACTACATTGGCTGGATGTCGTCTTCTCTATCTCAGTTGGAGAGTGGCTGGCCCCAGCATCCTGTCTGGCACAAACATCAGCTAAATGAAAAAGGGTGTGCAGGAATGCACTGAAACAGACCTGATCGATGGCAGTCATACACATCTTCACACCTTCACAGAGACATCACTTATGTAGCAGGCAAGAGCCAAGATGAAAGCTTGGAATCAAAAATACCTGTTTCTGAGTGGAGAAACTCTGAATTAGTCTTTGAGTGACACTTGAAGGCATTCATGGACTCTGCTTCAGAACTCTTGGTACTGATGCTAGAGACTTACAAAATGTGGTCTTCTCCTTTTTAGGCTTCAGCTCTGGAGGCATGGACTATGGCATGGTTGGTGGGAAGGAGGCTGGAACCGAGTCTCGCTTTAAACAGTGGACCTCCATGATGGAGGGGCTGCCCTCTGTAGCCACACAGGAAGCCAATATGCACAAAAATGGTAAGAGAAGCACTGGAAGCTAGAGCCCCCAACCCACAGCAGGTCTTGATGAAACATCTTATAAGACTCTTGAAGTACAGAACTTGGTATTCTTTTTCCTCCTGAATCCTATGATTGCCTGTGGAGGAAGGTCAGAGTCATGTGTATGTTGAATTACAAGAAATATAAAGTACTAGTTCTAATTAAAGGGAGCAGAATTTTTCAGCTACCATGATTGAGGGTGGTAGCAGTGAACTTGGGCACCCACCGAGGCGAAACCCTAATAAGTTGGCTGAGGGAATAGAGTCAGCTTGTTGAGTTTGTTTTGCGGAGCAAGGGATCATAACAGTACCTATCTTGTTGGTTGTTTGAACCATAATAAATTTATCGGCTTTAAAAAAATTTGCTGCCTTTTAATCTCCAAAAGATGACTAATAGATCATAATACATGAGATTTGAACTTTTCACAAAGCTTTCTTATTCTATGTGAATTAGAGTGTCTGCAAGACAGCATTTAAGGGCATTGCAGGCTTTGGTTGTGATGTTGATCGGCTTTTCCTCTGTTTCTCTATAAGGGCTTCTCCATTTCCTGTAAAACAGATAAAAGGTCTCAGAACCTTCCTTCAGCCTTTGTTTCAGTGTTTGTTTCATTTGACAGTAATTCACTTGGACTTAACTGTATCCATGAGAACCAAGTATAAATAGGTGTCTGGCTGTTCCTGCTGCAGCGCCCTGGCAGGCCCCAGCCCCAGCCAAGTCATTCAGTCTGAAGCCTTTCAGGTTTCCTTTATAAACCACTCTTTAATAAGCCCATCCAGGAGACTGGTGAAATAGCCACGTGGAGCTCTCTGCCTGCCATCCCTAAGCATTATCATTTGGTTTCATGGCATGAAGTCAAAAATGATTTATCGAAACTGTAAAATCTGTTTGTGGACTGAATAATCTAAGCCCACTGTCTTCTATAGCTTTGGGCACTTTCAATGCTTCCTTAGGCTGATGATTCACCAGGTCCCCTTGTCCCCAAAGACATGATAGGTGCATGATAATAAATATGAAACGGCATGTGAGAGGATATCTCGAAGGCGAAATCTCTACTTGCCTTTTTAGAGCTTATAGATCATGTTTTCCCATTTCCTTAGCAATCCCCAAAGTAATTGAGCTTTTCATTTTCCACTGCTTCACCATAATGTGCCTCTGAGCCAGATTTGTCAGTGGCTCCAGAAAAGTAAATGTCCTCTTAGCTGAGCATGGAGGTAGTTTTGATAATATTCCCATTAGGCTGCATCACCCTGGAAATAATTTTATCCCTTCACAAGCAGCATCCTAAGAATAGATCAAGTGACCCAATACAGTATGTAAAATTCATTTGAGAAATAAGTAGACTGGTATCTCACTGACACCTAAAATTTTATTCAAAGTGCATGTTTTGTTAGTTCAAGGCAATTGTAAGCTTTTAATTCTTTTCCTGCCCCGTAGCATATAAAATGCATGATGGGGGCACTGACAAAACCGCTGAAGTGCTCTCAGGAAACCAGTTACAAAGGATTTGCTGTTCTTCATGTGTGAGGCCATGGATCCCAGAGCTGCAGAGTTCATTGCTGGTCTTGTGCTGGCAAAGACTCTAGGCGGGAATTCCATCTCATTGCGTTGGAATTTAAAGCAATTGCAGATGCTTTTCCCTCCAATGGACTCTCTGTTTACACTGCTGCTTCCAGCTAATCTAAACCTAATCAGCCAGCCCTTAAGAACCTGGGTGGGTAGCAGCAGTAGAAATTTAGTTAAAACCTTCTTATGTGCTACAAATTGTTAGAATTTTCCCCATTTCTCGCTCTTGAGTCATTAGCATAGAAACTAGGGATAATGGTCAGATTCCTAGTATGTGAACATTTCATTAATTTCATAAGACCATGGAATTTTAAAACTGAAAGGAACATTTGAGCATGAGAACAATCCTGTGCGCCTAAGTGAGGAACTGAGAGGCTCAGAGAGGCGAAATGACTTGTTGTTGGTCATGCTGCTTAGTAATTATGTGCTGAGTCTCGAATGCAACCTCTTATTCCAGTGCTGTTTGTATATACTCCATCAGCTTCAGAAGACTGTTTGCATTCCAGTGAATAAAAAATAGACAAGTTCTATTCATAGGAGTTATTCTGGATGATTTAATTTCCTCTCTTTTCTCAGGCGCTATAGTGGCCCCTGGTAAGACCCGGGGAGGGTCACCGTACAACCAGTTTGATATCATCCCTGGTGACACACTGGGTGGCCATACGGGTCCTGCTGGTGATAGCTGGTTACCTGCCAAATCTCCACCAACAAACAAAATCGGAAGTAAATCCAGCAATGCCAGTTGGCCTCCAGGTATTGTCCAGGAAATGCTTTTCCAGGATAGCATTTGTTTTGTAATTGTCAGTTTCAGGTTCAGAATACATTGCTTTTGTGACTCATGTTACTAAGGTACTTGCTTTCATTTTTTTCATTCAATAATTGTCTGTTAGAAGCAAGGCATGTGCTGTGGGAAGATAGAAAATTTTCATTAGATGGGGATTCTGGAGATAAGTGACAT
This sequence comes from Pongo abelii, assembly GCF_028885655.2. Classification (NCBI taxonomy): domain Eukaryota; kingdom Metazoa; phylum Chordata; class Mammalia; order Primates; family Hominidae; genus Pongo; species Pongo abelii. Next base: position 46,789,244 of record NC_085929.1, read on the forward strand.
TGTAGCTGGGACTTCACATTCGTCCCATGCATAGGATGCCTTGTAACATGGGTTCTTTTGAAGTGTCTGTTGAATTGATTTGTTGGTTCTTAGGCAAGTATTTATTACCAGTTAGCTTCTAGGTATGCAGTAGCGATTGCAATGAGATTATTTGTTAATTCTTTTCTTTCTGTCCCTCTCTTTTGTTGGATATAGTAATCTATTCTCATAATGGAAAAATGAGAACATTTAATAAAGCAAAAATTAAAATCAGTAATTCCATAAATACATATCCTCCTAGACCTCTTTCTGTGCATGTGTATTTGTGACATGAATATGTATAGTTTCATTTTATTAAGGTAGAATTTTTTTTTTTTTTTTTGAAAGAGAGTTTCGCTCTTATTACCCAGGCTGGAGTGCAGTGGTGCGATCTTGGTTCACTGCAAGCTCCGCCTCCCAGGTTCAAGTGATTCTCCTGCCTGCCTGCTACCACGCCTGGCTAATTTTCTGTATGTTTAGTAGAGACAGGGTTTCGTCACGTTGGGCAGGCTGGTCTCGAACTCCTGACCTCAGGTGATCTGCCCGCCTCGGCCTCTCAAAGTGGTGGGATTACAGGCGTGAGCCACCACGCTCGGCCAAAGTAGACTTGTGTAATGCAGATCATTCATATATAATACATGTTGCTCTTTCTCATCACGATTTGGAAAATAAAAGTTTATTCTGTCACATAGCTTTAAAATTTTACAATGATGTAAATTGACCAATAAAAAAATTCCGAGCCCTCATGTATATTCTAGGCTTTCTCTTGCTAAGCTAAATTATCCCTGCTGGTTATCCCTGGACATTCTATGTAGCAGTATCATTTGTATTACATTTTTTGCATTTTGGCCAACATCTGGTAAGGAAAATGAGAAAGAGCACTGATCTCTAGCCCATATTTTCACCGGTTCTTGGCCTAGATGCTGGGGTAATTCTTGTGAACACCAGAGTCCTTACTCCTGCTTTCCCTGCCTTCAGCCCTGAAGTCTCCTGGGAGCAGGAGCGTCAGGTTACTGGAGACAGGTCTGTTGGAGCTGTGGCTTCCAGTTGACTGCCACAGACAGTGTGATAAAACAAAGGTGCTGTTGGCAAGAGTGTATGTTCATGCTGATTTTTTTTTCCTTAATTTTGTGATGAAAATCTAAGAGACAATAAATTCAGTATTTATACTTTTCACGACCCGTTTCTTATGTCAAAAAAGTACTATATCATTTTTTTTTAACAACCTTCCTTCTCTAATATTTGTTTTCCTTGTCTCAGAATTCCAACCAGGAGTGCCATGGAAAGGTATCCAAAACATTGACCCTGAATCTGACCCCTATGTCACCCCAGGAAGTGTGCTGGGGGGTACAGCCACATCTCCCATTGTAGATACTGACCACCAACTGCTGCGGGATAACACCACAGGTACTTGAGTGAAGCATCTCTTATATGTTCAACACCCAGCATTTTCATAGTTGTCAGTTTGTGACTTCATTTGTACTTGCTGGTACCTAAAAGTTTAACCAAAAAATGTAAGAATATTGCTTTTCACATTCATTTGTTAGACATATTTTGTCCTCCATTCTATTGAAGTTTAAATAAAATACTCTCAAGGTTTCACTGGTTATACTGACATTTATTTTCAGTATTTTCTTCATGTTCTTTGTTATCCAAGGGTCTAATTCTTCCCTCAACACCTCGCTGCCTTCACCTGGTGCCTGGCCCTACAGTGCCTCTGACAACTCCTTTACCAACGTTCATAGCACTTCAGGTATGAGTGTGAATTTTTTGTTTCCCTTTGGTTAGCACTTTTTCGTCAGGTTCCCTTTTATAAAGGAAACTGGCATGTATTTCATAAGATATACTCTTACAGAAGTTCAGTAGCATAGGTCAGTATAGATGGAAGCACACCTTTTCTGTTTGCTATGTCTTTGAGGAACTTCTGGTCTCAGGAAGGATGAGCCAGATACAGCTTTGGGATGAGGCCGGTAGTGACATAACTGCAGGGAGCTGGCATATCCAGAGGGCTGGAGTCACGTCCTAATGACACACATGCTTCTCTTTTAACAAGGCTGCCAAGAAGTCAAGGGTCATGAGAAGAACCAGTTAAGGCCAGGTTATTATTCCTAAGGTAGCCAATAATAGCTGGCTTTTCTCTAAAAATCCTCCCACTTAAAGACAAAGGCTAAGGGCAGATGGCCAAAGGGAAAAAAAAAAAAAAAAAGGGAGACCTTGATTCATTTTGCCATCATTTGGTAAGTTCCTCATGTTTTTTTGAAAGACATTAGGAAATGGAAAAGTTAGTGGATATAATAAAGGCTTTGAAGTCACTCTCTGAGCATAGTGCCTTACTGATGGGTAAACATATTAGTAATTGGCACCTTCAGTTTGCACATGTCGGATGTTAAGCTGTTAAAGTCATTATGACTTACGTGCTTTGCCCAGGCAAAAGCAAATAAAGCAGACCTTTGTCCACCTACGAAGACGCTGCAGGCTAGTGGGCTACACATTGTCTCGTTCTCCTTCCCACCTCTGTGTCATATCAGCAGTGCAACAATAACCTGCCACTCACTGAATGACCCCGCAGGCCAGGCATCATGCTAAACCTTCCACGTGAATTTTTATTTTACCTTCACCAAAGGCTCTGAGTAAGTCCTGTTGTTACCCCCATTTTGTGGATAAAGAAACTGAGTGAGGTTCTGAGAGCTGATATAACTTGCTTCAGTTCTGAGCAAGTATGTAAAGGAGACATCTCAATATTCCGGGTTTTGAACCACCACCCTACATTATACTTCTGTAGGATTTCTTTTACATGTAAAAACTTACTCTGGTTACCCACCTCCTTTACACCTAATAAATGCCCATACCTCAGATTGAACTATGTATCTTTTTCCAACAGTTGAATATTCATCTGAGAGATGGCCCAAGAATCACCTCAGACTTGTCTAAAACTGAACCTATACTTCTCCACCCCCAAAAGTGTCTTTCCTTCTCAACTCAGTTATGTTTCTTAATCATGATCTCATGCATCATTTAGTTACAAAATCTCAGTATTTTTGTCCTCTTTCCTCTCTCTCTCAGTCCCTGGATCCAGGCAGTTACGATTTCTCCTTAGTGATTTATTCTGCAATCATATTTCAAATATCCATTCCTTCTGTTCCATTCTATTTACTATCACAGCAGTTTAAACACTCCATGCTGAATCAATTGCAAAAACTCCTGATAGTATATTAATCAGTCCCCAGCCTACCTATGTAACCTCCTTTACCTCTCTGCCCCTGTGAACTGTTCAACCAGAATTGGGGAGGAACATATTCCATACACAGACAGTTTATGTTGAACCTTGGTTTACACATTCCTATTTCTTTGTGCCCATCCATTTATGTAAATCCTTCAAGAGCTGTCTTTATAAAGCCTTTGCTGCAAGCCCAGCGTTCTTGATCCCCTCTGCGTATTGAACATACGTGATGATGTTGGGGTCACCACTTCTGTTGCTCATCTGTTCTGTGTTCCCATCTGAGCTTGAGGTTCTTAGGAATAATTATTTCTATTCCTCACAGCGCTGATTTAGTGCCATATGCATAGTAAGCCCTTAGTGAATATTTCCTGATTGTTTTTAAAGAATCTGTTTGAACATCAATATCTAATAGACTGGATCAAGGCACAAGAAAAGTGTAATTTACTAATTACTTTCTATTCAGTCAATGATTATTTATAGAATGCTTTATTCTGCTAATGTTCACATTCTCACTGTTACCTAGAAGCTGGTATCTTTAGGAAGACTTTCTCCTTGAATGTGTCCTCCTTTTCAAGTCATTTTTAGCTAAGAAAGCAGTAGAGAATTGGTTATCTTATTAAATCTTTAATTCATATGATAATTCTATCAATTCAGAGTAGTAGTCACTGAAAATTTTCTGTTCGTTATGCTCTAAGAACAGTGTTATTTTATATTGCTGTGCTTAAAATGTGTGCTATTACTTTTTAGAATATAAATGTGTATGTATTTACGTGTATGTAGATAAAACTCATGTGTATTTGTCAACAAAAGTGAACCATCTAACCTTATTCCTTCCTTAATTTTCTCTTCTTACAGCAAAGTTCCCTGATTACAAATCAACATGGTCCCCAGATCCCATAGGACACAACCCCACTCATCTCTCCAACAAGATGTGGAAAAACCATATTTCCTCCAGGAACACTACACCGCTGCCCCGCCCACCTCCTGGTCTGACCAACCCCAAACCATCATCTCCCTGGAGCAGCACAGCACCCCGATCAGTCAGGGGGTGGGGGACACAGGACTCACGGCTCGCCTCGGGTGAGGAGGATCTGCCTAAAGGAACACCATTGTTCATCCACAAGGGGCTTATGTTAACACAGATGGTGAAGACACAAAGAAGTCTTCCCAAGAGAGGAAGTCATGGTTGTCTGGTTTTTCTTCTGGTAGAGGAAAAGGTACCTCTTGAGTGAGTGAAAGTCACAGTCAGTATAAGGCAAAGGGACCCAAGAACTCCCAAGGGACAGATGGAGTAAAATGAGTGAGTAAAAATGGCAGAGTGAGAACACTGGGAGGAAAATATTGTCTTGCAAATCAGGCATAAAAGTGCCTAGGCATCAGGGACCAGTAGAAGAGAAAAAGAAGGTCAGAGTCCAGTGGAAAAGAGAATTTATAAAAGCAGAGAAGAAATGTGGGCTACATGAATGTCTTTCTCCCTCATGGCTTTTCTTGTTTTTGTTTTATTTCTCTTCCTAACCATTTTTCTGGTTGCTCATAGCCTCTACCTGGAGTGATGGTGGCTCAGTTCGTCCTAGTTACTGGCTGGTTCTTCACAATCTCACTCCACAGGTAATTATGCTTTCTCGCGGTTTTCTAGATAGGACTTCATTGTATTAAGAGAGAGGGAAAGGCCGGGCACGGTGGCTCACGCCTGTAATCCCAGCACTTTGGGAGGCCGAGGCGGGTGGATCACGAGGTCAGGAGATCGAGACCATCCTGGCTAACATGGTGAAACCCCATCTCTACTAAAAATACAAAAAATTAGCTGATCTCTACTAAAAATACAAAAAATTAGCTGAGCGTTGTGGCGGGCGCCTGTAGTCCCAGCTACTCGGGAGGCTGAGGCAGGATAGTGGCATGAACCCACGAGGCGGAGCTTGCAGTGAGCCAAGACTGCGCTAGTGCACTCCAGCCTGGACGACAGAGTGAGACTCTGTCTCAAAAAAAAAGAGAGAGAGAGGGAAAGATGGGGGTTGGTGTCTCACACCTGTAATCCCAGCACCTTGGGAGGCCAAGGCGAGAGGATTGCTTGAAGCCAGGAGTCTGAAATCAGTCCAAGCAATATAATGAGACCCTGTTTCTACAAAAAATTAAAAATTAGCCAGGCATAGTGGCGCACAGCTGCTCAGGAGGCTGAGGTGGGAGGATCACTTGAGCCCAGAAGGTCGAGGCTGCAAAGAGCCATGATTGCATTGCATTGCACTCCAGGTTGGGCAACAGTGCAAGACCCTTTCTCAAAAAAGAGAGAGAGGGAAATAGATGTGGGAGGCTGGCAGATATGAAAACTCATCTCCTGATCACTGCAAAGAGGTCTTGACTACCGGAGTAGGTGTCCCCTCCCCACCCACGGTTTACAGCCTAATTCTGGAGAGGGGTTGATGCTGGCCACTAGGCTTCATGCCTGCCTTCAAGATGATGATAACACATACAGTTTATAAAAGTGAAAACTAGTTTTATAAGCTAGTCTATAAAACTAGGTAAAACCCACTAGAGAGTGGCTTCCTGCAGATCTTACGGGGCAGAGAAAGAGAAAAAAACAAACAGAGTAGGGTGGTATTTTCTGGTGATTTCTGTGCAGTAGACATGATTTGCTATACAGATGTGTATGTTAGAATCTGGAACCTAGTGGAAAAGGGAGTATTTTAAGGACACCCAAAAGCTACCTGTTTCCGTGTTAATTCTCCAGCAAGACCTGAACCTATACTTCCCTATCCCTAGAAGTGTCTTCCCTTCTCAACTAAGTTCTTTATGTTTCTTAGTAGTGATCTCATGCATCATTTAGTTACAAAACCTCAGTATTTTCTCCCTCTTAAAACATATTAACCATTTTTGTGCTTTGTAAATAACCATCCATCTCTCCAGTGGAAGAGATCATTTGGCTTCATAGTTTATAAATGCTACATGGGGCCAGTCACAGTGGCTCACGCCTGTAATCCCAGCACTTTGGGAGGCCAAGGCGGATGGATCACAAGGTCAAGAGATCAAGACCATCCTGGCCAACATGGTGAAACCCCGTCTCTACTGAAAATACACAAATTAGCTGGGCGTGGTGGCACACGCCTGTAGTCCCAGCTACTCGGGAGGCGGAGGCAGGAGAATGACTTGAACCCAGGAGGCAGAGGTTGCAGTAAGCTGAGACTGCACCACTGCACTCCAGCCTGGTGACAGAGCGAGACTCCATCTAAAAAAATTTAAAAAGCTACATGGGTGTGTTTAACTCTCCGTCTATTATCCTCTTCATGTGTAGATGGCATTACTATAATTTGCTCTCATCAGACCATATCCTCCAGGTGGTTTTCCATTGGAGGAGCTTCATTTGCACCAAGCCACTCTGCCTTTCACCTTGGTTGCTAGATAACTGAGGTATTTGCAGAAGCATTATGTTGAGCACTTGAACGAGGTTAAATGGGCCCATCAAAACTGAGTCCATCACAACCTTTACAACACCTTGTTAAAAGGAGTCAGTTATGCCTCCTGTTTTTGACACATAGAATGCATTCTCTGGCATTTAATTCATACATGGATTCATGCACACTTTATTAAGCCAACATTTTCCAGAGTGTTGTCATGAGATATGATTAGGTCTCTGGCCTAATATGTTTGACATGTATACTTGGTTAAACAAAACTAAGCAGATTTTTTCACTTTGAGACTTCTTAGGCCTTTTAATATGCTAACACATATTATGATTCTCTGTGGGGAAATACATCTCCTAAATACATTTGCCCATTTGTAGGGAGTAAATCACAGGACTCGTATTTCAAGGTGCACATTGAGGTAAACAATTTCCTAAATACAGTTAACTTGAGGGAGGGTGTGGGTCAGCTCTTAATCTCTGTATCTAATCAACTCAGCTCAAAGTTCCAAGTTATGGCCGGGTACAGTGGCTCACACCTGTAATCCCAGCACTTTGGGAGGCTGAGGCGGGCAGATCACAAGGTCAGGCGATCGAGACCATCCTGGCTAACACGGTGAAACCCTGTCTTTACTAAAAATACAAAAAATTAGCCGGGCGTGGTGGTGAGCGCCTGTAGTCCCAGCTACTTGGGAGGCTGTGGCAGGAGAATGGCGTGAATCTGGGAGGCGGAGCTTGGAGTGAGCCGAGATTGCGCCACTGCACTCCAGCCTGGGCCACAGAGCGAGACTCCATCTCAGAGAAAAAAAAAATTAAAAAAAAAGTTCCAAGTTATTTCTTTAGCAAATAGTTCACTGAAATATGAAGCATCTTGTATGACCGTCCTCAAAACTATGTATACCTCCTATTTTCTAAGAGTTGTCACACAATGTGGTGATTATGTTATGATGAGATTGAGAGAAGCAGTAAGAGATGCACTGTTTTGAAAGAAGCCTGGGCAGGCTAATTGGCTGTTCACTTGTTCTATCTTATGAAGAATGCTGGCCAGATGTAGTGGCTCATGCCTGTAATCTCAACACTTTTGGGAGGCTGAGGCAGGTGGATCACCTGAGGTTAGGAGTTCCAGACCAGCCTGGCCAACATGGCGAAACCCCGTCTCTACTAAAAAGACAAAAATTAGCCGGGTATGGCGGTGGGCGCCTGTAGTCCCACCTCAGTCGGGAGGCTGAGGCAGGAGAATCGCTTGAGCCCAGGGGTGAAGGGCGCAGTGATCTGAGATCGCACCACTGCACTCCAGCCTGGGTAACAGAGCGAGACTCTGTTTCAAAGAAAAAAATGTTAATTATACACATATATCCATATAAAATGAATATGGGGGTGGCCGTGTTTGGGTTAGAATTAATTTTAAAATCAAAACTTCCTAAAAGCAGACTAATCTCTATTATAGCTTAAAAGGTTATAAGAGCAAGTCACCTGCTGTCCAGCCTGGTTGACAGAAGAGTGAGACCCCCCCCCCATCTCTAAATTAAAAAAAAAAAAAAAGAAAAAGCAAATCTTGATACAGTTGTCACCGCCTTATCCATGGTTTCTTACCCTTGGTCAAACCATAGTCAAAAAATATTAAGATATTTTTAGAGAAAGACCACATTCACATAACTTACAGTATATTGTTATAACTTTACTTTTCTTTTCTTTTTTTTTTTTTTTTTTTTTTTTTTGAGACAGAGTTGTTCTGTCGCCGAGACTGGAGTGCAGTGGCGCAATCTCCGCTCACTGCAAGCTCCGCCTCCCGGGTTCACGCCGTTCTCATGTCTCGGCCTCCAAGTAGCTGGGACTACAGGCGCCGGCCACCATGCCTGGCTAATTTTTTTGTGTTTTTAGTAGAGACGGGGTTTCACCGTGTTAGCCAGGATGGTCTCAATCTCCTGACCTCGTGATCTGCCCACCTCGGCCTTCCAAAGTGCTGGGATTACAGGCGTGAGCCACCGCACCCAGCAACTTTTCTATTTTAATCTCTTACTGTGCCTAATTTATAAATTAAATTTTGTCTTAGGTATGTATGTATAGGGAAAACATATAGTATACTTAGAGGTCAGTACTGTCGGTGGTTTCAGGCCTCCACTGGGGGACCTTGGAAGGTGTTCCCCTCAGATAAAAGGGGACTACTTTATCTGGATAATTTTTCTTTCATCACCTAAAATTTATCTAGAGAGCGTCTACCCTAAAAAGTCTGTTGTGGCATATGCTGACATGCTTGTGTAGTCTGTTACTTATAAAACAATGCTAAGAGCATTTCTCTGATCATTTTCTGCAAAGAACTACAGAGAAACTGCCTGTTTTCATCCTGCAGGGTGTCTACCACTGCCACCAGTAGTACAGCTTTTTAATCTATTCAATAGTAATCTGTTTATCTCCAAAGAAATGAACTGAAATGGTGGACTGATCTTAAATACCTATTTAAGATCTTAATGGGACAGGCGCGGTGGCTCACGCCTGTAATCCCAGCACTTTGGGAGGCTGAAGCAAGTGGATCACAAGGTCAGGAGATCAAGACCATCCTGGCCAACATGGTGAAACCCCGTCTCTATTAAAAATACAAAAATTAGCCGGGAGTGGTAGTGTGCGCCTGTAATTCCAGCTACTCAGGATGCTGAGGCAGGAGAATCGCTTGAACCCGGGAGGTAGAGATTGCAGTGAGTCGAGATCGTGCCACTGCACTCCAGCCTGGGCAACAGAGCAAGACTCTGTCTCAAAAATAAATAAGTAAAAAGATCTTGATGCAAAATAAATTAATCAGAGTGAACAAGTTTGTTCATCCAACTCATAGGTTAGGAAAATTGTCCTTAATCGCTGAAGATCTTAAGTGTTGAAGGTCTAACTGGGGTGAGGAGTACAGCCTTTGGTCAAAATGCCTGATGTCAGCACAGGACATAGAGAAGTAGGCAGAAATAGTCTCACCTTGAGATGGGCAAAGTAGGGGTAAGACAGTGTTAGAATAGGCTGTGAACCAACCAGGTCAGCCATCAGCATTTTAAATAATCAGATGTTTAGTAGTGCTTTTCTTGTTTGTGTCTTTCTCTTTACAGAGGAATACATGAGCAGTGATGCTAAGAATGTTAACTTACATTCTTACGTGGATACCATCTCATTTTTGTCCTTTTTTGACTCTACAAATTAACACTCCCACCTGTTTATCTCTTAAAGAAAACAGACCATAGGCTGAAATCATATGCTTTTGTTTTGAGCTGCATTTATGCAAACTTTATTTGCGAAATGGGCATGCTAGGTCTCAGCCAGTGCTTTGAATATCTGAAAATGTACCTTTTCCACCCCACCTCCAGTCTTTATCTCATGAATGTCATTACTCCTTAGATTGATGGGTCAACCTTGAGAACGATCTGCATGCAGCATGGCCCACTGCTGACATTCCATCTGAATCTAACCCAGGGCACTGCCCTGATCCGATACAGCACCAAACAGGAGGCGGCCAAGGCCCAAACTGCACTGCACATGTGAGTATTCGGTCCTACACCCACGTAGACAAACATGCATGAAGATGCACCCGTGAGTATTCTGGCAGCTGCTGAATTAAAGATGCACCAGAACATACACAAAGAATGGCACCGTCACACGTGCATCTGCAAGTCTCGAGTGTGGAGGTGCCAGGTCTTTTCCACCTGAGCTTGGATTGTCCTGTATATATCAGAGGCTAGTCGTCAGAATTCCAAATGTAAATAATTTGTGAAGTAGTGAGTAAATTCTAAGTAACATAAAACAAAGCTAGGGCCGGGCGCAGTGGCCCACGCCTGTAATCCCAACACTTTGGGAGGCCGAAGCGGGCGGATCATGAGGTCAGGAGATGGAGACCATCTTGGCCAACATGGTAAAACCCTGTCTCTACTAAAACACAAAAAATCAGCCAGGCGTGGTGGTGGGTGCCTGTAGTCCCAGCTACTGGGAAGGCTGAGGCAGGGGAATCTCTTGAACCTGGGAGGCAGAGGTTGCAGTGAGCCGAGATCACGCCACTGCACTCCAGCCTGGTGACAGAGCAAGATTCCATCTCAGAAAAAAAACACACAGCTAATAGAAGTGCCATTGTTTTTCATAATAGAATCTAGCTGCTTACTCCAGCCTCTTTGCAGATGACGAAATACTGTGGTCTTGGTGGGTAGCAGGGTCTTTGCTTAAATTAGGTGGCGCTAGATCAGACTTTGCCCATCCTCTTCCCTGCCACTGTCAAACTGGTGGACGGAGAAGACCTGACTGCCCTTGGCTGCAGATGCCATGACAGAAAGCTGGACACACTGCAAGCCAGGGATGAGGAGGCTCAGGCAGCGAGGAGCCCCTGAGAAAGAGCAGCACTTCCGGGGGCTGAAGCCAGGTTGCTTCGATGCTTTGGGTATGGTCTTTTGCCTCGTAACTCACATGGGGAAAGAAAGAGACCATGTTTTTCTTTCCTTTTTATCTAAGGCTTTATTTATTTTGTTTTAGAGCAGTTTTAGGATCACAGCCAAATCGAGAGGAAGATAACAAAGATTTCTGTCATATCTCCTGCTGCCACACATGAATAGCCTCCACTATTATCAACATCCTCCACCAGAGTGGTGCATTTGTCAAGATGGCTGAACCCCTCCTTATCACCAAAAGTCTGTAGTTTACATTAGAGTTCACTCTCGGCCTTGTACTATATGTGGTTTTGGACAAATGTATAATGACGGGTATCTACCATTACAGTATCAGAGTCCTCTGCCAGTTCAGTCATCCCTCTTAGCCCCCCACAGACACACACGTTTTTCTTGATAGCTAAGTTGTCTAGAATATATAAATTCCATACACCAAGAAATATCAGAATATAGTATTCTCTAGTAGTCCTTGGTTATCCTGAGCTTTGGTGATGCCTTGTTGCTTTACATCATTACTTCTCAATTACCTGGCAGTCTGGTTGAAATACAAGTTCTGGACCCAGAGGTCTTGGGTGGAGCTTGGACTTTGCATTCTAAAAAGCATTCATGGATATGGCAGCTTCTAGTCAAAGGATTGCACATTGAATGTCAAGGACTGGGCAGTCGCTCCCTCCGTGTGCTTTAGGATTTTCCTGAGATCCATAGCTCTCTTTCCCTCCCTTCTTCCAGGTGTGTGTTGGGAAACACTACCATCCTTGCTGAGTTTGCCACTGATGATGAAGTCAGCCGCTTTCTGGCACAAGCTCAGCCCCCTACACCTGCAGCAACCCCGAGTGCACCAGCTGCGGGGTGGCAGTCGCTGGAGACCGGCCAGAACCAGTCAGATCCCGTGGGACCTGCTCTGAATCTTTTTGGTGGGTCCACTGGGCTCGGGCAGTGGAGCAGCAGCGCTGGTGGCAGCAGCGGGGCCGATCTTGCTGGCGCTTCGTTGTGGGGGCCCCCAAACTATTCTTCTAGCTTATGGGGAGTCCCAACGGTGGAAGATCCCCATAGGATGGGCAGCCCTGCTCCTTTACTACCTGGTGACCTTCTGGGAGGAGGGTCGGATTCAATCTGAACTTAGAACTTTCAACTCTGACCTCGTGACCTTTTTTGGAACAGCAGCAGCACTAACTTGACCTTTTCGTTTTTTTTTTCAACTTGCAATAAATACATTTTTAAAAGGAAAAAAGAAAACGGAGAGAAAAAAAGGTGGGTCATTGACAGACTGTCTGAGCACATAGTTGCCTCCCTTATAACTTCAGTTTTTTCGTTTGGAATATGAATCCAAAAAGAGAACATATCACTCTTGAAATACTTGAATCATGAACGCCAACCTAGAAAGACAATGTGAAGCAAGTACACATACCATTTAAATTTAAACACAAAAAAATTAAAAAAATTAGTTTCTAGTTTTTCACTTTTTTCATGTTATATGGAAGTTGTTGCTAAGAAACATATATACTGAAAAAAATAGCTTTTTAACTTTGTTTGCACTGGGTGTGTTTCCGTCCTTAGGTCTACCATGTTTGGGAGGGAGGGAAATTCAAAAGAATTGTTGGGGGAGGGGGGAGGGAAGACTTGACGGAGCCTCACTTTAAAAACGAAAACACAAAAAACCTAAAAAAAAAAAAAAAAAAAAAAAGGAAAACATTTGTGATTGGCTGGTTGATAAATACCAGTGTGTTCTGGCACATGTAACTGCCCAGGCATGCTCGTTCTGGTGTGTGTGTGCACGTGTGTTCATGTGCATTCGCGTGCATCCTTCTCTGTCTCTGTGTGTGCCTGTGTTCTTCCCTTCTCCTCCTGCCCCACCCTGACTTCTCAGAAAGCTGCATCGCTGACAGTCCGCAGGCTGGCTGGCCGGCCCATCTGCTTTTTATTTTATTTTTTTTGACTATGAGAACACACAGGCCCGGAGAGCCACTGCTACTAAAGCAACTCCATTGGGCTGCATTAAGATGAACAGAGTGCTTTTTAATGATGAAAGCAGGGAGCTCCTTTCCATTTGCAACTTAGCCTGAATGTGGGGTTTCTCTGGCTGTTCTTTTGACCTAGCAGTAGAGTGGAGCACTGCCAAGTCCAAAAAACTAGAGCAGGAGGTACCTCTTGGAGCAGCTGTGTGTTTATTTCTGTTTTTTTTTTTTTTTTTTTTTTTAAGTGAATGGCCACCAGGCACATCTGAGTATCTGTTAAGTTTCATGCAGGCCTTTTCGTTAGTTTGAAATGGGAACGGAAGATAGCTTTTGATTATGCGATGTCTCAAAAACAGAAAAACTTTGTTCCCTCTTTCCTTATGATCAGGTTTGAGAAATTCTTCAAAAAATTAGGTGAAGTTGAGTTACATATTTCTTTTGGTTGGTTCTCTTTTTCATTTTATGAAAACAGAAAAGAATAAGTGGTGAGCAGCCTCCTGAAAGCATCTGCAGCTACTCCCTCTGCTCCTTTCTCGCCGAGCGTTACCTGTGCCAGGCCGTGGCGCGTTACAGCACCAGGCCATCACTGACAGAAACGTTTACTTAACGAATGTTCTTAAACCAGTGTGTACTTCAAGCGTTTCCTTTCGTTTCTCTCTGTTGTGTATTTCCTGTGTATGTGGTTTTGCTTAGGCAGGTATAACTTAGCGAAGACTTTTAAGTATTGCACCTTTTTTTGGTTTTTGACCTCTTCCCCCCACCTTGTAATTTTGCTTTTTTTATTTCGGTATTTAAATACTTTTTTTTTTTTTAAGCATCAATGTAGTAGTACTCTGGGCCGAACAGGGGGCAACGTTTAATCTACAGTTATCACCAACATGTATGTACTTATGTTGGAATCAAAATGTATCAAACTGCTTATTGTGAAGAGAATTATTGCAGACCTGAAGGGGGCGAAAAACCAGATAGGGTGGGGGGATGGATGCCGGTGACGTGCTAGCACTTGTGTGGACATCCCAGTCTGCATTATACTGTTTAACATAAAGTGCCGACATTTTGTACCAGCAAATACCTGCCCATTCCAACCCTTGGTGGGAGCAGACCTCTACTGTCCTCTGTAACTTGCTGCTATTGAGGACAAGGGAGTTTTTCTTTCTTTAGCGTCTTCAGTGAAGGATACAATACAACAATGCCTAATGTATTTGACTTTTAGCTTGTGTCTGTGTGTAGGTGGGTGGGTGGGTGTGTATAGGAAAAGCCTGAAACAAGTTATTTGCATTTCAGTGGTTTTGTGAGACAAAGAATGGGAAATTCTGTAGCCCCTCTGGCTTACCCTGTTGATTATAAACCTAGCCTCAAAAGAGATTGACAGGCATGACTCAAGTGAGTGTTCACATATACAAGCCTGCATGAGCCCTCTGTGGGTAGGTGGTCACACTTGGCGTCTGCAGCATTGACTTGGCCCCGCTGGGTGCCTTGAGCATGCCCTCTTCCTGCTCTCCAATTTGAATCACCACCGTGCCCCTTCCACCACTGTTCCCCATACAAAAGCTCTCCTTCCAGCAGCCCCCACTGACCGCTCTCTGTGTGGAGCAAAGTGCTGTCATGCAGTGACCACCAGGTGAAGAGCAGCTTGTATTCAGACATCTAGAGAAGGTTAAATCTTAGTGTCCCTGGGCCAGGAGCATATCCCAAGGCTCCTGCGAGCCAGTGGTGACCCTGTCCACTGCCGCTCTTGGTTCACTGCTGTGTCCTGCCCCACCCCCCTCTCCTCCTGCCTGTTGGTTCCTTTACCTGCACTATGGGTTAGTTGAGTTCCTTACGATACTACGGTGAAAGCCGGGTGCTAGAGCCCCTCTTGTTTACAAGACATAATGAGGGATTTGAAATATGTAAAAATAAACATGAGAAGCTAAAATGTTCTTCCATCATAAGCTTAAAGGGAAAAAAACTAAAAACTTTAAAAAAAAAAAAGACCAAAAAGTGCGTATATATATACATATAAATATATATTTTAGATGAAGACTAACTCTGGGAGCATTTAACAGTGTTTTTTGTTTCTGTTTTTAACATTTGTTTTCCTGCTTTAAAATTTGCAAGCATTCTCAGGAATTCTAGGGTAGGAAGCCAGTTTTTTGAAGATGGTTTATTTAACCATATCTTATCCTAGAGAGATGGCTGTTTCTTTCCTGTTAATAAACTTTTACAAGTTCCTGAAACTTCAGAAAGTTTAAACAATTTTTACTTAAAAAAATGTAAAAAGAAAAGTCTCCAAACATTGTCATACTGGGGATCACACATTTTAAAACACATAGAAATATTTTTTAAAAATTATCAATTTAGCAGCAACAGGTAAATTCATTACCTTAAAAATATGGGAGAAGGATTAAGCTTTGTAAGAGCTCGATCATGGATTCTTTTGAAATTGTGTGTAGTTTAATGGGAGAGTGTTTGGTGTGTATAGATGAGAATGCCATCACTTTGTTCCTTTCCATTTGAGACTGAACTGAAATCTCCCCTAGTAATTTTTATTTTTTTAAAGGAACCCTTCTCCCTGTCCCCACAACCCCAGCAACAAAAGAAAGGAAGGAAGGAAGAAACAACAGCTTAAAAAAAAAAAGTAATCTGTAAAATAGTACAGTTGGATTGCTGAGAATCTATGTAAAGAGTTAGGAAATATAGGTTAATAATTTTTGGAACAAATTTTAAATATAGGCATTACTAGAGGAAAATTATCTATGGACTGTCCTATTAATGAAGAATGTCTGTCTTACCTCCGTTTGTTTTGGGAGGAGGAGAAAATATAGAAGAATCTAATAAGGAACAAGTGATTTTACTTTTTTAGCTCCCAGCTACTGTTGTGCTTGTTTTAATTGCTGTTTTGAAGATCTGCTGCTTAATTATCCCCATCCCTTAGCCGGAGATGTGGAGTGTTTCCTTTCAGTTTTTGGTGATGTTGAATTCTTTTGTATTCCTTCCTGGGGCCAGGGGTCAGAATTCCCAAGCATGACCACAGCTTCTTTTAAACATTAAGCTTCCCAGTGGGAAAGAAACTCCAGCTCGACAGGTAAAGGGAGTGGGTGGGGTTGCTGCCTGCAATTTCTCTAAAACCGCTTTAGTGCCTTCGTACATACACCCAGACATCCTGAGCAAGGGGGACGCACATGTGTGTGCGTGTGGTCCGGTCACTCCACAGATGTAAGATACTCTCCCATAAAGGACATTGGAGTGGTTCTGGACAGGCCCCAAAGGCAGTGGGCTGAATTTAAAATAAATAAACAAACATCAAGCAAGTTAATATGTTTATGTCTCAATAATGTAGAATGCCAAGTTCCTTCCTGTGTCGTGTGCCCTCCGTTACTGTGCATTGACTCCTCCAGGTGTGTAATTGTGACAACTGCAGTGATTTGGAAAGTCTCTTTGTGTTGGGCCAATAGAAAGGGGTTCCTGTTCTGCTCTTGTCCTTTGTCTCCTCCCCTTTTCCCCCAGACCTCCGCCTTCTTTTTGTCAACTTGCTGGGAGCTTTGCTTTATTGGTTGGCAGTGACCTAAGAACAGGATATGGTGAGGATGTCATGGAAGAGAAGAGCTCTTTCCGTGGTATTCTTCGGCAAGAGCCATGTCTACTAAGAGGTTAGGTGACTTCAGTGTACTTACAAAATTCAGTGAGAGTGCCTTCTTCTCTTCTACTACACTCTGGCATAGATACAGGCTTGCTGGTCACCTCTCATTACATAGATTTATTTTAAAAACATTTTGATTATGTTAATTTGAGCTTTCCCTTTTTTTTTTTTTTTTTTTTTTTTTTCTAGTTACTTCTTTGTAAAACACTTGATTACTAGTGGCTTAGAGGTGTGTACATCTCTTGAACATCACAGACTTGGTTTCTACCTACCACACGAGTAGCCAAAAGAAAAGAAGCACTAATAGGGAAAGGGGTGTCTCACACCAGACAGAGGACCTCTGCTGTCAATTAGATCCAGTGTCATGACCTAACTTTAAGTATTTAAAAGAGTTCAGATCTCTGAGACACTGTGAAGAAATGGATGGCTCGTGTAACATCTCTGATCCCTCAGTCCCCAATCCTGGACATGTTTCATTTACAACATTCATAGGAGTTAACTTAGCAGTGTTGCAAGTTAAGGTTCCAAACCAAATTATTTAATCAGTGTCCCCCCAATAAATCATTTATCCATTTATTGCCAGTTAGTTTTATTTATAGCAACTTGATTTCCTATGAGTATGGCTCCTGTTCTAAGAATTTTCCCACCTCTTCTGACATGAATGTAGCATAAGTTAGCAATCGTTTCTTCCAAACTCCTGTGGGTTGAATATGGTATATAAGGTATGCAAGAGGAAAAAGAAAGAAAAAGATAAAACTCCCGCCTGAGAATTTGGAAGCACCTTTATTAATACATATATCTCACAGAAACTAGAAGCTCATAGGCTGTTAACTCTTTGCAACTATTCACTCATTTTTACCACTTTTTTTTTGGAGGGGGGTGTGATTTTTGTACGGTTAACAGCCAGATTCCATTTCGACCTCAGATGCTGTGTACTTTTTAATTTCATTTTTTATATTCTGCCATCTTGACTCTTCTTTAAAACAGAATGAAAATGTCTGCATGCTGAGCAAAATGCTTACGCCAAGCCTGTTTTTCCCTGCAGAGTAAACAGGATGTTTTCAGCAGACTTGGCTGTAATAGCCATCTCTAAGATTAGGGAACAATTGAGTCTTTATGTAGAAAAGATCCCTTTTTTCCCCATCCTCAGAGTTAAAATTCAACATTTAAAGCTTTATAGGTTATTGTTTTAGATTTGAGATTTTTAAGTATCTGTAAGATCTTTAGGAGTGAGATAAATTTTTAGCTGGTTAAAAAAAATCAAACTTTCCTCTGCAGTGTTTTTGCCATGTTTTGTCACACTTCATGTGTATGCATTAACTATACTTCTTAGTGTTACTGCAAAAAAACAAAAAACAAAAAAAAAGCCTTGTTCTTTAATTGTGTTTTTCCTCCTGTGAGTGGACAACTAAAGCCGCGTGATAATGCGGATGAAAATATTCTAGTCTGTGTGTATACAATGAATTGTCAGTCTTCAGACCTCATGGTCATTAAGAAAATAGGGAACTCACAAACCCTGCTGCACACCACATTTACTTCTTTATCTGCAAGTACAGGGAGGCCATACAGTCAAGAAACACAGCTATACATAATGCTGTTGAGGACATCATCATTCTGTAAGAAAACAGAATATTATCTAGATTTCCAGAGTTAGTGCAGACCCTGTGATAACAGTGTGTGGGTTTGTGGCCAGTGCCAAAGGTGTGTGTATTTTCAGAAACGGTCCCTATTTGTCAGTGATAGTGTTTTTTTTTTTTTTTTTCTTGATCTTAAATTTGACAAAGGGGGTGGTAATATCACATTCTTTAGATTTGAAATAATTATCAGCTCCAAGAATCTGTGAACATAGTAATAACAATAAAAATTCAACATCGACCCTCCCTAACCTGCTCACCATACCTCCCCACCCCGTGCCTCTGAAGAAAGAGGCCTTGAACATCTACGAGGTGGTAAAGGGGGACACTGGCCAGGGAGTGGAGAGCTACTCCTCCAGCAGCTCAGCACCCACACTGCCCTCATGCGTGTGGCCACCAGGACCAGATCCGGAGTGATTGTGGCGTACCCCTAATATTTGAGTAGTTTTTAAGCTGTCAAGTCTCTTGTCATAACCTCCTACCGCCACCCAAAAAAGTAACGAAAGTTGCAGTAACTGCCGGTGTTTGCCTCACCGAATTTAAATCGTTCCCTTTTCAGTTAGCTATATACCTGAATTTGTTTTTAACAAGAAACTGTACATGGCCAGGAAAAATGGTACTACCTTGGCCAAAGGGTCTTTGCAAAAAGCTCAGTCTTCAGTTCCTCACTGTGACCAGTGCTTGTTTTGTTCATGGGAGGGGAAAGATCAGATAAATAGGCAAGAAGTATTCTGTTTTAAATAAAGAATAAATAGTGTCCATTTAAAGCACTTTGTGCCTCAGCTTCATTTTTAAACTATAAATCATTGCTTTGGAAATAAATTCCCAATTATAATTGACCCATTTCTAGCCAATATCAACAAGTTGGGATGGTTTTTTTTTTTCTTTTTTTTTTTTTTTAAAGGGAAATTCCTCTTTACTGCTCACAGTAAGCTGCAAAAGAAAGTTGTCAAGGTGGCTTATGATGCTGTTGTAGCAGAGCTGTGAAAGGAAGTGCTTTGCTTTCTCTCCCGCCTTCCAGAATCTGGCGTTCCTTCCCCTTAGGCTACTGAAAGGTGTGTACAACTCCCAGAGGGGTGGCTGTAAAAGTTGACTGGAGGCAAAGTGGAGTGGCCTTATTGCCAGGACTAGCCCTACAGAAGAGCTTTACAGAGAGGAGGACAGTACATCCTGTGTGTGTTCGCCAAAAATGGGAAAGGTGGGTATTTATGCAAAACAAAATAAAAACCTTTGGAACCCTTTAAGAAGTTACATACCTTTTAAAGGTAGTATAGTTTCTCACCAAGTGATGCATTTTAGCATGACACTTCTTGCCAGAAATTTTCGGATAAGTTAGAATAAATGTGTTTAAAACATCATCCACACCCCTTTTAAAATTTTGTCTAAGGAATTACTTAAGTATAGTATTTCTGAATGTGCCTTTGTGAGTACAGAAACCGTCTGTTCTAGGAAGAGGCTATCCGTTGGATACAAACAAAAAGACGGTCAGCTTAAGTCTTTAGGGAAGTCAGAGTTCCTCCTGGAAGTCCCAGGAGCAGCTGTTGAGATTTCATTAGCATCAATATTGCACAGTGTAGAGTTGAGTGGAAGAGATTCTGGGACTTGGGAGAGGAGACAGGGGAAGGTACCCAGGCGACGCAGACCCACGTTAGTCCAAGAGCGCAGGTTTACACATCTGCATTCCCTACTTTTCTCTGTCTGTATGTTTGTGCTCATGTGGCTGTGGCTGTTTTGTTTTTTGTTTTTCTGTAAGCACTAGAGAATTGGAATATGGTGATACTTGTGACACATTCATGCATGTAAACAAGGCGTTTTCCAGCTTCTGCCGTGTGCGGAGCGGGCAGCACACTTACCCTTTGAGTCTGTGTCCTGAGGCGGCCATTACGTTCCCACATGGGCGTCACGTCACGTTGCTGTTGATGCAAGCAGGGTATTACACGCAAGGAAAAGGGGTTTTGAAGAGTTAAGATTGAAGTGTTTGAGAAAGAAAAGAGAAAAATCTGAAATATTTTATTTCTTCAGAGCTATTATAGTTGAACACAGAAATCTGCAGTGTCTTTATTTGTTTTTGTGTTTTAAACAATTTCACCTCTTCTCCCCACTCCTATCTTCTAAAGAAATATCAAGCAAATGCTAAGGGCCATTTCCATGATTCCTCAGAGCTCCCCCAAAGAGGAAAACAGTCCCTCCTGCTCGATTCCTTCAGCTTCATTCAGGAAGACACAGGGAGGAGAGATGCTGCTTCTGCACTTTGCTCTCATCCCTCTCTCATGGCCTTGAAATGTATTATTATGCAAATGTGAATTTTGATACTGAATTTAAGAAGAGGTTGTTGGATTTTTTTTTTTTTTTCAAAAAAAAAAAAAAAGTCCCACATGTGGTCATCGTCGCTTCTTTATGTTGTAAGGTGAATTGTAACTATGCATTCTGCAAAGGGGGTGGGGAGGAGAGGGCAGAAAGGGGAAGGGAGTAGCTTTGCATCCTTGTTCTCCAGTTTCTGTGTCCATGGTGTCCCCGTGTCCTGGAGGGGAAGGGGAGTGAGAGATGAATGTGGTAAGGTCAGCACAGTGAGATAGAGACCTCTGAGTCCTCTTGCCACTGTTGCTGGCAGGTCTGATGGCCAGGTAAATTCCAGGGGGCCTGCAGTTCCTGTCAACCAATGTGGTTCAGGATTCTTGATCCTAGCCGTGCAGTGTTAATCCAGTGCAGCAATGGAACTCCACAGGCTCCAGTGTTCTCTGGAAAAAGTACTCATCCTTTCCTGAATTCAGAGCCCTTCAAGCTCAGGAAACCACGCCTCACTCGTGCTGACCTGAAAGTTAATCTTTAGGTCAATTTTGAAAAACTCCGCCGCCTCTCTCCTTGTTAATATTTCTTTCTTCCTTTTTAATCATGTTTAAGTGAATTTACTCTTAGTTATAAGGAACTGTCCTGCTTTGTGAGGAAGAGGGCTGTTGCTTGTCAGGCAAAAAAGTTTTCTCTTCCCTACCCACCATCCCTCTCTCTGCTTCCCTTGCATTTGGCAGGCTGTATGAAGCCAATGAGCTGTGAGGTGTTTTGACAGGGGAGGTCTGCATGCAGCCTCTTCTTTGTCCTAACAATTCCTTTGTTGATCTTGCCTGTGATGAATCATAGCACCTGCATTGCTCTGGTCTAGGCATTATTTGCAACACACAGTATCGTAAGCGAGAGATTGTTCTACCTATATTCAGTGTTTTCCATGCAGCAATTCTTCTTGTTGACGTTCACAGTACTGTAACGAGTAACAGACTTGATCACAGTCTCCTCGTGCCTGTGCAGGGCTGCACAGGCATGATCTTATCAGGGTTCCAATCTGTTAGATTGCCTTTAAACAAAAAAAACAACAAAAAAATATAATCCTGACGTTTCAACTGTCTCACACAAAATAATACCTCGAGGTACATTTCCCCCTGCAATGTAAACCCTTAACTCCTCTCTCCTTTCTGACATCAGTGGATTATCCTTTTTAAAATATGAACATGTAAATAGGAGGATAACTTCAAAAAACATTTTCTTTGCTGTGAAAGTAACCCTAAAATATGTTTTCTTCTTTTGTTTTTTTTTTTGGTTTTTGTTTTTAAGCCATCAGAAGTTTCAGATCTTACTCTTTCATGTTTAAGAGGAAAGAGCAGAGCAGGTCGGGGGAGCCGGTTTGCATTTGTGGTGGAGGGGTGTTATCTCCATTGCCTCCCATACAGTGACAGCAGACCAGTATGTAAACCCTGTCTTGGCTGGGCGTGGTGGCTCACACCTGTAATTCCAGCACTTTGGGAGGCTGAGGCGGGCAGATCACCTGAGGTCAGGAGTTTAAGACCAGCCTGGCCAACATGGTGAAACCCCATCTCTACTAAAAAATTAGCCGGACGCAGTGGCGCGCGCCTGTGGTCCCAGCTGCTCGGGAGGCTAAGGCAGGAGAATTGCTTGAACCCGGGAGACGGAGGTTGCGGTGAGCCGAGATTGCACCACTGCTCTCCAGTGTGGGCAACAGAGCGAGACTTCGACTCAAAAAATAAAAATAAAAAAACAAAACACACACACACACACAAAAACCCTGTCTTAAATAGCTGCCATCTCTTCCAGCAATTTAGTGCCAGGGTAAGAAGTGTCTGAATTTCTCTCTTCCAGAAGATCCATCCCCTGCAGGGACTCCAGAATGTTCTCCACACAATACCTGGAGCTCTCAACCGTTCTTGGTTCAGACACACACATACACACCCCTTGAGTAACTCAGTATCATTTTGTAGTTCCCAAAAGGATGTAGTCCCTGGCATTTTGGTTTGCGCTGTAGAATCCATAGCCTTGTCACTTTATGTTCTGGAAATGTACTGATTTCTTACTCGGGAGGAAACTTGTGTAAGGAGATGTGCAAACCACCCTGAAAGCCATGTGCATCCTCAGCTCTTCCATTAGCCCCTCCATGAGCTCGAAGCGACATTAAGTAGAGGGAAATGCTTTTAACAAATGCTGCTCATGTGGATCTGTCAGCTATTGCTTGCCTAGATTTGGGCACCCATGAAACAGGGTTGGAATGGATCATTTTGAATTGCTTCTTTGCAGATACCCCCTTTGCCCCCATCTTTAAGAGAAACCCTTTACTAGTCAAGAAGCCCTTTTCAGTTGGATCTCACTGATCTTGTATAGTGACGACTTCCTTTGAAGGAAGAAGCTTGATTATAAGTGCATGCATATTATCCACCCACCTTCTGATTTGGGCACTGTTGACTTTGGAATTTTATTTATTTTGTTTATCTGGAGGCCCTTTTTCTATCAGTCTCTCATCCCTCATGGGTTCTGCCTGCCCTTATATCTCTTATACAATGCTCCCAAAGGGCTTTGCTGATCTCTGCACTTCTTTCCTGGGACACTTCCCCCACCACCACCCTTTGCACACACCAGTGACCAAAGTGTATGCAGTGATCTCACAGAAGACATCAAAAATGGTGCATGCACCGTGAATGTGCTCACAGAGACACGTGCACAAGATTCTGCACCCTTGGCCTTAATCTCAGTATGACTTAAGGTGCAGGAACATTTTTAACAGGTTTTAAAAAAAACAAAAAACCCTTCTGGGAGGAAAAAAATAAAAAGCAGATAAAACAGCTCAACTGTTCCCACTCCTAACTCTCCACTATGTGCTTATAACTTCACATTGTATGCCCACCCCGCCACCCACCTCATCCCTGTTTTGCGTAACCAAAAAACAGACAACAAAAGCAACCTGAGGAGAGGTTTCTGGACTATTTTATCTGTCTCCATTTAGATGGAGATGTAAATGCTGCTTTGGGTTCCATAATCCTAGGGGGCTATGTTTACATAGTAAAATACATCCTACCAAATCAGGAAACAGTGAATAATGGGAGTCACTTCACAGAGACCAGGAGGACCTGGGGGGGAGGGGGGGCGTAGCAGAGGAGGATGGGTAGAGAAGTACCATTTTAATTATTTGTGACTTGTGGCTTCCTTCCTCCTCTCCTCATCCCTCCACGTCTCTCTTTGCCCCCTTTAGACAGAAGGTGCAGAAAAGGGCATCAAAAAGAGGCTGGATTTTTTAAAAGGCAGCTTTCCAACTTTGCACACAAACAGGTAACAGGAAGGTACAGCAAAAATCCTCTCATCTGAAACACTGTCAGCAGAAACAAAACCTGTAAAAATGATTAATCAGCTGCACATATTGATGCTCTCTGCAAGTTACCTTTAAGTGTTTTTTTTTTTTTTCTTATACTTGAAGTTGCTTTTACGATATTATTTTGGTGGTTTTCTTTTCTCTCTTTGATGGGCAATAGAGAAAGTAGATAATGGGATTTAAGGACGCCTGGGGGAGAAAAGGGAGGATGTGGCATTGTCTTTTTTTTTTTTTTAACATAGAGGTTTAATCAAACTCCCATATGTTGAAATTGCTCCTCATATTACTGGTTTTACATGGACACAGAAACTAGGCACTTTAGAGGTGCACTTGCATGGCAGGCTGGGCCCCCTTTTCTATATTTTATTTTCCTTTTTAGTATAGTGGTACTTAAAATCACTGGTTCACTTAAAAAAACAAACAATAAAATGTTAAACTCTACTAATGTACAAATAAGCTGAAAAGTTGCATTTTATGTGTATTTTTTGCCATAGCAGGTACTGTATTTCTCATGCTGGATTTCAAAAAAAAAAAAAAATTATCAAAAACAAAAAAAACTAAAGGGTGGTGTTTTATTGGATTGTGACAGGTTGAGTAATAAGGAATTAAGTCGTCGTCATTTCATTAAAACTGAGAGATGATGTAATGCATATATAAGAGTTTTCTGAAGGGTTTTTTTGGGCTTTTAAACAGCTTATTTTTGTTTTTGTTTAGTTTTTTATTTTATTTTATTTTGGAAAGATATGATTGTATTATGTGCAACTCAGTTGCTTACATTATAACTACAAAATATTTTTGGGTTCCTGGAAAAAAAAAAAAAGAAAAAAGACTAATAAATGTGTTTGGCTGCTAAGCATTTACTATTGTGGTTTCCTGTTTTATTCTGCCAGTTTAATTTGCTCATTTGTTGAATGTTTATATGTTTTTTCTTATTCTTCTCTCCCTGCTCCACATGTAAAAGCTGTCAGAAATTGAACATTTGAATTTGGGCCGCAACTTTGTCTACCTTGTCTTGTCATGTTTTTGTTAGGGTTGTTGGGTTGGCTGGTTGGTTTGTGCTGCTCACCGCCTGCCCCAATGCTGAACATGGTCTGCCTACAGTGCAGGGTTCAAATTCTCTAAGAGAAATTGATGTTCTCCTTCTGCCTTTGGCTGTTGTCTTGTTTAATCCTAATTTGCATTTGGAATGAGAACATGAGAAGAGAGAAGAGGCCTGCCTAGAGTTCTGCTGCATCCCACTGCTGCGGTGCCCAGGGATAACCAGCGAGTTAGCTTTGTCCAGAAAATGCCATGCTGAGTGCCCGTCTGCCCTGCTTTGGGTGCCGCAACACTGCTGAGGAGCATGGTAACTGCAACTGTTGGGCTAGATTTTCCCCATCTCGGATGTATTTATGGTTAGCTGCTAAAATAGAGACTTGTTGGATATGTAATTGTGAAACACCTCTAGAATGGTAAAGAGGAAGAATGGACAGGAACTAATATTTACTCATTTCCAGATACTTTTGTATCTGATTTTATTCTCAGACTGCTATGAGAGAGATCATTAGGAAGCTGAGGCTCAGAATTTGTTATTTTTATTTTTATTTATTTTTGTTTTTGTTTTTTTGAGACGGAGTCTCACTCTGTCACCCAGGCTAGAGTGCAGTGGCATGATCTCCGCTCACCACAACCTCTGCCTCCCGGGTTCAAGCGATTCTCCTGCCTCAGCCTCCTGAGTAGCTGGGGCTACAGACACGCGCCATCACACCCAGCTAATTTTTGTATTTTTAGTAGAGACAGGGTTTCACCATGTTGGCCAGGCTGGTTTCGAACTCCTGACATCCGGTGATCCGCTCACCTCAGCCTCCCAAAGTGCTGGGATTACAGGCGTGAGCCACTGTGCCCAACCGGCTCAGAATAATTTAATTAGCCAATAGAAGGTTGCATTGATTGAGTGCTTACTATAAGCTGAGCGCTATTCTAAGCATGTGATGTATATGCATTCTGTTAACTGAAACTCATTGTCATGGGTGAAACCAAAATAGGACAGATTGGATTCAAAAGTTATACCAAGGCCGGGCACAGTGGCTCGTGCCTGTAATCCTAGTATTTTGGGAGGCCAAGGTGGGCAGATCACTGGAGGTCCGGAGTTCAAGACCAGACAGGCCAACATGGTGAAACCCCGTCTCTACTAAAAATACAAAAATTAGCCGAGTGTGGTGGTGCGTGCCTATAATCCCAGATACTTGGGAGCCTGAGATAGGAGAATCACTTGAACCCAGGAGACAGAGATTGCAGTTAGGCAAGAATGCACCATTGCACTTCAGCCTGGGCGACAAAGCGAGACTCTGTCTAAAAAAAAGTGATGCCCAATTGCCTCTGCTGAAAAATCCCTGGATTTCTGAGAAAAGATCTTAAGGCCTGTTGTACAAAGTGGTAGAGCCATCCCGTCTGTCACCACAAAAGAAGTAAACCTTGAAAAACGGGTAAGAAGAGACGCACCAGATGTTCAAAAACATGGAGGGCCTGCCTGTCACAGGTAGGTGCTCTTATTGAAGAATACAGATCACTGCAGAGACTGTAAAGACCTTTGTTACCAAAGGCTTTGTTTTAAATTTGCATTATTTTAAAAATGTATAAATGGCTAAGGAGTAATATATTGTAGAATTAAAGGTGATTGTCAAGTCTTTAGCGTCTGACCCAGTTTTCCTCACCACAGATGTGTCCTTCCATCACCTTGGGTGACTTTAGTGTCCACATGGAAAATCCACCTATAACCTGGGCTTCTCAACCCTTCCTCCAGCCCAGCCCCCTCACACATACCCATGCTCCCCTCCAGAGTCACTAATTTCAGCATCCTGGACCATGACCTCCTCCTTCCAACTGGCTCCCACTCCTCTGGCTATGTTGACTTCATCAACCACACCCGCCTAATCCAGTTTAGATTCTGTAGCCTGTAATTTCAGTAACACGCTTGCTAATACCCATGCTTTACCTGCCGCTCTGTTTTCTTGACCTATCTGACCACATTCCCACTTAGGAAAAACTCTGACCCCCAGCACCCAAAAGCAGCCCAGCATTGCTGGAAAAAAAAAGTCACTACAGGGCATATGAAGACTCCTGTAAATCCACTGTAACCTACCCCCCAGTGAGACCTTGACACTGTCCAGCAGGCTTCCTGTATTGCTCTGATCAGCTCACTCTACCACTTCTTTCCCAATTACGTTGTTTTTTTAGAGGCAAGGTCTGTGTTGCCCAGGCTAGAGTGTAGTGGTGTGATCATAGCTCACTGTAACCTCGACCTTCTGGGTTCAAGTGATCCTCCTGCCTCAACCCCTGGAGTAGCTAGGATTACAGGTGTGTGCCACCACACCTGGCTAATTTTTTGTAGAGATGAGGTCTCACTGTGTTGCCCAGGCTGGCCTTATCCTCCTGCCTCAGCCTCCCAGAGTGCTGGGATTACAAAAGCGAGCCACCATGTGCGGCTACCCTTCCCAATTTAAGACCTTTTCTGATTTCAAATCTTAACCCCCTTTCTCCCTCAACTGAGGACTTTGCCTACTAGTACACAGATAAAATTAAGAGATATCAGAAAAATGCCCTCAAATTCCTGCTTCCAAACTATGAGAAAGAGAGATCTGTCTCCCTTCTTTTTCTGGTTCCTTCTTCGTTGCTCAGGATCCTTCTTTTCTTGCCTTCTGGTAACTTTTACCTCCGTTACCCATTCTCTCTCCATGTGTTCACTGGGGCCCTCGCTCCCTCCACATGCTTAAGTCCATCCCATGATAAAGCTCATATTCCAGCTGCTGCCTTGCCAACTGCTGCCACATTTTTACTCTCCAGAAATGTTCTCGCTTCCCCTTACAGTCTTCCAATCTGGTTTCTACCCCTATCATTTCACTAAAAGAGCTTTCTTGAAGGTCACTAACAATCTCCCTAAGTCCAGTGGACATGACCATTTGCCTGTTGAGACCACAAATTGTAGATTTCCTTCTGTCTTCTGATGTGTTCCTCTGTCTCCTGTTATCTCTCACGCTTTCATCCTCTTACCTAGCCAGGAAATGGGTTGCATCAGTGCTCAAACCCAGGCCCTCCTTTGTTTGCTGTATACTAGGGTCTTACTCTGTTGTCCAGGCTGCAGTGCAGTGACACAGTCATAGCTCATAGCAGCCCCCAAGTCCTGGGCTCAAGTGATCCTCCTGTCCCAGCCTCCCAAGTAGCTGGGACTACAGGCATGCACCACCATGACCGGCTAATTAAAAAAATTTTTTTTTGTAGAGACAGGATCTTGCAGTTTTGCCCAGGCTGGTCTCAAACTCCTGGCCTCCAGCGATCCTCCCACTTTGGCCGCCCCGTAAGTGCTGGATTACAGTCATGAGCCATCACACCAGCCCATTCCTTTTTCTTAGTTACACCAAGCTCATGCCCCCTCAAGGCTGTTAACACTTGTTTCCTGTGCCCAGAATGCTCTTTCCCCTGGATCTTTGCCTAGTCGCTGAACAAATATGAGACCTTACCCAATTATCCTATCCAAAAATGGTTGTCACAACTCTCAAACCCATCCTGTTTCTCTCTATGCTCGTCTTGCTGTATTTTCTTCATAAAACTTAACCACTCCATAAAATTGTCTTATTTCTTCATTTTCCATCTCCCTTATTGGAATATAAGCATCAAAAAGGGCAGGTTCACCTGCTCCGGGGCCTAAAGCCTCTGTGGTTTTAACCATCTATATGTGAATGACTCCTAAATTCATATCCAACCCTTACCATTGAGCCCCAGACCTGTATATGTAATTGTCTACTCAACATTTCCAAGCACTTAGCTATCTTTTTTTTTTTTTTTTTTTCTTTTTGAGACGGGAGTCTCACTCAGCAGTCGCCCAGGCTGGAGCGCAGTGGCGCGATCTCAGCTCACTGCAACCTCCGCATCCCGGGTTCAAGCGATTCTCCTGCCTCAGCCTCCCAGTGGCTGGGATTACAGGTGCCCGCCACCAAGCCCGGCTAATTTTTTTGAATTGTTAGTAGAGACTGGGTTTCACCATTTTGGCCAGGCTGGTCTTGAACCCCTGATCTCAAATGATTCGCCTGCCTTGGCCTCCCAAAGTGCTGGGAGCACTTAGCTTATCTTAATGATACTGCAAACGCAATAAATCCAAAGCAGAATTTGACCTGTCTGCATGCCCCACCCCCAA
This sequence comes from Pongo abelii, assembly GCF_028885655.2. NCBI lineage: Eukaryota > Metazoa > Chordata > Mammalia > Primates > Hominidae > Pongo > Pongo abelii. Next base: position 46,818,304 of record NC_085929.1, read on the forward strand.
CCCTGTAGTAACTGACATCACCATCAACCCAACAATAAAACCTAAAAACCTAGGAGGATTCTTGGACTCTGCTGCTTCCTTTCCTTCCTTAACTAATTCTTCACCAAGCTGGGTTGATTGTACCTCTTCATCTCTTTTCCTCCTTTCTTTGGCCACTTCCGTTGTCCACGCTAGATCACCTACATCATTAGGTCTTAACCAGTTCACTGCATTAGCCTGGCTGGTTTCTCACTTGATGTTCAGTACCCCCACCTCCAATACATTCTGCATGTAATTGCAGGGATGATATATTTCAAAGCATCAGCCTGATGAAGCCTGGCACAGTGGCTCACGCCTAAAATCCTAGCACTTCAAGAGGCTGAGGCAGGAGGATTGCTTGAACCCAGGAGTTCAAGACCAGTCTGGCAACATGGTGAGACCCTCTCTCTACAAAATTAAAAAAGTAGCCAGGTGTAGTGGTGCGCACCTGTAGGCCCAGCTACTCGGGAGGCTGAGGTGGGAGGATCACTTAAACCCAGGTGAAGGCTGCAGTGAGCCATGGTTGTGCCACTGCACTCCAGCCTGGGGGACAGAGCAAGACCCTGTCTCAGAGAAAAAACCTGATGAATTTAAAATTTTTTTATAGAGATGGGGGTCTCACTTTCTTGCCCAGGCTGGTCTTAAACTCCTGGGCTCACGGGATCCTCCCACCTCAGCCTCCCAAAGTGCTGGGATTACAGGCGTGAGCCACTGCACCTGGGCGAGAAACTAGGTTTTTAAAAGCTTGAAATAAAAACAAAACACTCAGAAGACGTGTTCATTGAATTAGGGCTCAAGAAACAAAATTTCTATTTAGAGATGTTGCTTTAGGTAACAGTGAAAGCCAGCTGGAAGTGTCTACGTAGCGGCCTTTAAAGATCAAGAATCAAAACTGGAGAGCCTGTGGGCTCAGAAGGTAAGTCTTGCAGATGTGCAAGGCGTGTCCAAGGGGAGGAAAGGTGAATCAATTTTTTTTTTTTTTTTTTTTTGAGATGGAGTCTCACTCTGTCACCCAGGCTGGAGTGCAGTGGTGCGATTTCGGCTCACTGCAACCCCCACCTTGCAGGTTCAAGCAATGTTCCTGCCTCAGCCTCCTGAGTAGCTGGGAGTACAGGCGCCCGCCACCACGCCCAACTAATTTTTTTTTTTTTTTTTTTTTTTGTAAAGTCAGAGTTTTACCATGTTGGCCAGGCTGGTTTTGAACTCCTGACCTCAAGTCATCCGCCCACCTCAGCCTCCCAAATGGATCAAATCTTGAGGAAACCTCCCCTACTTCTTTTCCAGGAGTGAGAGGAGAAGCCTCTTCAAAAGGTGACTAAGAGGCCGGGCACATTGGCTCATGCCTGTAATCCCATCACTTTGTGTGACTGAGGTGGGCTGATCACTTCAGCTCAGGAGTTCAAGACCAGCCTGGGCAACATAGCAAGACCCTATCTCTGCCAAAAATAGCTGGGCATGGTGGTGCGTGCCTATAGTCTCAGGTACCTGGGAGGCTGAGACAAGAGGATTGCTTGAGCCCAGGAGGTTGAGGATGCAGTGAGCCGTGATCATGGCACTGCACTCCAGCCTGAGCGACACAGCGAGACCCTGTCCCAAAAAAAACAAAACAAAAAAAATGACCAAGAGCAGTCAGGCAGGGGGTAAAATCAGTACAGTTTAGTTTTCAAAGCAGACAGGAAGGAAATTGTCAAAAATGCTAAATACTTAAATCAGCCGGGAGGGACGAATGAGTAGAGGGAAAAAAAAAAAAAAAACCTATTTGGTTCAAAAGTCAAAATGACATAAAGATGTACACTGGGAAATTTTGCTACCAGTACTGTGCTTGTCTATTCCATTCCCTGCATGATACCCCACACCTTTAATGAGGCAAACAAGTACATATTATGGAAAAGGACATTTTGATTGGTCTGTTAGAGAAGGTTATTGGTAATTAATAATAGTTTGATTTGGAAGAAGGGGAGAGAGCAGAAGTTGCACCTCAGTGCTAAAGAATAAAGTGGGGAGGGGAACGATTTGTTGAGCACAGGAGTCCCAGACAGTGAGCTAGGGAGCCAGCGTCTATTTTTGCTCTTGCACCTAACACCTGGGATCATCAGTCACATTTTATAGGTGGGAAGACTCATGTGCTGAAAGGTAAGTAACTTCCCCAAGTAACACAGCTAATAAGTGGTAGCGCCAGGAATGGTTGGTGAAAAGGCAGACAGAAAATGAGGACTCCATGTTAAGGAGTTAACCACGGCAAGTGAAGATGTTCCTATAGTGGAAGAGACCTAGGCATTTAAAAACAAAACCCTCAGAGGAGCTGAGTGCAGTGGCTCATGTCTGTAATCCCATCCGTTTGGGAGGCTGAGGTGGGAGGATCACTTGAGGCCAGAAGTTTGAGACCAACTGGGCAACGTAACAAGACCCCATCTCTATGTTAATAAGTAAACAAAAGTAGACGAAGGCGATGGCACGTGCCTGTAGTCCTAGCTACTCGGGAAGCTGAAGTTGGAGGATTGCTTGTGGACAGAAGTTCAAGGCAGCAGTGAGCTATGATCATGCCACTGTCTTCCAGCCTGGGTGACAGACCCCATTTCTAAAAAAAATAAACAGCCTGAGACAAGGTCTTGAATAATAAAAAATCAGAGGAGAAGGGAAACAACTGGGGTGATGAAAGATATAAGACAAAATGATCAAGCAAGATCTTTTCCTGAATGAGGAAGAAGACTCAGGTAGAAACTTGTTTGGAGGAGGAAAAGTAACAGCAAAGTGAAGCAGAGGAAGAACAGAGGCCTAGAAGACTGAGGAGATCATTGAGTTTACAATGGGCATGGGTGCATGCTCTGGTTTCTCTTCAGATTATATAAATCTTTCCACCTTTTACAAGGCATGGGTGGAAAATGAGAAAAGTAAACTTATCACAGTGTATTGAAGCAATGAGTGCCGGGAAGCACTCTGCAAACAGAGTAGGGAGTTTGATGGAGCAAATTCTTCATCTTTCCAGAACTGTGACTGCCCTCACCTCCAAAACCAGTCTTCTGCAGTTCAAGAGGGGAGGTGGAAGAAGACTTCAGTGATGAGCCCAGGTGACTGACAGGCTTCTCTGATGGCCTGAATATTCTGAAATTGGCACTGTAGTCAATTCTGACAGCTAACTCTGGAGTTCAGGTGGAGGCATGAACAAGCCAGGGAATGAGGACAGCGAGGAAGTGTGGAGGAAGACGAAGTATAGTGGCAGAATCTAACTTGTATCATGGCTATTGTGGGCGTTATTTCTCTTACTGGGCTAGGCTCCTTTGGGGCAGCATTTATGCATCCAGCAAACATTTACTGAGCACCTATGCTATGCCAGGTTTGGGGCTCAGTGCCCAGAACACAGACATGGTCTCTTGCCCCACCAAGTTTGCCATCAATGAGCAAGGCAAGCAACACTGAATTCTGTTAAGAGTTTTGAAAGAGAAGCCAGGAGGTCTCAGCATCTAGCCAGGCGTGGTGGCTCATGCTTGTAATCCCAGCACTTTGGGAGGCCAAGGTGGGTGGATCACCTGAGGTCAGGAGTTTAAGACCAGCCTGACCAAGATGGAGAAACCCCGTCTCTACAAAAAAAAAAAACAAAACAAAACGAAAAAACAAAATTAGCCGGCTGTGGTGGCACATGCCTGTAATCCCAGCTACTCAGGAGGCTGAGGCGGGAGAATCGCTTGAACCCAGGAGGTGGAGGTTGCGGTGAACAGAGATCACACCATTGCACTCCAGCCTGGACAACAGGAGTGAAACTCTGTCTCAAAAAAAAAAAAAAGGAAGAGGCCGGGCACGGTGGCTCACGCCTGTAATGCCAGCACTTAGGGAGGCCAAGAAGGGCGGATCATGAGGTCAGGAGATCGAGACCACCCTGGCCAACACGGTGAAACCCCATCTCTACTAAAAAAATACAAAAAATTAGCCGGTTCTGGTGGTGGGCGTCTGCAGTCCCAGCTACTCGGGAGGCTGAGGCAGGAGAATGGCATGAACCCAGGACAGGGAGCTTGCAGTGAGCCGAGATCATGTCACTGAACTCCAGCCTGGGCGACAGAGCGAGACTCTGTCTCAAAAAAAAAAAAAAAAAAAGCTGGGAGGTCACTCAGCATCTAAGAAAGCCCAGAGATGTAGAGGGAGAACACTGTCATGGGGGCTCCATAGGTTTTTGTGTGAATCTGTGAATGAAAGCAGGAATGGGAAGGTGACTGGAAAAGAAGTTATTGTCAAAGAAAAGATCTTGATGCCTTGAGATCTAATCATGTACTTTTTTTTTTTTTTTGAGTTGGAGTCACACTTTGTTGCCCAGGCTGGAGTGCAGTGGCACGATCTCGGCTCACTGCAACCTCCACCTCCTGGGTTCAAGCGATTCTCCTGCCTCAGCCTCCTGAGTAGCTGAGGTTACAGACACCTGCCACCACGCCTGGCTAATTTTTGTATTTTGAGTAGAGATGGGGTTTCACCATGTTGGCCAGGCTGGTCTCCAACTCCTGACCTCAGGTGATCCACTTGCCTCAGCCTCCCAAAATGCTGGGATTACAGGTGTGAGCCACCGCGCCTGGCCCTTAATCATGTACTTGTAATATTCTAGAAATATTATGGTTATTGGAAAAGTGAAGTTAACTCTCAGCAAATAAACTGGGAGTTCAAATTGGAATTCCTCCACAGGTCTCATTTTAGTAAGGCACTCAGAAACAGGTAATTTCAAAGCAGCATAGTACTGGGCTCAAGCCATCTTCCCGCCTCGGCCTCTCAAAGTGTTAGGATTACAGGCGTGAGCCACCACATTTGGCTTGAGTGTCTTTAGATTCCTCACGTAAAAGGCAGAGAGCTAGGAGTTAAGTGCAGGTGGAGAGGGTGCAGGCATCCGGCTCTTTTTGTTTTTGAGACAGGGTCTCACTCTGTTGCCTAAGCTGTAGTGACAAAATCATGGCTTACTGCAGCCTCAACATCCTGGGCTCAAGTGATTCTCCCACCTCAGCCTCCCAAGTAGCTGGGACTACAGGTGCACACCACCACGCCCAGTTAATTTTTGTATTTTTTGTAGAGACAGTGTTTCATCATGTTGCTCAAGCTGGTCTCCAACTCCTGGACTCAAGCGATCTGCCTAGCTCAGCCTCCAAAGTGCTGAGATTACAGGCGTGAGTCACCGTGCCCAGCTGAGACACGTGGCTCTTAACAGCTCCAGATGAACCCCTTCCTGTGTGATCACCCCACTGGCACTCCAGACTGAGCAACATAGCAAGACCCTGTCAAAAAAAAAAAAGGGGGGGCGATTTGAGTGTTTCTCTATTTATTTATTTATTTATTTTTATTTTTTGGAGACGGAGTCTCACTCTGTCGCCCAGGCTGGAGTGCAATGGCGCGATCTTGGCTCACTGCAACCTCCGCCTCCCGGGTTCAAGAAATTCTCCTGTCTCAGCCTCCCAAGTAGCTGGGACTACAGGCACAGGCCGCCATGCCCGACTAATTTTTTGTATCTTAGTAGAGACAGGGTTTCACCGTGTTGCCCAGGCTGGTCTCAAACTCCTGAGCTCAGGCAATCCGCCTGCCTCGGCCTCCCGAAGTGCTAGGATTACAGGCGTAGGCCACCGCAGCCGGCTCACTGGGGGCGCAGTAAATGCCGACTTCCCTTGGGTATCTTCATTTCTCCTTAGAGCCGAGCTCGGTCGCCGCGGGCAGGAGTGGGTGGGGCGACAGTAATAAGAGTAACAGCAAGCGCACACACGGCCTTCCAAGTGTGCCAGACACCGCTCTAACACTGAATCCGCACAACCCGAAAGGCAGGCCTTTTTTTTTTTTGCTTTTTGTTTTTTAGAGACGGGAGGGTCTCCCTGTGTTGCCCAGGCTGGTCTCGATCTGTTGGCCTCAAGCGATCCTACCGTCTGGGGCCCCCACAGTGCTGGGATTACAAGCGTGAGCCACTGCGCCCGGCCAGGGCAAGTCTTCATGTACCTCTTTTCAGACAGGAAAACTAAAGTGTAGCGCGGCTAAGTAACGTAGGAAGTATCAATCATGTTTCTGGTCAAAGAAGCGAACCAACTCAACTCTCAGGTAGAAGCAGCCGTAATTCTCCGCAGCCGGCAGCGCCCAGGGTGCCCGGAACCCAGAGAGCGGGACCGCGTGAAGGAAGTCCCGCCCCGCCCCGTCCTGCCCTGGCCTCCAGGTTTCCGCTTCCGCTCTTCCCTGGTCCAGTCCACCCTGGCGGGGTCGCAGGGTCGGGATGGCGGCTGGAGGCGATCATGGTTCGCCCGACAGCTATCGCTCACCTCTTGCCTCCCGCTATGCCAGCCCAGAGATGTGCTTCGTGTTTAGCGACAGGTATAAATTCCGGACATGGCGGCAGCTGTGGCTGTGGCTGGCGGAGGCCGAGCAGGTAACGGTTCCCGGGCTGAGGGGCTGGGCCGGGAGGGACGGGCCCGCCCCAGCACGTGCCGGGCTCTGTGCCGGGCTGGGCTTAGCCACCCCGGTGCTGCGACCCGGCTATTTTCGGCTGGGTGTTCCCTGTCCTGAGGAGCTGCGGCCCCAGGAAAGCAAGGGCAGGAGATCCGGGAGCCGCCATCTGTTTCCTCACGTGTTCTTAGTCTGAGAGGGTTCGAGACGCGGAGGAGGCTGGGAGAAATTGAGCCTGTAGTTTCAGGGAAATCATCTTGGCCATCCCCGCAGGAGTACGCTGCTAACCACAGACACCGAGCGCTTGTTTCGTACCGTTGTGCTCATTATTTCACGCATCTTTTCTCGTGTAATCCATGAAGATCTTGCAGGCTTGATGGTGTTTTTCTCACATTGCAGGGGAGAACACCAAGCCCGAACAGCTTGTTTGCCCTAGCCCATCCAGCTGTTAAGAGCGGAACTGGGATTTGAACCTGGTTGCAGTCCAGAGCCTGAGCTGAGCACGTAGCCCCTTGGTTTTCCACAGTGCCTGTGTAGTTAGTGACAGGACTGGAACGCGTGTTTTCTAGGCCACCGTTTCCGCCTCACTGGCCTGCGCTTTGCCTCTTAGGAGAAGACTCCGGGTGGAGGTTTATTAAACGGGTTTATAATTTCTTTTCTAAGGGCTGCATAGAGAACTTCTTAGTTCAGCGGTTTCAGAAATAGCTCCAGAAGAGGTGAAGCAAACTGAAGGTGATCCAGAGAGCGATAATGTTTCTCCTCAAGTTTCAGAGGAAAGTGCCACAACGAGCAAGTTGGCAATGCCCTCTCAAACGGCACAGTAAACACGGAAACAGTTTGAGTTCGGGCCTAGGACCTGTACCATGGAACTCTCCAAACAGGAAACTTTCATTCTAGATTCCCTGCCCTCCCCTTATCACTGCCCTCCAAAATATTGGGCGATACACTACAGTAATAGCAGACATTCAGATAGTGCCCTCTGAGACCCAGGTCTTAATAACCCTTTACACATGGTTGCTTATTAATCCTCCAAACAACCCTGAAGAGTAGGTATTAAATACTATTACTGTACCTATTTTACAGATCAAAGAATGAAGCATCAAGTTAATAAACTTGGTGTAGATAGCGATAGTAGTAGACCTTAATCATGTGTTGTGGTTTGTGATGTACTAGTGTGTACTCTTTCTGTTTCATCTGCTATTCCATTCTGTAGATGAGGGTAGTGGTACTCAAGACTTTGCCAGGGTCGCCAAAGCTAGTAAATGGCTTCAAGCTGGAATTGGAATGTAGAGTCTGAGTATGTTCTTTCCTCTGTTGGCCTGAAATGCATACAGTTTTGGCTTTGGATTATCTGTTAGGGTGTCAAAATTACCATAAATTGCATAATAACTTAATAGCTAAGAAAAAACTTGGAGAATAAGAGATTAGGAGGAATGCAGAAAATTCGTAGTAAGGAAAGTATGAATTTTGAAAAGATAAATTGCTTGAGGGGAGGAAGCAGTATGGCCGTGCTGCCCTCTGCTGCTTTGCTTTGGAAGGAGCCCAGAGGTGTCATGTCTTCTGTGACTGTAAAGGTTCCAGGCAGTTCTGCCACATGTGGCTGCCGAGTACTTGAAATGCAGCTAGTGTGACTGAGAAACTGACTTTTTACTTTTATTTATTTTTATTTAGTTTTTGAGACTGGGTCTGGCTCTGTCGCCCAGGCTGGAGTGCAGTGGCACAATCTTGGCTCATTACAACCTCTGCATCCTGGGCTCAAGCTGTCCTCCCACCTCAGCCTCCCAATCTGGAACTAGAGGTGCACGCCACCACACCCGGCAAATTTTTGTGTTGTTTTGTAGAGACGGGTCTCACTATGTTTTCCAGTGTGGTGTAGAACTTCTGGACTCAAGCGATCCACCACCTTGGCCTCCCAAAGATGTGAGCCACCATACCTGGCCTGACTTTTTCTTATGAATATTTTCCAATACTTTTTAATTAATCAATTTAAATTTAAATAGCCATAGCTGGCTAGTAGCTCCTCTCTTGCTAGTAGCTCCTCTCTTTTCCAGTGTGGTGTAGAACTTCTGGACTCAAGCGATCCACCACCTTGGCCTCCCAAAGATGTGAGCCACCATACCTGGCCTGACTTTTTCTTATGAATATTTTCCAATACTTTTTAATTAATCAATTTAAATTTAAATAGCCATAGCTGGCTAGTAGCTCCTCTCTTGCATAAAAAAGATCTAAGATGCAAGATCCTTCCCAGAGTCACTGTTTGCAAGCTTCAAGTGAGGTTTAAATCAGTTTCACCACTGTTTATATTCAGCCCTCGGATCCAAGTTCCGAGCTGCCTGTGGGCTGCCAGCTATTTTTTGCAGCCTAATTTTTCCAGTGATGGATGAATGTAAGACATCAATGTGTTTATTTTCTCATCAATATCTCCTGGAATTGCTTTCAGTTGCACTCATTTGCTGCACATAATTTCCTGGCAAAACTACTTACAGAATTTTTAAATTTGGTTTCTCTAAATCCATCTAAGTAAAATGGCCACCATCATGCCAAGCACGAAGGATTAAGCAATAAATAAAACAAAGCTCCTCAAGAAGTATTCATTCTAGAGGGAAATGACAGTTAATAAATATGTAAAAATGTCATGTGGTTATAAGTGCTGTAAATAAAACCAGGCTAAAGGGATAGAGAGTGACACAGAGGGTGTTTTACATTGAAGTCAGGGAAGACCTCTCTGAGAAGATGACATTTGATTCCAGAGACCAGAATGTGTGAGGGAGTGAACCAAGCAGAGGTCTCGGGCAGAAGGAACAGTCAAGATCAGGATTATGTTGTTGTTTTATTTATTGGAGCTTTCTTTTTTTTTTTTTGGAGAAAGAGGCTCACTCTGTTGCCCAGGCTGGAGTGCAGTGCCGCGATCTTGGCTCACTGCAAGCTCCACCTCCTGGGTTCAAGCAGTTCTCCAACCTGAGCCTCCTGAGTAGCTAGGACTACAGGTGCATGCCACCATGCCTGGCTAATTTTTTGTATTTTGTATTTTGTATTTTAGTAGAGACACCTTTGTTGCCCAGGCTGGTCTGTTGGAGCTTTCTTAGAGTATACTTTACCATGATTCATTGAGAAGGTCTCTCCCACCTCCCCTCAACCCCATTACCCCTGGCCAGTGTACTTTCAACTTGGTTGCCTCAAATTTTAATTTAAGGGTTGGAAGATAGGGTATTGCTGCTAACATGAATCAGTTTTTTTCCTTGGTGTCACTTCATTCAAATAACTGTGACACTGAGACTATTTTATTTTATTTTGCCTATTCTGCAGACATTGGGTTTGCCTATCACAGATGAACAAATCCAGGAGATGAAATCAAACCTGGACAACATCGACTTCAAGATGGCAGCTGAGGAAGAGAAACATTTACGACATGATGTGATGGCTCACGTGCACACATTTGGCCACTGCTGTCCAAAAGCTGCAGGCATTATTCACCTTGGTGCCACTTCTTGCTATGTTGGAGACAATACTGTAGGCACCTGTGTTGTTTATACTTAAAACTCAGTCTCTAGAATCTATTTGTCAATTTTATTTGATGTTTTCCAGTTGAGGGAGTGACATTATAGATTTTTTTTGGAGACAGAGTCTCCCTCTATCTCCCAGGCTGGAGTGCAGTGGCATGACTCACTGCAAGCTCCACCTCCTGGGTTCACGCCATTCTCCTGCCTCAGCCTCCTGAGTAGCTGGGACTACAGGCACCGGTCACCACACCCGGCTAATTTTTTTGTATTTTTTTAGTAGAGACGGGGTTTCACCATGTTAGCCAGGATGGTCTCTATTTCTTGACCTCGTGATCCACCCCCCTCAGCCTCCCAAAGTGTTGGGATTACAGGCGTGAGCCACCACGCCCAGCCAGATCTTCATTTTTAAAGGTATCTTGGTTGAAAATGCTGAGGAATTTCTTCAGCTTTTAGTGTCCTTCCAGTCTAAACTGTAAGCACCAAATGACCTCTATAAAATAAGACCTACAGATCCTGCTTATGCATTGGTTTGCTGGACGTAAGTCAAGGCCTTAGCATTTTAATGGCTGAGGTCATTTTTCAAAGGAATTCTTTTTTTTTTTTTTGAGACGGAGTCTTGCTCTGTCACCCAGGCGGGAGTGCAGTGGCGTGATCTTGTCTCACTGCAACCTCTGCCTCTCAGGTTCAAGCGATTCTCGTGTCTCGGCCTCCCCAGTAGCTGGGATTCCAGGCACCTGCCACCACGCCGCCTGGCTAATTTTTGTATTTTTACTAGTGAGGGGTTTTGCCATGTTGGTCAGGCTGGTCTTGAACTCCTAGCCTCAGGTTATCTGCCCACCTTGGCCTCCGAAAGTGCTGAGATTACAGGCATGAGCCACTGTGCCTGGCCTTCAAAGGACTTGTCAGATCCTTTGAAGACCTTTGAAGGACTCTGAAGTCCTTCAAAGACCGTGTCTCAAAAAAAATACTTTGAGACATGGTCTCACTTCTGTCACCTAGGCTGGAGTGCAGTGACACAAACATGGCTCACTGCAGCCTTGACCTTCTGGGCTCAAGTGATTCTCCCACCCTCGGGCTGCTGAGTAGCTGGGACCACAGGCATGTGCCACTGCACCAGGCTAATTTTAATTTTTTTTTTTTTTTTTTTTTTTTTGGGAGACAGAGTTTTGCTCTTGTTGCCCAGGCTGGAGCACAATGGCGCGATCTCGGCTCACTGCAACCTCTGCCTCCCAGGTTCAAGCGATTCTCCTGCCTCAGCCTCCCTAGTAGCTGGGATTATAGGCGCCTGCCACTACGCCCAGCTAATTTTTTTTATTTTTAGTAGAGACAGGGTATCACTATGTTGGCCAGCCTGGTCTCGAACTCCTGACCTCAGACGATCTACCCGCCTCAGCCCCCCAAAGTGCTGGGATTACAGGCGTTAGCCACCACGCCTGGCAAATTTTTAAAATATTTATAGAGACAGTGTTTCACCATGCTGCCCAGAATGGCCTTGAACTCCTGTGTTCAAACAGTCCTCCTGCCTTAGCCTTCCAAAGTCCTGGGATTACAGGAGTGAGCCACTATACCTGGCCTAGCTTGTGCTCTTAATCAGAGTATACCCATGGGGGTTGAAGTTAGAGTCCAGATAAACGTCCAATTTGAGAATAAGCCAATAATTTTTAAGTTGCCCCAAATGCTTTCTTTTTTTTTTTTTTTTTGAGACGGAGTCTCTCTCTGTCTCGCAGGCTGGAGTCTCCTGCCTCAGCCTCCCAAGTAGCTGGGACTGCAGGCACTCGCCACCACGCCCGGCTAATTTTTTGTATTTTTAGTAGAGACGGGGTTTCACCATGTTAGCCAGGATGGTCTCGATCTCCGGAACTTGTGATCCGCCCACCTCGGCCTCCCAAAGTACTGGGATTACAGGTGTGAGCCACTGCGCCCGGCCTCTAAATGCTTTCTTTAGTCTTAAATGAAACATAATTAAAGGCATCTTTGTGTAACTGGCGAGTCAGATAATGGGAGAAGAACAGTCTTCTTACTTGGAAAATCCTTTAAAAAAGTACCCAGTTGTGTGGATGGGCTCAACAATTACCATTTCATATCGACATGTGTTGGAGCTAACTGAAATATGTACATCTCGAGATTACCTTCCTCAAGAGCAGCTGTATGTTTCCTAAACCTTGATATTCTGGGTCATTCCTTTCCTTGTTAGCAACTGTAGGCCAGAAAAAACCGGGGAGGCTGGGCACGGTGGCTCACACCTGTAATCCCAGCACTTCGGGAGGCCGAGGTGGGTGGATCATGAGATCAGGTGATCGAGACCATCCTGGCTAACACAGGTGAAACCCCGTCTCTACTAAAAATACAAAAAATTAGCCGGGCGTGGTGGCAGGCGCCTGTAGTCCCAGCTACTCGGGAGGCTGAGGCAGGAGAATGGCGTGAACCCAGGAGGTGGAGCTTGCAGTGAGCCGAGATGGCGCCACTGCACTCCAGCCTGGGCAACAGAGCAAGACTCCCATCTTAAAAAGAAAAAACGGGGGAGGAAAGTAATGGAATGTGCCATATGGAAGCTTCTCAGAAGCTCAAGCCCTCCTCTCTGGGAAAATAGAAACCTTGTTGACTTGCACATTTTCCAGTCATTTTTTTTTTAATTGAAAATTTTTTTAATATTGAAGAGACAGTCTTGCTGTGTTGCACAGACTGATGTTGAACTCCTGGCCTAAGCAGTCCACCTGCTTCAGCCTCCCAAAATCCTGAGGATACAGGCATGCGCCACCATGCCCAACCTTCAGTCATCTTAGATACCATGTACCTTGGGCTTTATAAGTATAAAGGTTTTGTTCCTTACAGATCCCAGTAGTACTGTTAAGCTGGTGTGCTTTTCAAACAGTAATCAGGAAAGAACAACTTGTGTTAGTATTTTCTGGCATGCTTAGTGGGTTGATAATGTTGATATATGCTGGTAGCTGAGCAACCCACCCTTTTTGACCAAAAAGTGTTATGTAATAATATTGTTTGAGCAAAGCTGCTAAATTTAAGATCATTGCATTTTCTTTCGTAGGACTTGATTATTCTTAGAAATGCACTTGACCTGCTTTTGCCAAAGGTAAGGAGTTGGCAGATGTTTCCTACCAACCCTAGATTCCCTGTGTTAGGAGATAGGCACCAGTTACAACTAAATCAACACAGTAAATTTTTACATAGACTATCATTTTTTCAGGTGAATGACAACCCTATGTTTAATCTGTAGAACTAATTGTTTCTTCTTCTCTTCCTCCTCCTTTCTTCTTCTTGAGACAGGGTCTCATTCCATCAAGTGGCGTGATCACGGCTCATTGCAGCCTCCGCCTCCCAGGCTCAGACAATTCTCCTGTCTCAGTCTCCCAAGTGGGTGGGAGTACAGGTGCATGCCACCTCACCTGGCTAATTTTCTGTAGAAATGGGTTTTTGCCATGTTGCCCAGGCTGGTCTCAAAACTCCTGAGCTCAAGGGATCCACCCGTCTTGGCCTTTCAAAGTGTTGGGATTACAGGTGTGAGCCACCGCACCCAGCTGTCTCTTCTTTAAAAGACTAAATGGTTTTTAAAGCATAGCCTTTGTTTTTTTTTCCTGAGACAGTCTCGCTCAGTCACCCAGGCTGGAGTTCAGTGGCACATTCTCAGCTCACTGCAAGCTCCGCCTCCCGGGTTCACGCCATTCTCCTGCCTCAGCCTCCCGAATAGCTGGGACTATTGTCGCCCACCACTACGCCCGGCTAATTTTTTTTGTATTTTTAGTAGAGACGGGGTTTCACCGTGTTAGCCAGGATGATCTCGATCTCCTGACCTCGTGATCCGCCCGTCTTGGCCTCCCAAAGTGCTGGGATTACAGGCATGAGCCACCGCGCCCGGCCCAAGCATAGCCTTTTAAATGAAGAGAGCGCAACCAAAGGCGTGTTGCTGGGATATGTGGGTCAGGATTACGATTTTGTTCTGTTTTTCTGCTGTGGTCTTAAAATAGTTCATGACATTTTAGATAGTCAACTCAGTCTTCAAATTTTGGTTGCTGTGAACTCTTCCAGGCACTTTAGGGTACAAAGATGGAAAGATATGGCTGCTGTCTTTCATGAGTTAGAGGTCTAATTTTATACAAAATTATCTAAAAGTTTTGTTCCTAATTATGTAATGAACACAACCTGAATTCAACGTCTTTCTATCACATGATCTTTCTTGTAGCTTGCCAGAGTGATCTCTCGGCTTGCCGACTTTGCTAAGGAACGAGCCAGTCTACCCACATTAGGTTTCACACATTTCCAGTAAGTGATAAGATTACTTCTTGTTTATGTGCATATGGCTTTCAGCTACTTCTTGAGTTCTCTCTTTTCCACAGTAACCTTGAGGTGAAGAATCTGAAAACGTGATTTAAGTATAAGTAATTTGGGATGCTTATAAGGAATGAGCCTGATATCCACCTTAAAACATACTGGTGAGAGAGTAAATCTAACAGTTCATTTGGGAAACATTGGGAAATACATATCAAGAGCCTTGAAAAATATTCTTTATGATAGTAAGCATTAGAAACAATCTAAATGGGCCGGGTGTGGTGACTCACGCCTGTAAACCCACCACTTTGGGAGGTCAAGGTGGGCGGATCCCTTGAGGTTAGGAGTTCAACACCAGCCTGGCCAATATGGTGAAACGCTGTCTCTACTAAAAATACAAACATTAGCCAGATTTGGTGGCGCGTGCCTGTAATCCCAGCTACTCAGTAGGCTGAGGCAAGAGAATCACTTGAACCCAGGAGGTGGAGGTTGCAGTGAGCCAAGATCGCACCACTGCATTCAAGTTTGGGCGACAGAGCAAGACTCCGTCTCAAAAAAAAAAAAAAAAAATCTAAATGTTCAATAATAAGAGAATAAGTAAGGCATAGTGTTCATACATCCATAGGTTGGAATAACATGCAACCATTTAAATGATGCTTACAAGATCTAACGTGCAAATGCACTTAAGTTCATGTTATGGTAACAGACAGTTTATAAATTGCACAAAAATTGGTTGGAAGTACGCCATGATGTAAATGTTGATTACTCTGGTTTATGAGATAATAGGAAAATTAAATTTCTTTCTACTTTTTTTGTTTTGTTTTGTTTTTGGAGAGGGAGTCTCGCTCTGTTGCCCAGGCTGGAGTGCAGTGGTGTGATTTTGGCTTACGCTCACTACAACCTCTACGTCCTGGGTTCAAATGATTCTCCCACCTCAGACTTCCTAGTAGCTGGGACTACAGGTGCCTACCACCATGCCCGGCTAATTTTTTTATTGTTTGGAGAGATAGGGTTTCGCCATGTTAGCCAGGCTGGTCTCAAACTCCTGACCTCAAGTGATCTGCCCGCCACTGCCTCCCAAAGTGATGGGATTACAGGCGTGAGCCACTGCCCCCAGCCATACTTTTTGTATTTTTACATTTAAAGTATGCAAGTATTTTTGTGATGACTGAATAAAGTCCTTTTAAAAGGCCGATGGTGTAATTTTGGAATGCTAGTGACAGGTTTTGAGTGATATTGTTTGAGTAGTGGTGTATTAGCATCTGCCTTCTGTTTTGATGGTGTATTGCTGTGGCATCAAGGATATGATAATTTATTAAAGCCTGTTGAGCTTCATATTTCTTAAAGGCAGGGCCTATACTTATCGGTAGCAGTAGCCTGAAGTACTTGTTCATAC
Source organism: Pongo abelii (assembly GCF_028885655.2). Classification (NCBI taxonomy): domain Eukaryota; kingdom Metazoa; phylum Chordata; class Mammalia; order Primates; family Hominidae; genus Pongo; species Pongo abelii. The sequence goes on from NC_085929.1 coordinate 46,833,889, forward strand.
GAAGGAATCCGTGCTCCAATCAGTGCTCGGTGCAAGGGGCTTCCCTCCACACCCACCTTCCTCTGTGTTACAGCTCCTCTTCCTCTCCTACCTCCAGGAGAGTGCTCAGCGAATACAGAAGCATTCTAATGTTCCTCTGGAGCTAGCATAATGGAAGAGATCGGCTGCCAGGGTTCCTAACCATTAGGAACTCAGAAAACGGTGTTGATATGTAGGCATCCTCTTAGTTGCATCTTAATCCTCTTAATTGCATCTTATTCTTAATCCTCTTAATTGCATCTTAATCTTCATGCAATTAAAAAAATTTTATTGAGATATAATTTACATAACAAAATTCACCCTTTTAAAGTGTACAATTCAGTGGTTTTTACTATGCTTACAGAATTACGCAATCATTACCACTATATAATTTCACAGTATTTTCATCATCCCAAAAAGAAACCTCGTGCCTGCCGACAGTCACTCCTATGCCTCCCTTCCCCACCCCCTGGCAACCACTAATCTATTTTTTGTGTCTATGCATTTGCCTAGACATTTTTTTTTTTTTTGAGACAGAGTCTTGCTCTGTCACCCAGGCTGGAGTGCAGTGGTGCGATCTTGGCTCACTGCAAGCTCCGCCTCCCAGGCTCACGCCATTCTCCTGCCTCAGCCTCCCGAATAGCTGGGACTACAGGCGCCCACCACCACACCCGGCTAATTTTTTGTATTTTTAGTAGAGGTGGGGTTTCACCGTGTTAACCAGGATGGTCTCGATCTCCTGACCTCGTGATCCACCCACCTCGGCCTCCCAAAGTGCTGGGATTACAGGCGTGAGCCACCGCGCCCAGCCTAGACATTTCATATAAATAGAATCACGTACAACATGTGACCTTTTGTGTCTGGCTTCTTTTGGTGTTTTCAATATCCATGTTGAATCAGAACTTCGGTTCTTTTTATGACTGAAAGACATTCCATTGTATGGTTGTACCATGTTTCATTTACCCAATTGTCAACAACTGATGGACATTGGGTAATTTCTACTTTTTGGCTACTATGGATAATGCTGCCATGAACAAGTCCATGCTAATTTACTTCTTTCTTTGCTTATACCAATAATCTGTTAGCAGTTAACAAGGAAAACAGTAAGATTAATTTTGGGGATATACTGTAGCTTGTGATGTGCCTCCTATGGACATTCCTAGTGTTATGCCTTGATGTTCCTAGCTGTCAGTGTCATTAGCCTAAGAGGAAAGAAATTCCATTTGGAATAGGTTAGGTTATCTATTAGAAATTAGGCTGGGTCCGGGCCTAATTCATGGGTGGTGGCTCATGCCTGTAATCCCAGCACTTTGTGAGGTCAAGGCGGGTGGATCACCTGAGGTCAGGAGTTCAAGACCAGCCTGGCTAACATGGTGAAACCCTGTCTCTACTAAAAATACAAAAAAAAAAAAAATATTAGCCAGACACAGTGGCACATGCCTATAGTCCCAGCTACTCAGGAGGCTGAGGGAAGAGAATTGTTTGAACCTGGGAGGCGGAGGTTGTGGTGAGCCAAGATTGTGCCATTGCACTCCAGCCTAGGTGACAGAGCAAGACTCCACCTCAAAAAAAAAAAAAAACAAATCAGGCTGGGCGGTTAGGCTGGGCGGCCGGGCGCAGTGGATCGCGCCTGTAATCCCAGCACTTTGGGAGGCCGAGGCAGGTGGATCACGAGGTCAGGAAATCAAGACCAGCCTGGCCAATAATGGTGAAACTCCGTCTGTACTAAAAATACACAAATAGCTGGGTGTGGTGGCAGATGCCTGTAATCCCAGCTACTCAGGAGGCTGAGGCAGGAGAATCACTTGAACCCGGGAGGCAGAGGTAGCAGTGAGCCAAGATCGTGCCGCTGCACTCCAGCCTGGGCAACAGAGCGAAATTCCATCTCCAAGAAAAAAAAAAGAAAGAAAGAAATTAGGCTGGTCATAGTGACTTACGGCTGTAATCTCGGCACTTTGGGGGGCCAAGGCAGGACGATAGTTTGAGGCATGGAATTCGAGACCAGCCTGGGCAACACAGGGAGACCATGGCTCTTAAAAATAAATACCACGTGTGGTGGCTTGTGCCTGTAGTTCCAGCTACTCAGAAGGCTGAGGCAGGAGGATGGCTTGAGCCCAGGAGATTGAGGCTACAATGAGCTGTGATTATACCAGTACGTGCCAGCCTGGGGTGACAGAGTGAGACCCTGTCTCAAAAAAGAAAGAAATTGGACATTAGGGCAACTTATTCATAATTATATATTTTGTTTTTTTGTTTTGTTTTGAGACAGAGTCCCACTCTGTCACCTAGATTGGAGTACAGTGGTGCGATCTTGGCTCACCACAGCCTCCACTTCCCAGATTCAAGCGATTCTCCCACCTCAGCCTCCCAAGTACCTGGGATTACAGGTGTGCGCCACCACACTTGGCCAGTTTTTGTATTTTTTGTAGAAACAGGGTTTTACCATGTTGGCCAGGCTGGTCTCAAACTCCTGGCCTCAAGTGATCCACCTGCCCTGGCCTCCCAAAGTGCTGGGATTACAAGCGTGAGACACCGCACCTGGCCTCATAATTATGTTTTATGTTCAGAAACAGACCTTCAGTGGCTTGATTTGAGCTTTTTTTTTTTTTTTTTTTGACATGGAGTTTCGCTTTTGTTGTCCAGGCTGGAGTGCAATGGTGCAATCTTGGCTCACCGCAGCCTCCGCCTCCTGGGTTCAAGTGATTCTCCTGCCTCAGCTTCCCGAGTAGCTAGGATTACAGGCATGCACCACCACCACGCCTGGCTAATTTTGTATTTTTAGTAGAGACGGGGTTTCTCCGCGTTGGTCAGGCTGGTCTCAAACTCCCGACCTCAGGCGATCCACCCTCCTTGGCCTCCCAAAGTGCTGGGATTACAGGCATGAGCCATGGCGCCCTACTTTGATTTAGGCTTAACACTGGAAACAAAGCCATTAGCTGCTGTGTTTGAGTCCTCTGCTTATATGTGTTGTGTAGTTGTTCTCCATAGCATGACTGTTCCTCACTGGATCTTGACTCCTCACAAAGGCTTTCCTCTACTTCCAATCGAGAGCAGCCATCACCATTATCTTCATCGTTCTTTTATTATTTTAGCACTTAAAATCTCAATAATTAATCTTGTTTCTTTTTTTTCATTTGTTTTTTTTGAGACAGAGTCTGGCTGTGTCGCCCAGGCTGCAGTGTAGTGGCACAGTCTCAGCTCATTGCAGTCTCTGCCTCTCAAGTTCAAGTGATTCTCCTGCCTCAGCCTCCCAAGTAGCTGGGATTACAAACACCCGCCACCACGCCCAGTTAATTTTTTGTATTTTTAGTAGAGACAGGGTTTTACCTGTCTCTGTTGGCCAAGCTGGTCTCGAACTCCTGACCTCAAGTGATCCACCCGTCTCAGCCTCCCAAAGTGCTGGGATTATAGGCATGAGCCACTACGCCTGGCCTAATCTTGTTTTGTTTTCTTTTTTTACTTTGTTTATAATGTAAGCAAGTGCCATTGGACAAGGACCCTGTGTTGTTATTCCTTGTTGTATTTCTAATAGTAAGAGTACATCAGATACTTGGCAAATATTACACGAGTATCTAATGTATTTCTTACCAATGTCTGTGGATATAGCCATGAACAAAAGGGACATTGTCCCTGCCCTTATAATAAATTGCCTCTTGTCATGCATCACAGTGGCTGATGCCTGTAATCCCAACACTTTGGGAGGCTGAAGTAGGTGGATCGCTTGAGACATAGAGTTTGAGACCAGCTTGGGCAACAAAGTGAGACCCCGTCACTACAAAAAATTTAAAAATTAGCCAGGCATGGTATTGCATGCCTGTGGTCCCAGCTACATGGAAGGCTGAGGCAGAAGGATCACTTGAGCCCAGGAGGTCGAGGCTACAGTCAGCTATCTTCATGCCACTGCACTCCAGCTTGGGCGACAGAGCAAGACCCAGTCTAGAAATAATAATAATTTAAAAATTGCCTCTTGATGAAGAAAGTACTGTGCTATTTGCCTTTTAGTTTCATACTCCTTGACTATTTGTAAATGACATTGAACCTCTGTAACGATTATTTGGTTAAACATTTTAGCTCTTGTTTTATCTTTACCAGTTACTCCCTCTCTTACTTAAATTGTTCTCCCTCCAAGGGGTAATGGTGGTTATTAAAAGAAGCAATGAAACCTTGATGATGTAAGGTCTCGGTCTGAGACTTTCGTGTGTTCTCTTTGGGTTTTTAGGCCTGCACAGCTGACCACAGTTGGGAAACGTTGCTGTCTTTGGATTCAGGATCTTTGCATGGATCTCCAGAACTTGAAGCGTGTCCGAGATGACCTGCGCTTCCGGGGAGTAAAGGGCACCACTGGCACTCAGGCCAGTTTCCTGCAGCTCTTTGAGGGAGATGACCATAAGGTATTCTGAAAGTGACCTGCAGGACACAGAAACTCAGTGGTGGAGTCTAAGAGACAAGGCTGCCTTTGAGGATGATAGGAGAGATTGACGGTGGGATGGGTGGGGTCTTTGGACTAGAAGGAAGTTGTGGGGGTTGGGCAAGACCTGGGTAGGATGACAGGTTGAGGCATTCTCACACTGGACACATGGATTATTATAAGGATGTGTCTTTTCTTTCCAAGGTAGAGCAGCTTGACAAGATGGTGACAGAAAAGGCAGGATTTAAGAGGTAGGTAAATGGGAATGTGTTGACCTCCCTGTTAAGTTGATGAAAGTCTTATATTCAGTATACCTCCAGATTTGACCTTAAAATTTTTACCTTTTTCTTCCTTTGTTCTTCTACCCATTTTTTTTCCTGTCTCTATTGTGGGTTTTATTTTCTTACTATCTGGATTCTTTTTTTTTCGCCTAATTGTCTTGCTGACATATTTTCTGGATTTTATTTTATTTTATTATTGTTTTTGAGACAGGGTCTTACTCTGTCACCTAGGCTGGAGTGCAGCGGTGTGATCTCGGCTCACAGCAGCCTCCGTCTCCCAGTTTCAAGCAGTCCTTCCACCTAAGCCCCCTATGACTACAGGCATGCCTGGCTAATTTTTGTATTGTTTTTGTAGAGATGGGGTTTCACCATGTTGCCGAGGCTGGTCTCCAACTCCTGAGATCAAGCGATCCACCTGCCTCAGCCTCTCAAAGTGCTAGGATTATAGGCATGAGCCACCATGCCCGACCTGCATTCTCTTTTTGTATAATCTATAGGAAAAAAGAAAATGATTTACTTCTGGTTTCTTTAGAATACCTTTATCCATGTTGTTACCATTTTTGTTTCCTTACTTAGGGCCCCCAACAGGTTAGGCTAAATCTGACCATTTCCATTGAGGTCCACCAGGTTCCACCATGGCTCCTTCTCCCAGGCATTTCTGTTGGGCTGTGGCCAGACATGGGCACGTTGCACCATGTATCCTTCTTGAGTCAGGCCAGTGTCCTGAGTATTAGTGAAAAGGGTGGAAGAATAGTTTATTCCAGGAGCAAGTTACCACTCAGGTCCACTGGTTGAGTATAACTTAACATACCAGTAAGACCAAGCTTTTCTTTAGGATGTGTTTTTCCTTGTTTGACAGAGTCATGTTTTGAATTATTATTTTATAAGAGTCTCCCAGTGATGCTTAGGCTGGCCTCAACCTCCTGAGTTAAAGCAGTCCTCCTCCCTTAGCCTCCTAAGTAGCTGGGACTACAGTCATGCACCACTGCAATGGCTTTAAAATATTTTAACCTGAGTCTCTCTTGTACTTATTCCTAGAGCTTTCATCATCACAGGGCAGACATATACACGAAAAGTGGATATTGAAGTACTGTCTGTGCTGGCTAGCTTGGGGGCATCAGTGCACAAGGTGAGTGGTGGCAACATGTGGGGCGGGGACAGGAGCGTTCGGCACCACAGACAGACTGAATTAACCTCAGACTTTTACTTAACCATCTCTCTCAAGCAATATTATACATTAGTTTCAATAATTTGTGGTCTGTAAATGAAACCCTTAAGGGGAAGACTAGTTTTGGCATTTTCTTTAAAGTTATCCCAAGCACTGCAAAATATCCATCTCGTTTGGTGGTATATTAAATTAATCTTTTTTTTTTTTTTTTTTTTTTTTTTTTTTGAGATGGAGTTTCGCTCTTGTTGCCCAGGCTGGAGTGCAATGGTACGATCTCGGCTCACTGCAACCTCCGCCTCCTGGGTTCAAGCGAGCCTCCCAAGTAGGTGGGATTGCAGGCATGCACCACAATGCCTGGCTAATTTTAGTAGAGGCAGGGTTTCACCATGTTGGCCAAGCTGGTCTCGAACTCCTGACCTCAGGTGATCCACCCACCTCAGCCACCCAAAGTGCTGGGATTACAGGTGTGAGCCACCGCACCCATCCTAAATTAATCTTGTGATTGTCTTTCCATGATGCCTTAAGCAGTGTTTCACAAAAGTGTTTTCATGCTCCTTGAATTTGTCATCCCAGCCCTTCGGGAACAGAGAGGAGTCTGAGTAAGATACTCTGCAGGAGCTCTTTGGGAGGACGCGCTGGTCTTCAGCTCAGCCACAGCACACCTAAGAGCTCATCTCCATCAGCCTAGTCACGGCTCCCAGACTCTCCTGCACACTGACAGTGTGGGGTGATGCTTATTCCCCTACTTCCCCCAGATTTGCACCGACATACGCCTCCTGGCAAACCTCAAGGAGATGGAGGAACCCTTTGAAAAACAGCAAATTGGTGAGTGCTGTGTAGAGACCTGTGAGCACACAGAGCTGCTGGAGGGCTGTGGGTGGGGGCTGAGAGCTCATTCAGCAACATGCTTGCCTACTCACTATCCTCTGAAGTTTCTCTGCCTTTGCATCTTGTCCTTTTTTACATGGGCAGGCTCAAGTGCAATGCCATATAAGCGGAATCCCATGCGTTCAGAACGTTGTTGCAGTCTTGCCCGCCACCTGATGACCCTTGTCATGGACCCGCTACAGACAGCATCTGTCCAGTGGTTTGAGCGCACACTGGATGATAGTGCCAACCGGTCAGTGGCACAGGGACATCACATACACCAAGTTGAGAGGAGGTCTGAAGGAGGGACCTAGAAGTAAAAGGACATATTTGAGCATCTCTACAGTCTTCTTATCCCCAAGGAGCCCAGAGTCTAGCAGGGACGCAAAAACATAAAAAGCACAGTGTGATAAGTGTTACAATTGGAGTGTATACTGTGTACTGTGGAGCAAAGAGGAAGGAATAGTGTTTCAGGAGTCAGAAAGCTTCACAGTAGAGGTGATGCCTTAAGACTTAAGAAATACATGCATCTTTTAAAGACAAGATCGGGAGCATTATAAAGGCACAAAGCAGGAGAAAACACACTTGAGGGAGTTACTACGTAGCCCTGGGGAATGAAGTCAACATGTGCCAGGAGTGGGGCAGGACATGGTCACAGATAGTAGCCAGCTTATGAAAGGTCTTCTGGGTCTTTTCTGAAGGCAGATAGATGTCAGTTGTGGTGTCTAGGCACAATGACATCTTGATTAGCTATGAGATGAGTCAGAAATAATTTGTAACTACTGATGAGGTGCCAACATACGCATCATTTTCTGTTTTATGTATATACCCATTTAAAGCAGATTGGCATTACTCTCGCCTGATTGCATTGTGCTGGAATTTCTTGAGTGGATACGGATGTATAGTTAAACCTAGCTTTCTGGGATCTGTGCATAATCCAGGATTTATCTCTGGAAATAAGTCATGTGAACTCATTCAGAAGTCAGCCATTGAATACTTTTTAGCAAGGTGTGACCCTGTAGGTCTGCTGATTTGCCTGCTAAAAGACCCTAGCAACAGTTTGGAGAGTTGGCTGTAAGGAGACAGGGATCATGTCAAAACAAGTTAGGGGCTATTTTAAAAGTCTGAGGCCACGTTGGTGCAGTGGCCATGTAAGTGGAGAGGAAGGATATAGATCCAGAGTTGAAGGCAGACTGGCCAGCCCAGCCCTGGTGGTTGACTGGAGTGAGTATAAAGAACTTGGTGAGTGGGGCGCTACTGCCATTTACTGAGGCAGGAGCTACAAGGGAGGAATGGCAAGTTTGTAATGGTGAGTAGGAGGAATGAGAAAGTAGCTGAGTTCAGTTTGGGGACTGAGGTACCAATGGATCAACCAGGTGGACATCTCAGTAGGTATAAGGTCTGGCACTAGAGCAAGTGGTCTGGCCTAGAGGTGCGAGATTTGAGGGTCATGAGGTCATTGGGGTAATCATAAGATTGAAGGAAATTATCCAGAGAGTACAGTCAGTAGGGCAACTTGTTGGGACACACTCTGCATTTCACTGAAATTATTTGTTTAAAGAGATACTGAATGGCTATTTGTTTTCTAGACGGATCTGTTTGGCCGAGGCATTTCTTACTGCAGATACTCTATTGAATACGCTGCAGAACATTTCTGAAGGATTGGTTGTGTACCCCAAAGTAAGAAGCCTCAATTAAAAAGTAAAGTATTAGGGAGGGGTTAGAATGTGGGAGGGAGGGTGCTCTGGGGTGTGTTGAGGGAGCTGTATTCTGATCTGATAGGCGTTCTTCCCACCCAAGCTCATCCTTCAGTTCATAAGCTCTAGGGAACTAGCTCTGTGGAATTCATAGACACATTTATAGAAACAGAAAAAGAAGTATTTTAAATTGCCTTAAACTATCTAGCAGCATGAATCATCAGCTCTGGTGTGACTAGGCAGAGTAGATGGCTCCATTTGCCTGTTTTTAAGTACTTGAGGCAGATGGGTTCATTTCTCTCCTATACTTAGCTCTTGAGGCTGAGCACTGATATGTAACAAATAGGGGTTTTAAGAATTCTTTCAGACCAGGCGTGGTGGCTTACTCCTGTAATTCCAGCACTTTGGGAGGCCGAGGCGGGCGGATCACCTGAGGTCAGGAGTTCAAGACTAGCCTGGCCAACATGGTAAAACCCTGTCTCTACTAAAAATACAAAAATTAGCTGGGTGTGGTGGCAGGTGCCTGTAATCCCAGCTACTCGGGAGACTGAGGCAGGAAAATTGCTTGAACCCAGGAGGTGGAAGTTGCGGTGAGCCGAGATCGTGCCATTGTACTCCAGCCTGGGCAACAAGGACGAAACTCCATCTCAAAAAAAAAAAAAAAATTCTTTCTATGTGGCAACTTTTTTTAAGTTCATATTTCCTTTTTAAAAATCAAAAGTCTGACCAGGCGCGGTGGCTCACGCCTGTAATCCCAGCACTTTGGGATCACGAGGTCAGGAGATCAAGACCATCCTGGCTAACACAGTGAAACCCCATCTGTACTAAAAATACAAAAATTATCCGGGCATGGTGGCGGGTGCCTGTAGTCCCAGCTACTCGGGAGGCTGAGGCAGGAGAATGGCGTGAGCCCAGGAGGCGGAGCTTGCAGTGAGCCGAGATCACACCACTGCACTCCAGCCTGGGTGACAGAGTGAGACTGTCTCAAAAAAAAAAAAAAATCAGAAGTCTGAGTTAGTAAGAAAACTGAAAAAACATCATATAGAATAAAACAACCCATTACTCTCTCCATAATGTGGTAGTTAGTGTCTGTGCTGTGCATTTTGTTTGACATCCTGCTATGTTTATGACTTTAGCCTTGGGGCACCTTTCTTGGTCATTCACTTTATCTTTTCCTATAGGTAATTGAACGGCGCATTCGGCAAGAGCTGCCTTTCATGGCCACAGAGAACATCATCATGGCCATGGTCAAAGCTGGAGGTAGCCGCCAGGTTTGTAACCCCTCGTGTTCCTGGATAAGTTGAGAGTGAACGTTTGGTCCTGCTCTCTTCTCCGTGAAGGAGAGCAGATGAAGGTGTTTATGTCGACCTTCAGTCACAGTAATGGTACAGAGCAGTGGCCATAATCTGCCATCTGTGGAGGGTGATTTTGGTGAACTGAGTTTGTTAAAGTGAATTACTTAATCACTTGTAGGAAAAGTCTACTCCTAGTGAAGGAAGGAGGTCTGACATTCTGTAGGAAGTGAGCAGGAAACAAGAGCAAATGATTCGTGAGGCTTTACAGAAGAGGGCCAGAGCAAGGTGGGCATCCATTTCAGGCTTGTCCTAAGATGTGGGCAGAGAGTAGAGAAGACCCTGGTACAGACAGACACGGGAACCACCTCAGCCTAGAGGGGTTTTGTGTAGAGCTGTGTAGACTGCATGGATGGGAAGTATCTGATGACTTTTTAAAAGTGTTCAAACGCCCTGTTAGTAGAGAACTGACAATACTTCACTGTCTTCCCAGGATTGCCATGAGAAAATCAGAGTGCTTTCTCAGCAGGCAGCTTCTATGGTTAAGCAGGAAGGGGGTGACAATGACCTCATAGAGCGTATCCAGGCTGATGCCTACTTCAGTCCCATTCACTCCCAGTTGGATCGTTTACTGGATCCTTGTTCTTTCACTGGTCGTGCCTCCCAGCAGGTAAGCAAACATCAGAACGCTTCCGAGAAGCCTCTTTTCTGCTGGGCTGCAGAACCTGGGGTACTCTCTTTGATGTTTTTGCTTTATAGGAAGTATGGTGGGAATGGGCCTAGTTAGAAGAAAATCAGAGCAGGTTGCTGGCTAAAACTTAGAGATTTCGGTTTTGTTTCTGTTTTGTTTTGTTTTTTTGAGACAGAGTCTCTCATCCAGGCTGGAGTGCAGTGGTGCTGGGATTATAGGCGTGAGCCCCCACAACTGACCATGATACCGCTGTTTTGAGCTGCCTTTATTTCTTTGTGTAGATTTTTTGGAATTTTCTTTTGGTCTTGAGAATGTGGTATAATGGACAAAGAATTAGGTTTTATTGTCAGGTGGATCTGGGTTAAATCCTAACCTCTGGCATTTACTGGCTGAGAAGGTAAAAGTAAATATCTCAGTGTTGTAATGATTGAAATGCCTGAGTATATACTAGGTGCTCAGTATGTGTTCAGATACTGTATTTAATTCTGGGGATTTTAAAATGAATACATATGCTGGGCGCAGTGGCTCACACCAGTAATCATAGCACTTTGGGAGGCCGAGGCAGGAGGATTGCTTGAGCTCAGGAGTTCAGGAACATCCTGGGCAACATGGTGAAACCTTGCCTCTACAAAAAAATAAAAAAATTAGCCAGGTGTGGTGGCATGCGCCTGTAGTGTCAGCTACTCGGGGCTGAGGCGGGAGGATAGCTTGAGCCTAGGAGGTCAAGGCTGCAGTGAGCCATATTCATTCCCCTGCCCTCTGGCTTCGGTGACAAAATGAGATCCTGTCTCAAAAAAAATACAAAGATGAATAGATAATCCTCATCTTCAGAGAGCTCAAAACTTAGTGGTGAATACTTGTAAATAGGTCATTATAATACCAAGCAGTACATGCAAGGACTGAGGGCTAAAAGACTAAAACTGGAGGTAGGAGACCAGTAAGGAGGCTACTGCAAAGGGCCAAGCAGTAGATGATGAGAGCTTTGAGTGAAGGCAGTGGTGAGAGACGCAGACCGGGGAGGGAGAGGAGGTTAAGCTCTTGGTGGCTACTTGAAGAGGGCTGGGAAGCAGGAGGAAAGAAGCTGTGGTGATTTTTAGGTTGGATGGAAATGGTGAAACCACCTGAGAGAACACAGCTGGGCCTGTTTGCGGGAAAGGTTGGTGGGCATGTGGGCATGGTGGTTGAATCACCTGTGTCTAGGCAGAAATTCCTGATAAGCAGTTGAGGAAAACAAGCTCAGTGGTGGAGTAAAAGCTTCATCAAATTAGGTTTCAGTGGTATCTCCTGACATTGGAAAAGGTATTATCTGCTAATATCTTAACATTTTCTTTTGTCTTGTATTTGCTTTCCTCTGGCAGGTGCAGAGATTCTTAGAAGAGGAGGTGTATCCCCTTTTAAAACCATATGAAAGCGTGATGAAGGTGAAAGCAGAATTATGTCTGTAGAGTTGGAAGAGAATTAAACGAAAATCATTGTTAATTGCTGAGGCATGAAAATTGTGTTACTGTAATGCCTTATTTTACCTCGAGAATTGTTACCTTAAATTAATACAGCACTTTCTTCTTCCCATGGTGCTTTCCCGTTTCTCAAAGTCTCACATTTCTCAACAATGCAAAAACAGAGCGTTGAAGTTTACTCTGCTCTTGCATAATAAACGTAGTTCATACTTGATCTCTGTTCTTTCAAGGCATATTTTCCAGCTGCCTCAAGTTTAGTCCTTTTCACGTGTTCATTTGCTTGTAAGGTAGCAAGAAATTTCTGGTCCTGTCTTCTAAAAGTGAATTTGATCTAGGTCTAGCAAAATAACCTGGACTCAGTGATTGAGTCAATGGTCAGATACCTTTTATTTCGGTTATTTTTGGCTAGTATAAGTAATGAAGTTTGGAACTACAATAAATACTTAAAAAAAAAAAAAAAAACCTGATGTGACCATCAGGCTTATTCAGCTGAAGTTGTGCCCAACCTCATTTCATCTTTTGATAAGGCTTATATAGCAGGGAAATGCTAATTGAGTATATTGATTTCATCAGAGCTGCTGACAGTCTTTATTCCTTTTTGCATGGATTTTGTTGAGGCTTGCTCTGTCACCCAGACTAGAGTGCAGTAGCACACTCTTGGCTCACTGCAACCTCCGCCTCTCAGGTTCAAGCGATTCTCCAGCCTCAGGCTCCCAAGTAGCTGGGATTACAGGCGCCTGCCGCCATGCCTGGCTAATTTTTGTATTTTTAGAAGGGATGGAGTTTTGCCATGTTGGCCGGGCTGGTCTTGAACTCCTGACCTCAAGTGATCCACCCATCTCAGCCTCCCAAAGTTCTGGGATTACAGACATGAGCCACCACGCCCGGCCTAATCTTGTTTTCTTTTTTACTTGTTTACAGTGTAAGCAAGTACCATTGGACAAGAACATTGTCTGTGTCATTCCTTGTTGTATTTCCAATAGCAAGAGCACATCAGATACTTGGCAACTAGGCAGTCTTCCAGCTTCTGCCACTGCGCCCGACTTCCTTGTTGCATGGATTTATAGCTGATTGAAGCAACTGTAGCCAAAGATTGAGTTAATTACCTACCTGCCAGGAGAGCATTAGTGTTATTTAGCCCATTCTCATCCTACATATTTTTCAGCATAGATGAAGATGAAAGCTTTTGTTTATCAGATTTGCAGATGACACAAAACTGGGAGAATTAACAAGTATGTTTATTTGGTAAAATAAGTTTTCATCTCTAACCTAAATAGGCTGAAATGATATGCCCTAAACTAAGAGGAAAAAGTTAATAAAGATCAATGTAAATAAGTTAATCTTAAACTCAGTATGCACCAGAACTGAGAGAAGATTGTCTTAGGAGGTGTTAATGGTTGTCCAGTGTCCAAAAAGCCACCAGAGGCTTACTGCTCTGCACTCTTGGCATTACATTCAATTTTGGATACCCAGTGTGAGGAATAGAGATGAACTGGAGAGCCAGCCTCCAGAAAGATCTTGTGGTGGAGGAATGTTAGGGCTCTTTATCCTATACAGGAGAAAACTCGTCGACACTTCAAATATTGCCGGGTGGAGGAAGAATGACTTGATTGTGTGTTGCCCCAAGAGACACACTGAGATCAATACCCATTATTAAGGCTCTGAGACTGGCTTGGGGCCAGACATTGGAACCACTGAGATTAGCAACCTACCCTCAATCCCCCAGGTCAGGCAGAAGCTGGAAGACTGCCTTGTTAGGAATGTTGTGAGGGAGAGGAGGCTGAATCGGTTCCAGTTTTATCTAAAAGTAGCCAGGAAAGCAGGTTGTGATGATGCACACTTACAGTCCCAGCTACTTGGGAAGCTGAGGCGATAGGGTCACTTGAGCCCAAGAGTTCAGTCCAGGCTGGGTGACAGCAAGACCTTGTCACTTAAAGCCAACCTAAGAGAAGAGCTCAACCTTTTGGGAAAAACAATAGAAGACAATTCTGAAAACCAAATTCTGAATATAGGCTAGTATAGCAAGCAAGCAGGGATAGCATAGAGCCATTTGCTCAACTTCCAGAAAGAGTTACTCTATTCATCTCTTTAACAAATCTTGAAAAGGCCCGGGTGCGGTGGTGGCTCACGCCTGTAATCCCAGCACTTTGGGAGGCCAAGGCACGTGGATCACCGAAGGTCAGGAGTTCGAGACCAGCTTGACCAACAAGGTGAAACTCTGTCTCTACTAAAAATACAATCAGCCGGGCGTGGTGGCAGGTGCCTATAGTCCCAGCCACTTGGGAGGCTGAGACAGGAGAATTGCTTGAACCTGGGAGGCAGAAGTTGCAGTGAGCCAAGATCATGCCACTGTACTCCAGCCTGGGCAACGGAGCGAGACTCCGTCTGAAAACACAAAAAAAATCTTGAAAGGATACTAAGTCTGACACAAGGAGATTAGTCAATTGGACTCTAACCAGATATTCTGTCTACTTCCTTCTCTGCTATGGGCAACTTAGAGGCAGCAACTACTATCAGTTTATCTGTAATGTGAGAATTTATATTACATAACAGATACTGGGGATATAGGATATGATGGATTTTAGTTAATACATTTCCTCATAGAAAATAAGGAAATAAGATAACAGTCTTGTTCCTGTCCTAACAATTCTGTTAGACTAATGATCTCCAGTGATTGGCGATTTGACCTGGTTTCTTCCTGGACTATTTGAATGGGTGGATTTGTTGGTGCATCTCTTGTCTTCTTTCCTTTTCCATTCTCCTTTATTTTTGTATTTACATACTTGTATGCAACTTTGTAATCTGATTTTCCCATGTAACATTTTAATTTGATGTATTGGGTGGTCTGCATGTTCACTGGAAAACATATATTAAATGTACATTTATGTATATATATAAAATGTACATTCATATATATATTATATATATATATATATATAAAGACAAGATCTTGCTCTGTCGCCCAGGCTGGAGTGCAGTGGCATGACCACAGCTCACTGCAGCCTCGATTTCCAGGGCTCAAGCGATCCTCTCACCTCAGCCTCTTGAGTAGCTGAGACTATGGCACACACAACCACACCTGGTTGATTTTTTGTTGTTTTTTGTAGAGACAGGGTCTCACTCTGTTAACCCAGGCTGTTGTATTTTCTTTAAGATTGGTTTAAATTCACGCGGACTCCAGCATCAGAACTACCCAGATGTCAGGTTCTGGGCAGAACTTGGGACAACTGATGAAATGTCTGCTCAGCTGAAGTCAGACACCTGGACACTTAATGCCCTCTTTCCCTGGCTGATGCTTAGTTTCATTTAAGAACCAGGAGAGCCTGATGTTTGTAAACATAGCTTTAGTGGAAGCACAAGGGTTAGGAGTCCCTAGAACGGTGATATGAAGCCTAGGTGGATGTGCGGGTTGGTGAGATGGGAATTGCGCAGCATAGGATCTGACACAGAAGGTACTCAGAAAATTTCATTTTCCGGCCTGGCGCGGTGGCTCACGCCTGTAATCCCAGCACTTTGGGAGGCCGAAGCGGGCAGATCATCTGAGGTCAGGAGTTCGAGACCAGCCTGGCCAACATGGTGAAACCCCGTCTCTACTAAAAATACTGTACTAAAAATACAAAAAAAAAAATAGCCGGGCGTGGTGGCGGGCGCCTATAATCCCAGCTACTCTCGGGAGGCTGAGGCAGAGAATTGCTTGAACCTGGGAGGTGGAGGTTGCAGTGAGCCGAGATCGCGCCACCGCACTTCAGCCTGGGTGACAGAGCGAGACTCCATCTCAAAAAAAAAAAAATTAGCAAGTTATTTGCAGCGTCTATCTCCCACCCTGACTGCTAGTCCACACCATACTGTCCTAAGCTGCTCAGGCTGCGGTGCAGACGAGGAAATCATCGCTATGCCTGCGGGCCTTGGGATGGGGGCGCAAAGCCCCTGGATGCGCCCCGCCTAGTGGGCGGGAACGACTACAGCCCCCAGCATGACCCGCGGCCGCCCATGCCACGCCCCGCCACGCGTGCGCGCCGCTGAGCGCTGACTGGGTGCGAGCGGGGAAGCTGCTAACCCGACCCGGATTGGCGCTGAGGTGGCCTGTGGGGCAGGTGAGTGCGGGGCGGGAGTCAGCGGAGACTCACCGGCGCCTACAAGTTCCCCTCAGGCGGGGCCTGCGGGGCGGCTGTGGTCGGACTCTCAGACCGAGGGTCGTCTGGGCCGAAGGCGCCCACGAGAGAGAAGCACCGCCTTGGGCCGGAGAGCCGCCGGGCCGACCTTGCTCGCGTCGCGGTTGGAATGGGGGCCGGGGACGCGGCGGGGCGGGGAGGTCGGCTGCGTCCCCCGGGCCGGCCGCCCCTAGACGGCCGAGGCCACCTCAGGTGTTCGGGACGCCAGCCGGAATCCATCTCGCTGGCAGCCGGGAGCGGTTTTACAGAAACCGCGCCTGATGCGGGGGGCTTTTTTAAAAAAGCCTGGCTGGCTCTGGCACCGGGACAGCTGCAGACTCCTCCTCAGGTTTAACTTGTGGCTTTCCCTTTAAGATTCAGATCCAGGTGCAGAACCCGGGCTCGGATCCAGGCCGAGACTCGGAACACCAGTGTGTTTGCATTTTAGCGCGGGGGAAGCTGAGGCATACGTTAGCCAGAATCACCCGGTGTGGTTAGGACTGGAATTTTGAAAATTATTCTCATACTTAGTTTACTGATCTAGGCTCTTTTTTATTTGGAAAGAAAAAGATATTTCAAAGGTTGTTTTCAGTGACTGGGTGACTAGCGTATCTTCCAGTCTCGCGCTGCACGTTTGTGGTGGGTTGATGGCTCTTTTTTGTTTTGTGGTGGGATAGAGATGTCCTGGAATATTCTACACCTTTCTTATTCTTTCTTAGTAAATTCAAGTCAAATCAGACTCTGATTCACAAAAACTGCATTTTCAACTTCGACTCGTTTACTCGTAGTTTTTGTGACAGGTTTGTGATTAGGTTTGTAGGTACATATGTTTCCCACTTTTCTTGCTCATCTCTTTTAGTTCCAATTATCTCTGCACTCTAAACAATTGAATTACATCTTTGTTTTACACTATTTCTGTTCTTGGTGATTAATTTGTAATTCTTTTTTTCTTTTTTTTTTTTTTTTTTTTTTTTAAAGACGGGAGTTTCGCTCTTGCCCAGGCTGGAGTGCAGTGGCAGGATCTCGGCTCACTGCAAGCTCCGCCTCCCGGGTTCAAGCGATTCTCCTGCCTCAGCCTCCCGAGTAGCTGGGATTACAGGCGCACGCCACCACGCCCGGCTAACTTTTGTATTTTTAGTAGAGACGGGGTTTTTCGCCATGTTGGCCAGGCTGGTCTCGAACTCCTGACCACAGATGATCCGCCCGTCTCGGGCCTCCCAAAGTGCTAGGATTACAGGTGTGAGCCACTGCGCCAGGCCCGATTAATTTGTAATTCTGTAGATATCTT
Organism: Pongo abelii; assembly: GCF_028885655.2. Lineage (NCBI taxonomy): Eukaryota > Metazoa > Chordata > Mammalia > Primates > Hominidae > Pongo > Pongo abelii. The sequence goes on from NC_085929.1 coordinate 46,851,207, forward strand.
TCCTGGCTTTTGATAATCCTAAGTGAATGTAGCTTTTTCATCCCTAATTATCATAGTAGCCTGAGCTTTAGTTCTTCTCCCTCTTTTTTTTTTTTTTTTTTGTAGAGACAGAGTCTCGCTCTGTCGCCCAGGCTGGAGTGAGTGCAGTGGCGCGATCTCAGCTCACTGCAAGCTGCAAGCTCCACCTCCCGGGTTCACGCCATTCTCCTGCTTCAGCCTCCCGAGTAGCTGGGACTACAGGCGCCTGCCACCACACCCGGCTAATCTTTTGTATTTTTAGTAGAGACGGGGTTTCACCGTGTTAGCCAGGATGGTCTCGATTTCCTGACCTCGTGATCCGCCCGTCTTGGCCTCCCAAAGTGCTGGGATTACAGGCGTGAGCCACCGTGCCCAGCCCTCCCTGTCCCTTTTTAAGCGTGGAGGTGTGTGGTCTGGGAGGGGAGAGGGTGAGGTGTCTATTGATCAGATATGGGTAATAGGTTAACATAACCCATGACCAGAACATTAAAAGGCTGTAAACAAACAACTGCTTCAATATAAAAACGCATACCTCGTGAATTTGGAAACATGTCAGGTTGATAGAAAAGTGAACTGGGGTAGAACCTCACAGACATGAACCCGACATTAGGGTGAAATATTAGGAAGTGAGGAGATTATCATCTCTTTTATTTTACAGCCATCTTTCTGTGCCTGGAGTCGATGTAGGAACAGCCTGCTGGCTCAGAAGCTTAAAAAAAGCTCTGTGTTTTCACTTTTTCTCTTCTTAGTTCTCAATGAAGGTTTTGGCAGGAGCCCAAAATCTTGTACATTTGATAATTTAACATCAGTTTCATCTGCTTACTCTCCAGATAGCCTGTTATTCAGCTGGTGATGTCAGTAATTTTCCACAGCAGCCATTCATGAGCTCATGCAGACTGTCACAAGGAAATGGGAATAGCACAATGAGTGTTACAGAAGAAAAAATGATCCTGTTTCTCTGCCATCACATATTATACACAGACTTACGGAATCTAGACTGGAGCACAAGATATGTGGGAGGGGTTAGAACACCACTCCTACCTGTAGTAATAATCATTGAAACCACTTATTGAATGCCTTCTGCTTACCAGACACTGTAGTTGTCACAGGTCACTGTAAGTGACAGGGCCAGAATTTAAGTCTGACTCTAAACTCTGCTCTTTTGTCTGTGCTGTACTACCTTACCAACAACTGTGTTCAAGTCTTTCTCATTCTTAAAAATATATGAAACTTTGCTGTGATCATATTTCCCTTCAAATTACTACCATTTCTCCTGCTTTTCCTTTCTAGACTTGCCCTTAAGAAGCAGACTCTACATTCTTCTCTTCCATTTACTCCTTCATTCATTGCAGTCTGACTTCTACCCTCAACTCTGTTGAAACTACTCTCATGAATTCCTCTCAACAATTTATTGAATATCTACTGTGTATATCATCTTCTAGACTTACAAAGACGGCTAAGACATGGATCTTGCCCTCAGGTAGTTTAGAGATTAATGAGAGAGGGTAGTTTATACATGTCAATATATGTATCCCACTGATAGGGCAGTTGTGTTCTTTGTTTTTGTTTTTGTTTTTTTGAGACATAGTCTTGCTCTGTCACCAGCCTAGAGTGCAGTGGGGCAATCTCGGCTCACTGCAACTTCCGCCTCCAGAGTTCAAGCAGTTCTCCTGCCTCAGCCTCCCGAGTAGCTGGGACTGCAGGCGTGCGCCACCACACCCGGCTAATTTTTGTATTTTTAGTAGAGACGAGGTTTCACCATGTTGGCCAGGATGGTCTCCATCTCTTGACCTCGTGTTCCGCCCTCCTAGGCCTTCCAAAGTGCTGGGATTACAGGCATGAGCCACCACACCTGGCCTGATAGGGCGGTTTATTTATTTTTATTTATTTTTTATTTATTTTATTTTATTTATTTTATTTTATTTTATTTTATTTTATTTTATTTTATTTTTTTTATTTTTTTTATTTTTTTTATTTTTGAGATGGAGTCTCCCTCTGTCGCCCAGGCTGGAGTGCAGTGGTGTGATCTCGGCTCACTGCAAGCTCTGCCTCCCGGGTTTATTTATGCCATTCTCCTGCCTCAGCCTCCCGAGCAGCTGGGACTACAGGTGCCTGCCATCATGCTCGGCTAATTTTTTGTATTTTTTTTTAGTAGAGACGGGGTTTCACCGTGTTAGCCAGGATGGTCTCGATCTGACCTCGTGATCCGCCTGCCTCGGCCTCCCAAAGTGCTGGGATTACAGGTGTGAGCCACCGTGCCCGGCCAATAGGGTGGTTTTTATAGTTTGAGAGTTGGGGAAGGAACACTTTATTGCAAAGATGTCACTGGACTGCCAACAGAGAGAAAGCTTAAATTGGTCTAGACTGTAGTGTCAAGACTGCGTGCTTAGGCATATACTTTTAGGGAAAAGCTGTATCCACTGAGAGATGACATGGTTGAAAGATACAGTATAGGCTTTAGAGTCTGACAGATCTGGTAACTGAGCCATAATTTCTTCTTTGTAATACTTGCCTGCAATGTAAGCTCTATGAAAGTAGGGGCTTTGTGTTGTTCACTACCTCACCCCCGTCTCCTAGAACAGTGGTAGGTGAGCAATAAATATCTGTTGAATGGGGCCCAGCACAGTGGCTCACGCCTGTAATCCCAGCATTTTGGGAGGCCAAGGTAGAGGATTGCTTGAGCCCAGGAGTTCAAGACTGGTCTGGGCAACATGGCGAAATGCCATCTCGACCAAAAACATAAAATTGCCAGTCATGGTGATGTGCGCCTGTGGTCCCAGCTACTCGGGAGGCTGAGGCAGGAGGATTGCTTGGGCTCAGCTCAGGAGGTCGAAGTTGCAGTGAGCCATGTTTGCATCACTGCACTCCAGCCTGGGGAAGAGAATGAGACCTTGCCTCAAACAAACACATGGTACTAGTAATATCAGTAGTAGCATATGACTGAAATAACAAGGCTAGATTTTCAGTGTGGCTTATGAACTGATTTTGACAGCACCATTGTTTGAATGCTACGTATATAATCACCTCCCCTTTTTGAAAATTTAGCCTTACTAATTTGTGCTCACCATTTATACATGAGGAGAGATACAGTCACCTCTTTTCAGTAGGCACAGTTAACTGTCTCTTCTAATATATGTCTCTTTTGCAGTTATAAACATATTTCTGCTTTTTCTAAGTGTAATACATGTTTTGTATTTGTTTTTCTCTCTACTAATGATGTAAATTGTTTTGGGAGGTTAACTTCTTTGGAATAATTAAACAGCTTTATCAATAGAGTAAATTAGATTGATAGGCCGGTTGTGGTGGCTCACGCCTGTAATCCCAGTGCTTTGGGAGGCTGAGGAAGGCGGATCACCTGAGGTCAGGAGTTTGAGACTAGCCTGGACAACATGGTAAAACCCTGCCTCTACTAAAAATACAAAAATTAGCTGGGTGTGATGGCAGGCGCCTGTAATCCCAGCTACTCAGGAGGCTGAGGCAGGAGAATCACTTGAAGCTGGGAGGCATAGGTTGCAGTGAGCCGAGATCGTGTCATTGCACTCCAGCCTGGGTGACAAGAGCGAAACTCTGTCTCAAAAAAATAAATAAATAAATAAAGAGATTGACACCCCCAATTCAGTGTCAAAAATCTTATTCTTGGAAAGGGTATAATTTCCAATTAAGACAGAATTTTTTTTTCCACTACAACAAAATGATGCGACTTTTCTCACCCTTCTCTAGCTATCTAGTTAGCCTGCAAGCTAACATTCTAAAGACATGAAACAGGCTGGGCTTATGCCCGTAATCCCAGCACTTTGGGAGGCTGAGGTGGAAGGATCGTTGGAGCCCAGGAGGTCAAGACCAGCCTGGGCAACATGGTGAGACCCTGCCTCTACAAAAAAATTTCTAAAAATTAACCAGATATCGTGGCGTGTGCTTGTGGTCCCACCTACTCAGGAGGCTGAGGCAAGAGGATCACTTGAGCTCAGGAGATTGAGGCTGTAGTGAGCTGTGATCACACCACACACCACACACTCCAGCCTGGGTGACAGAGGGAGACCCTGTCTCAAAAAACTGGGAAAAAAAAAAAAGATATGAAACAACAGATCATTTCCCTTTTCCCTCTCTTGTGTTTGAGTTTTGTTTGTAAATATCCTTAATTATGTGACTTGAGGATAGGGTTAAAGTCCAATTACCACTTTTTTTTTTTTTTTTTTGTCTTTTGAAAACAGTATGGTAGTCAGGAGCACCAACAATGAAGTTCAGCTTATGGCTCTGCTGCTTGCTTCCTTGCTTGTCTGCTTGCTTGCTTGATTGACAGGGTTTTGCTCTATTGCCCAGGTTGGAGTGCAGTGGCATGATCATAGCTCACTGAAACCTCAAACTCCTGGGCTCAAGAGGTCCTCCTGCCTTAGTCTCATGAGTTGCTGTGATTACAGGTGCATGCCACTGCACCCGGCCTGGCTTTACCATTGTAAACTTTGAGAACTTACAAGTTATCTGTCTGATGCCTCATTTCTCTCACCTGTAAAAATGGAATAATTAGTGCTACTCATAATAATAGCTAATATGTATTAGGTGTTTGCTATATATACCAGTCACAGTTCTAAGAATTTTATTTGTATTAACTCACAATCCTCACATCAACCCTATGTATTGCTAGTATTATGCCCATTTACAGGTGAGACAACAGTGACAGAAACAGTAATTTGCTGAAGATTGGTGAGTGGAGTCAGGATTAGAACTTAGTCTGACTCTAGAGTTTACGCTCATAATCTCCACCTTCATAGTTTTTTGTTTTTTTAATTTAGCATATAATCAAGAAATAGAGTAGTTTTGAAGATTAAATAAAATCTATATAAAATGGCTGTAACAAGCATTTACCGTATTAAGTACTACAGTTAGCTTCGAGTTTACAAAGCATTTTGCACACATTTTCTTTGATTGTCATAGGAACAACCAAATATGTTTGTGACCATCACTGTCTGGCAGGAAACAGGCACACATTTGGTCACTTTCCCAGTCATGCAGCATGTGTGCAGACAGTGCCCTGGTGTTGCTCCTCCATATCTAGATCATGTGGAATTTGAAGCATCACATTTTGAGAAAATTTAGTAGACATAAGTTGTTTTGGCCTGTCCAGCATCCAATCCAGGTTCTTCTAGGGATAACAGCTCAATTTTGCTTTGGAGAACAGTTCATCCCTGACCAACTAGGTGGTACGCACATGGCCCAGGTCAGGCCAATAGATGTTAGGCAAATAGATGCTTTCCTCCTTTAATTTGAATCTTAGGTTGAATGATACAGTAACAAAAGTTCAGTGAACAGTTGCAGCTCCTTCATCACAACCACACGCTAATTCCTAATATCTGGGTACTAGAGCTATTGTTTTCAACGAGCTGAGTCTTCAGCTTTTCCTCGGTTCTATGTCCTACTACATATCCTTCCAATACATTCCTGTCTTTCATAACTTAAGTTACCCAAAGTCAGTTTTGGTGGCTTGCACCTGAGACACCCTTAACTTTTACATGGCATGAGATCATGTCATGTAAGAGTTAAAATAGGCCTGGTGTGGTGGCTCACGCCTGTAATCCCAGCACTCTGGGAGGCCAAGGCAGGCGGATCCATTGGGCTAAGGAGTTTGAGACCAGCCTGGGCAACATAGTAGGCACCTGTCTCTACAAAAAAAACTTAAAAAATTATTAATAGCTGGGCATGGTGGCATGTGCCTGTAGTCCCAGCTACTTGGGAGGCTGAGGTGGGAAGATCACTTGAGCTTGGGAGGTCAAGGCTACAGTGAGCTGTGATCGTGCCACTGCACTCCAGCCTGGGTGACAGAGCAAGACCCTGTCTCAAAAAAAAAAAAAAAAAAAAAAGTTAAAATAATCAGCTAACTTTAACCTGAAGAGGAGAGAAATCTTGGAGAAGATGTGGGTATCTTCAAATGTCTGAAGTATGTAGACTACAAAGTACCCCTAAAAAGACCAAAGAGTAGATATTACTAGCAAACAGATTTCTGCCCACATTAAAGCCTAAGGCAGGGCTATCCACAGGTGACAGACTGTCTTGGTATGTGGAGATAGATACATCCACTAAATTGTTCAAGCCAAGACAAGATGGTCACCTGGGAGGAGTAATATGGGTTTAGTAATCTAATGGGGACTGGGTGTGGTGGCTCATGCCTGTAATTCCACTGCTTTGGGAGGCTGAGGCAGGATGATCGCTTGAGGCCAAGAGTTTGAGACTACCCTGGGCAACATAGCAAGACCAGCATCGCTACAAAAAAATAAGAAAAATTAGCCAGGCATGATGGTGTGTGCCTGTAGTCCTAGCTACTTGGGAGACTTGGGTGACAGGATTGAGCCCAACAGTTCGAGGTTATAGTGAGCTGGAATAGTGCCACTGCATTCCAGCCTGGGTGACACAGCAAGACCCGTGTGTATTAAAAATAATAATATGGCCGGGCACGGTGGCTGATGCCTGTCATCCTAGCACTTTGGGAGGCTAAGGCGGGCAGATCACTTGAAGGTGGGAGTTCTAGACCAGCCTGGCCTACATGGCGAAACCCCATCTCTATCAAAAATACAAAAAATTAGCCGGGTGTGGTGGCGCATGCCTGTAATCCCATCTACCAGGAAGCTGAGGCAGAAGTGGAACCTGGGAGGCGGAGGTTGCAGTGAGCTGAGATCACACACTGCCCTCCAGCCTGGGTGACAGAGCGAGACTCTGTCTCAAAAAAAACAGAACAAAACCAATAATAATAATCTAATGGGTTGTTGTACTGAATGAACTGTAAAGTTCTCTCCAATTCTGAGATCATGATTCTCTGATTGAAATCTAAATCTGCAGACTCTGAGACCTAGAGTTCTTTCTAGAAGATTTACCTGCTTTTCCTCACTTTTCCAACCTAGTCTCTTATATTCCCGCTTCACCACGTATGTGCTGTTCTTTGCTTTGGACCTCTGCTTCCATCAGCCCCCCACCTTCTTCAGGTGTTTGCTCAGATTTTTCTTACTGAGCCTTCCCTGACCACCTAATTTAGAATAGCAGCTCCTGAAAGTGCCTATGGCTCTTTCTGCCTCATTTTACTCTATAGCACTATTCATCTGACATACAGTGTGGTCTCTTATTAATTTTTTAAGTCACTTCTTTCGCCTCTAGAATGCTGGGACTTTCAAAGAAGGGATTTCTATCTATTTTGAGCACTTCTGTGTTCCCAGCACTTAAAACAGTGCCTGGTACATAATAGGCATCAATAAACATATGTTGATTGAATGAGTATTTCCTCAACACAGAGTCACCATTGGGTCTGCTTTGTGTTCTAAGAGAGTATCTAGCTCACGCTGTCCACTTCCTACCTTTTCTCTGTTGCTTCCCTTACTCGCTGGTGCCTTTCTCTTTTCCTCTTCTCTTTGGATCACAGCATTTCAAGACTAGAAGTCTGAGATCACCTCTCCATAAGGACCAGAGTCCCTATGTAGCACAGCTAGTTAATGAAAGATGTGGGGTGGAGGGTGACTGACTGTTGGATTGTTTATCTCTGTTAAACTGTGGTCTCCCTAAGTCTTGCTCAGTTCAGGCCCATGCAGTGCCTGCTGCAGCATATGCATATCCCTCAGTGAGTTATTAAGTAAATGTCTCCCTCCTTCATGAAGGCTTTTCCATATCAACCTGTAGTTATCTCTTTATTTCTTTGAACTTTGGTAGTATTTGTGGTCTCTGTTCTTATTATTAAGGCAGGGTCTCACTTTGTCACCCAGGCTGGAATGCAGTGGCACAATCTCCACTCACTGCAACCTCTACCTCCCAGGCCAAAGCAATCCTCCCACCTCAGCTTCCTGAGTAATCTGGGACTACAGATGTGCACCACCACGCTCAGCTAATTTTTGTATTTTTTGTAGACATTGGGTTTCGTCATGTTGCCCAGGGTGGTCTCAAACTCCTGGGCTCAAGTGATCCACCCTCCTTGGCCTCCTAAAGTGCTGGGATTATAGGTGTGAACCATCGTGCTCAGCCTGGTCTCTCTTATTAACTGGCCTTGGGTTGTTTGCCATTTTATGTGTCTGTCTGGTCAATGAAATTATAATCCCATGGACAAAGACTAAATGTACCTATTACAGAACCTAGTCCTGAGAGGCAGTATAATGTAGTGAAGTGCTGTCCAAGAGAACTTTATACAGTGCTGGAAATGTTCTTGTGTGACTATTAACATTTTTTTATGCTGTGTGTGTATTTGTATGTGTGTGTGATTAAGTAATTACACTTATCTGCACCACCCAGGAATAATCAGTAAACATTCTGGCATTTATTTCTTTATTCATTTATTAATTGTACATTTTCTAGCTTTTTTTAACCATGAGTATCTATAATTTTTTTTTTTTTCTCTGAGACAGGGTCTCGCTCTGTCACCCAGGCTGGAGTGCAGTGGCACTATCTCAGCTCACTGTAACCTCCGCCTCCCGGGTTCAAGCGATTCTCCCACCTCAGCCTCCCGAGTAGTTGGGATTACAGGCACGCCCCACCACACCTGGCTAATTCTTGTATTTCTAATAGAGATGGGTTTTCACTATGTTGGCCAGGCTGGTCTCAAACTCCTGACCTCAAGTGATCATTACAGGCATGAGTCACTGTGCCCAGCCTATAACTTTATCATCATAAAAACAGGCCTGGCTCACACCTGTAATCCCAACACTTTGGGAGGCCACGGTAGGGTGACTGCTTGAGCCCAGGAGTTTGAGACCAGCCTGGGCAACATAAGAAGACCCTCTCTACAACAGTAACAAAAAATTAGCAGGGCGTGGTGGTGTGTGCCTGTAGTCCTAACTCCTCGGGAGGCTGAGGTGGGAGGATTGCTTGAGCCTGGGAGGTCGAGGCTGCAGTGAGCTGTAATCACACCACTTCCCTCCAGCCTGGACAACAGAGCAAGCAAGACCCTGCTCAAAAATAAATTAATAAATTAAAAGTACAAGTTGCTGCAGCTTCTATTTTTGTAAATTATATTTTCCCCCATTGATTCACATAACATAAGCAATGTTTTGGCATGATAGTCTTCCATATTGGGAAGAACCAAGTAATTAGGAAAGGTTATAGAAACACTTTACTAGTCTATATAAGCCATCAGAAAAGAGGCACAAGCTTTTCTTTTTTTTTCTTTTTTTTTTTTTTGAGACAGGGTCTCATTCTGTTGCCCAGGTTGGAGTGAAGTGGTATGATTTTGGCTCATTGCAACCTCCACCTCCAGGGCTCAGGCAGTCCTCCCACCTGAGTCTCCCAAGTAGCTGGGACTACAGGTGTGCACCACCACACTCAGCTAATTTTTTAAATTTTTTGTAGTGATGAAGCCTCACTATGTTGCCCAGGCTGGTCTCAAACTCTTGGGCTCAAGTGATCCTTCTGCCTTGGCCTTCCAAAGTGCTGGGATAAGAGGAATGAGCCACCATGCCCAGCTACAAGGCATTTTAACGATGCAAGATAGTGCATTTAGGAACTGGAAATACAAACTGAAGTATTATATTATTACTCCAAATTTAAAAGGTAAATCTAGAAGCTAAATAACTGGAGTCCTTTAGTTTCTGGAAAAGAACAAGTGATAAATAAGCATGAGAGCCCTTTATTACTACCCAACATGTATGTAAACTATTGTGCAATTTGTTATAAGTTAATAATTCTTGGGGCCGGGCACAGTGGCTCACACCAGTAATACCAGCACTTTGGGAGGCCAAGGTGGGAGGATTCCTTGAGGCCAAGAGTTCAAGACTGGCCTGGGCAACATGGCAAAACCCTGTCTTTACCAAAAATATATACAAAAACTAGCCAGGCGTGGTGGTATATGCCTTAGTCCCAGCTACTCAGGAGGCTGGGGTGGGAGGATGGTTTGAGCCCAGGAGGCAGAGGTTGCAGTTTCTACCAGATCAGAATAAAAGCTCCACAAAGACAGGATTTTGTTTTGTTCACTGTCCTGTCTAGGATCTAGACATGGATCTAGCCTAGGGTCTGACACAGAGTAAGCACTCATGATGTGAAATGAAAGAATGAGAGTGGTGCCTGCCATGTGAGGTCAGGATAAGTTTAGGACTCATCAATCTGAAAAAGTAAGAGTTGAGAGGAGACTGAAATTTAAAATGGCATTATGTTAACAGCTACAACATACTGAGCACCAATTCTTCCATTTATCTATTGCTGTATACTGATCACTCCAGAATTTAGCAGCTTAAAGCAACAATAATCATTTTATTACTATCTCTTGCTGGGGTATTGGTTGTTGGTAGGTAGTTTTTCCTGGGGTATCTCAAGCAGTTGCAGCTAGATGGGACTGGAGTCATGTCTAAAGTTTCCTTACATGTCTTGGGGTTGACAGTGGCTGTCAGCTGGGTCCCACCTGGGACTGTTGGCCGGAGCACCTATATGTGACCTCTCCATGTTACCTTACCTACCTCACAGCATGGCAGGTGTGTTCTAAGAGCTAACCTCCCAAGGGAACAAGGTGAAAATGCATGACATTTTTATGACATAACCTCAGAAGCTACACAATATCACCATATTCTCTTGGTTAAGGGAGTCACAGAGGTTTGCCTGGGTTCATGGGGAGTGGATGGGACGTAGACCCCACCATTCAATGGGAGAAGTTTTGTCACATTTGAAGAAGAGCATGTGAGATACGTTATATTGTGTTAGCCCATCTTTAGAAAATAGGGTCTCCATGCCAAGCATGTGATAGGGGTTTTAAGAACTTTTTCACTTATTCTGCAGGTACCTATTATCCTAATTTTACTGATAGGGAAGCTGAGGTTATGGAAGATGAATTGGCCACACAGCCAAGTGGCAGAACAAGTTGTCAGGCCCAGGCCTTCTTGCTTCCACAGTAACACTGTATAAAGGTGAAGGCAGATTTCTTCAGAAAGTCCTGAAATACTATGGAAGGTATATTTATGTAGGTCATAAAACAAGTAATTAAATATCTCATGAAACAGGTGATTACTACTTCAAACATTTATTAAATCCCTAAGTACTGTAGTAGGTGCTAATGAGGATTCAGCCCTTGAAGAGCTTTCAGTTTATAGATAAGGCACTCACACTAGTAAAGTGAGATAGAAGTCAGTAGGAACGGCCAGGCTCGGTGGCTCACACCTGTAATCCCAGCACTTTGGGAGGCCGAGGCGGGCAGATCACGAGGTCAGGAGATCGAGACCATCCTGGCCAACATGGTGAAACCCCGTCTCTACTAAAAATATAAAAAATTAGCCGGGCGTGGTGGCAGGTGCCTGTATTCCCAGCTACTTGGGAGGCTGAGGCGGGAGAATGGCGTGAACCCGGGAGGTGGAGCTTGCAGTGAGCCGAGATCGCGCCACTGCACTCCAGCCTTGGGGACAGAGCGAGACTCTGTCTCAAAACAAAAAAAAAGTCAGTAGGAACAAGTAAGTGCTGAGAGGAAGTACTAAGGAAAGCTTCATAGAAGTGGTGTTTCAGAGCTAAGCACTGAAAGAGGGATGGAATCTGGATATTTGGAAATGGAAGGTGGCCTTCTTAGCAGAGGACACAATATAAATAAAGGCACAGAGGCATGTTGAGACAGTAGTGAGGGGCCCAGTTGGCTAAAGCTTAGGGTACATGAAGGGAAAATAAGAGCTGACTCAAAAAGAGATTGGGGTCTATGGAATCAGAGCTGTGCTTCAGGGGATATTAACCTACTCTTTGTTTAACATAAACGGAATGATAATCTGGAGGCACAGAAATCTTTAGGAGATTTTGACAGTGGCCCAGAAAAGTGTCAGGGAGGGTCTGGATTAAGGCAGTAGAAATGGAGATGGAGATGCTAGAGGTATTTTAGAGGTAAAATCAGTAGACTTGCAACTGATTTGATGTGAGAGTAAAAGCAGGAGCCAAGGCCAGGCATCATGGCTCATGCCTGTAATCCTAACACTTTGGGAGGCCAAAGTGGGAGAATTGCTTGAGCGCAGGAGTTCAAGACCTTCCTGGGCAAGATAGTGGGACCTTGTCTCTAAAAATAAAAATTAGCCAGTCATGATGGCATGCGTCCGTAGTCCTAGCTACTCAGGAGGCCGAGGAGAGATGATCACTTGAGCCTGGGAAGTCAAGGCTGCAGTGAGTCATGATCCTACCACTGCACTCAGTTTGGGCAACAGAACAAGACCCTGTCTCTAACAACAACAAAAAAGGAGCCAAAAATTACCCTAAACCTTAGGATCTGAATGTCTTGGAAGAAGAAACAGGAATATTAAAAAGAATCATCTGAGATGCAATAAAAATAGGTTTATTCAGGAAACACAGATTTTAAGCCAGGCACAGTGGTGTGCACCTGTATTCCAGCCTGGATAACATAAGGAAACCCCCATCTCCAATAAATAAAAATTAAAAAAAAAAATTAAAAAGAAATACATATTGGCCGGGTGCAGTGGCTCATGCCTGTAATCCCAGCACTTTGGAAGGCCAAGGCAGGCGGATCACGAGGTCAGGAGATCGAGACCATCCTGGCTAGCACGGTGAAACCCCGTCTCTACTAAAAATACAAAAAATTAGCCGGGCGTGGTGGCAGGCGCCTGTAGTCCCAGCTACTCAGGAGACTGAGGCAGGAGAATGGCATGGATCTGGGAGGCGGAGCTTGCAGTAAGCCGCGATAGCACCATTGCACTCCAGCCTGGGCGACAAAGCGAGACTCCACCTCAAAAAAAAAAAAATACATATTTTAATGTGTTGTGGTATATAGTCAAATGAAGCTATCCAACAATAAGTTGGAAATAATCTATGTTGTCATGGCTAGAGATAGAGATTTGTAATTTATCTATATGACAGTAATAGCTAAATCCCCATTCAGAATAGGAATGGACTCCCCATTTGGAATCCATTAGGAATGGACTAAAAGAAGACTGATGTAGGGAATGTCTTTTTTGGGGGTCTGGAGAAAGAAGAGGCAGTAAAGAAGCAGTTAAATAGAGAAGAAAAAACAGTATGGTCTGCGCCCTCAGAGTCATTGAACAGTTCAAGAAACCACAGTAAGTCAGCAGAGTCTGATGCTTCAGGGAGTTTCAGGAAATGAAGCCACAGGAACTGGATTCCAAATAATGACTAGGAAATCACTGGAGACCTTAGAAACCAGTTTAGGTGGTGACAGAAGCTAGGGTGAAAAGCTTAAGGAGTGAGTTGATTGATGAAGCATGGGCGCTATAAAAAATATGGCAGTGAGGCAGAGGGATAAGAGCTAGAAAGGTAAGTGCTTGAGTGGGTACAGGGATAGTTGCTTTGTTTTGTTTAATTCAGGGTTCAGGAGATCTGAGTATTTGCACTGGACACGAAGCCATTGGAGAAGAAAAGACTGAAGATGCACAAAGGAAAAGAGTATAAAGGAAATGGGTTGAAAGTTCTTGTGGGTGGAGAAGTTAATGTAGGAAGGAAGAAAACCACTTTCTCTTCTGAGAGAGCGGGCAGAAAGAGAAAACAGGTGAAAAGCAGTTTTGACACGGAGAATAAGGAAGTTGAGGAAGCTTAAGTCTAATAAGCTGAGCTTCGTTAAAGCTGGAGTACAGTCCCTCAGCTGGGAGTGAGTGGCAGCAGAGAGTAGTTGGGTTTCAGAAGAATTATGAGAATGATTTGAAAGTATCGCTGAAGGAAATATGATGTAAAGTCAACTAGAGATGAATAAAGGTTGCTGAGCAACCGTGAAGATAAATAGCATGTGGCTTGTTCCCTAACTTTGTCCAGGAGGAACATGAGCAGAAAAAGCAGAGGAACAACTTTTTTTTTTCTTCAAGACTGGGTCTCACTCTGGTTGCCCAGGCTGGAGTGCAGTGGTGCAACCTCAGCCCACTGCAGCGTCGACCTCCCGGGCCCAGGCGATTCTCCTATCTCAACCTCCCAGGTAGGTGGGACTACAGGCGCACGGCACCATGTCCGGCTAATTTTTTGGGGTTTTTTTTTTTTTTTTCTATTTTTAGTAGAGATGGGGTTTTGCCATGTTGCCCAGGCTGGTCTTGAACTCCTGCACTCAAGCAATCCATCTGCCTTGGCCTCCCAGAGTGCTGGAATCACAGGTGTGAGCCACCACCTCTCCCAGCCAAGAGGAACTTAAATGGGGCTAGATGAGGCAAAAAGTTGTCATTAATTCAAGGTTAGTTCAGATGGTTGTGTAACTTTTACAACATGGGAGTGAAGTGTATGGACCTGATTTGAAATCAGCATTATTAAGTGTGAAATAATATAAAGATATGGACTGCTTAACCCTAAGGTTCACGACAGTAAGAGGACAACCTTGTGACGTATCTTCTGGGATTTCTGTTGGTAATGATGCTGATCTGAATGTAATCCAATGGGCCTATCTCTAGCTGTTTCCAAGTTTTTGATTCAGTTTCAGATTAAAATAGTAGAAATCGCAGACTTCTGGTCTGGCTATGCTGCTTTAAATCAGTCTTTTCACCTCTTTAGTCCAAGTTTCTTTCTTTTTTCTTTTCTTTTTTTTTTTTAAATAAAAAGACAACTAGAGATGAGGTCTTGCTATGTTGCCCAGGCTGGTCTTGAACTCCTGGCCTCAAGCAATCCTCTTGTCTCAATCTCCCAAAGTGTTGGGGTTACATATGTGAGCCGATGTGCCTGGCCCCTAGTTTCTTTTTTCAAAAAGTATGAGAGATGGACCCAAAGGATCCTTCTAACTGTGTAATTTATGACTTTGTATGAGTCCCTTTGCCCTGCACCCCAGTACTAAAGAAGTTAATGGTCTCTAAATATAGGTGCAGATCTGTTAGAGAAGTTTGTTTGCTCTTATGAGAATTCTCTCCTAATTCATCTGTTTAATTTTGAATTTTCACACACACAAAATTTTTTTAATACAGTTGCTTTGTGTCTTAAATCTGGCTGGCTCCCACTAGATATGTCATCCCAAGTCAAGATATTTTGTTCCCGCACCTGCACAGATAGTTCCATGATCTTTTCTGGAAACTGTCTGCAAAGTTGATAACTAGAGTTGTGCTAGTCAGTATGGTATAGTGAGACTGCTGAGGGGTCAGTCCTTCTGTTTGATATGGGCAAGATGCTTAAGCTCTCTGATCCCTGGTTTTCTCAGGTGTAAAATGGGGATAATGCCTGTGAGTGTGCTTAGCAGTGTGGTGAATGCTTAACACATACTATTTTTCCTTCTTTCATAGATTTCCTTCTAATACCTCCATCTACTCACTGCCACAGAGTATAATAGCATATATACTCTATAATACTGTATATACTCTAGTATAATATAATTACCATTCTTTAGGGTAATGTTATATAGGTATGTTCATATCTGCAAATGAAACTCTGGTAATTATATAGATGGTAATGACAAATAAATGATGTAAAGATGAGATAGTTTGTTGACCTCTGTAGTTTAATTATATGAAAAATAGCAACTTTGTAAACTATATGATCTCCTCTTAGGTGCCCTAATCGCCTATGTTAATATAAAACTTTCAATATAAATTTCTCAGTGGCCGCCTTTGCCAGTCAGCCCTTAAGGAGCTTTATTTTCCTCAAAAACTCTTGTCTGCTATTTTTCAGAGCTACCTGAAAGCTGAGTTGCAGTTAGCTAACTAGTATTTGTTTCACTTCTCTTTCTGGGGGAGGTGGTTATCCCCCACCCCTGGTAGTGGGAATGACAGAAGGTCCATGCAGTTACCTTGCTTTTGCTTTCCTTATCCTTTCCGGAAACTGCCAGGCCATAAATATTAGAGGAATAATCCAGGGAGAGACTCAGGTAAGTAACCAGATTACTGTGGATGATTTATTATTTGATATGAAGAACTAGAGGAGCCTGGCACAGTTATGAGTGTGAGCAAATCCGTGTAGGGCAGCTGAGTTTAACTGGTACTCCTGTGCAGGAAGGGGACACGCGTACCTTGTGTGCTGAATTCTAGGGTGAGGTTCCTGTTTCCCTGATACATGTTTCCAGTCTGTGTTCTCCCTTACACAGTCACACCTAAGTCTCGCCTAAAGGAACACTCTATCTCTGTCACAAAGAAAATATTGACTCAGGGAAGGGTAAGCAGACCCACCTGCAAACCTTGTAGCAGGCATGGAGTTCAAGGTGGAGTGTGATTCTTAGAGTTACTTTGCTCTTCTGCTGATGCCAGTTTTGGAGGAGGCAGCTGAGAAATTTGTATGATACTATGGATGTTCACCTCAGATGTCCTTGTCCTAAAGGGTCATATAAATGATCAACAAAAATTACTAGGGTAACCGGAGGGGGAGTCAGTTCTAGAAGCTCTGTGCCACTAGCTCCTTCATCATGGAGTTTGGTAGGGTCCAGGTTTCAAGGCTGTCTTTACATACTGCTGAGTAATTGCTGTACTTAGCAGCATTCTGAGAGAACACAGGTGGGTTCCAAGATAACGTTGCCAAAGCATAAGGTGCATTGGAGGCAAGTGCGAGGCAGGTGTTCAGAGATGAGGCTGCAGGGAGTAGCAGGGGCTGCTAGGTCATGCAGGGTTTTATAAATCAAGTTAACAAATCTGGACTTTAAAGCAAAGGGAAGGTTTTAAAGACAGAAGGGAAATGATCAGTTGCATTTTGAAAGAATTTCTGTGGCTGTAGGGTAGAGAGTGGTTGGAGGGAGGGGCCGAGAGTGGAGGCAGAGATTCCAGTTGAGAGATGTGTAATAATTATGATGGTGAAAAATGATGGCAGCCCCAACTAGAAAGTAGCAACAGGTTGTAAGAGAAAGGGGAGGTTTCAAAAACATTAGGAAAGGCCGAATAATTGAGGGGTGAAGATGGAAAGATGAAGAATCTATTAAACATCACCCCCAAGTCCTGCCTGGAGAGAGTGCGTAGGTAGGTCATAATGGCAACGGGACCACTGAAGGAGGACCAGGTTCATGAGGAAAGGTGATGAGTTAACTTGGAGCGTGGCAAATTCGAAGAATATGGAGGAGCTGCCCACCAGCTGGATGTGCTGGTCTGAGGTTGAGAGAGAAATGCATCTTGGAGCTAGAAATCAGTTATCTGCTTGTAGATGTTAATTGAAGTTGTGAGAGTCATCCAGGAGCTCCAGGAGAGTGCAGAGAGCTAGAGGAGAGTCAAAGGTGGAACATTAAGGCATCTGAAGAACAGGTATAGGAGGAGGAACTGGAAAAGGAGACTAAGAAGGAGCCAGAAAGCCAGGAGGAAAACCAAAGGATCATGACACATAGACACCCAGAGAGACTGTGTGTTAAGGAGGTAAGGAGGAGGAAGTGATTACACAGCTAAATGCTACTGAGTGGTCAGGGGTGGTAAGAACTGCAGTGTAGGCCGGGCACGGTGGCTCACGCCTGTAATTCCAGCACTTTGGGAGGCCGAGGTGGGCGGATCACCTGAGGTAAAGAGTTCGAGACCAGCCTCAACGTGGAGAAACCCCATCTCTACTAAAAATACAAAATTAGCTGGACATGGTGCTGCATACCTGTAATTCCAGCTACTTGGGAGGCTGAGGCAGGAGAATTGCTTGAGCCTGGGAGGCGGAGGTTGCGGTGAGTCAGGATCGCGCCATTGCACTCCAGCCTGGGCAACAAGAGCGAAACGCCATCTCAAAAAAAAAAACAAAAAAAAAACTGCAGTGTGGTCATTAGATTTAATGAACTTCAGCTGTGCTAGATTGACTCTTTAGACCCAGCACACACTGAGGACACTAATAAAGCAGATATGTGAAATAAAGAGAAAATAGAACTCATTGGCCATTTCATAGATACGGAACAAGTCATCTAGGGAAAAAAATCTAAACTTTGTAGAAGTTCCTCATACTTATTTCATTTTTATGTTGAATTAAATGGGGGGCACCCTAATTTCTCTTGCTCTGTTATTCTCTAAAGGTCTTTAAAATTGTTTTCATGTTTACCTTTGTTTGCATAGGTAGTAACACGGTTCAAAATGAAAAAGGTACAGAACGAGTATGAAGTAAAAGTCTCCCTGCCACCCAGTTCCCCCAACATGTAGCCTTTATTTTATATGAAAATTTCTCCCCTTTTTAACAAGTATTTTCACGTTCTTCTCACTCTTTTTTTACTTAGCCCATATCAGCTACAGCTGCACACCATTTTATTATATAGATATACTGTAATTAAACAGTCCTGTATCAGTGGGTATTGAGGTTTCCTAATATTTTGCCATGTGATATTTTGTTTTCAAAACCAGTGCTATAGGGAGTTACGCTGTATATAGGTCATTTTGCTGGCATGTAGGATAAATTTCCAGAAGCGGGAATTGCTGGGCCAAAGAACCTCTAAAGGATTTAATTCAGTTCTGTTTATTTGAGTCCCTGGCACTTAGCATGCAATGAATGGTAGCTATTAGTAAGATATGTATAGATGGGTTGGTTGGGGGCCCAGAGGAATAGGGGCACCTAACACAAACTAAAGGCAGGGGGAGTATCAAAGAAGCCTTCTTGGAGGAGGCAATGCTTCAGCTGTGCCTTGAAGAATAAGTCAGGTAAAGAGGAAGGCATTATGAGCAGGGGGAGCAGTAGAGAGCCAAGGCACAGGAAAAGAGCGTGTTGTACATCGGGACCTTCTAAGAGTTTGCTGTGCTTATTCGTCAAACAGTCAGCCCCTGCCACATGTCAGGCACTGGGCTAGGTACCGGACATAGGACAGATACACATGTACATAAATTATAGTATCACATGAAGTCAACAGCAGCATGTAAAATGATTAATTCTGTTGGGGAAGGAGGTAGGGGACATGAAAGTTGGAAAGAAAGGCTTGTTAGAGGAGGCCACATCTGAGCTAGAATTTGAAAGAATAATGGTCAAAGAGGAATTCAGGTCAGTGGTTCTCCAAGTGTGTTCCCTGGACCAAAAGCATCCGCATCACCTGGGAGAGGCAGTGTCTCAGGTCCTACTCACACCTGCTGAGTCAGAAATTCGGGGGCTGGGCCTCAGCTGTCTGGGTTTTAGGAGGCCCTCCAGGTGATTCTGATACACTCTGTATTTTGAGAACCACTGATCAACTGGGTGTGTTGACTCATGCCTGTAATCCCAGCACTTTGGGAGGCTAAGGCAGGAGGATGCCTTGAGCCCAGGAGTTTGAGACCAGCCTAGGCAACATAGTGAGACCCGGTCTCTACAAAAAAGTACAAGAAAATTAGCCTGGTGTGGTGGTGCACTCCTGTAGTCCCAGCTACTCAGGAGGCTGAGATGGGAGGATTGCTTGAGCCTGGGAGTTCAAGGCTGCAGTGAGCTCTGATCATGCCTCTGCACTCCAGCCTGGGCAACAGAGTGAAACCCTATCTCAAAACACCACAAAAAGTTGTGTTAGTGTAATTACAAGACTCAAAGAAGAGTCCAGAGCTTCCTTTGCCATGATTAGCCTATTGACTGTGTTTATAATCCAGAAATTTCCTTTGCCCTGAAATTTATCCTGCTAGAATTTAAGTTTATCATTTTGTTTGCATCTTACTGTATTCTCAGTAGAAAAGAATGGTCCTGTGAGCATTTGTGCAGAGTGCCCAGAAGTGCTTCTGAGCCTTGGGCTCTGACAGCCAGTGTCTCACCCAAACCCAGCTCTGGCTTGGCCTGAGAACCAAATGCCTGGGCTGTGGCGAAAACTCAGGAGACGTGGAGGCATATCTGTAAAAGCAGATTCGTAAATAGCTTTTTTCCCCCTTAAAGCCTGTTTTGCAAATTGCTGCACTTTTCCTTGTTTGTAAGTATCTCTTTTCCTTTAAACTGCTTTTAGTAGCTTTTGCTTTTGGAAAAGTATTTTATTAATACTTCATTATAATAGCGAGCAACTGCAACCCATGTGAAGAGAGACACCTGGGGATTTTATTTAGCCTTAAAAACAATCAACCAAAGCCAGTGGGTTGGAAACCTGAGTTTCAAAGTGTTGTCAGTTTTTTTTTTTTTTTTTCCAGTGATTATTCCAGTGATTACTTAGACTATGGCAGGGGAAGGGGGCTTGTTACAGTAACTTGAAAAATTACAGGCTTTTTTTTTTTTTTTTTTTTTTTTTCCAGCAGCTTAGGAAGTTCCTGACTTCACAGGTTGCTAAGATGTCAAATTCATGCAGAGCTGTGTTAGGAAATTGTTAGTTACAAATGAGAGAGAAGGGGATCCTTTTCACAGTTATGGATAAGCTATTTCTAATTGCTTATACTTTCTTTTCTTTCCTTGGTTTTGTATAAGCATTAAATCTCTGCAAAGGTGGATATTTAAGGTGGTGAGTAGTAGCAGCTCTGCAGGAGAAGAGAAAGGCAAAATGGGGAGAAGCTAATTCACTGTTGGCAGTACTCAGCTTCATTGGTGGTCCTCAGAAAAAACTCAGCCTTTTTACTCTAATGTTCTACTATACTTAAACTGTAATTATTTTTAAAATTGAGATATAATTCATATACCATAAAAGTGACCCTTTTAAAGTGTATAATTTACCAGTTTTTAGTACATTCACTATGTTGTGCAACCATCATCAGTATCTAATTCCAGAACATCTGCATTAGCCCAAAAGAAAACTCCGTTACCCACTGGCAGTCATTTCCTATCTGCCCTTCCCTCAGCCCCTGGCAACCATTCATCTACTTTCAGTCTTAATGGATTTGCCTATGTTGGACATTTCATATAAATGGAATCATACAGTATGCAGCCCCTTGTGACTGGCTTCTTTCACTGAGCATAATATTTTCAAGGTTCATTCATGTTGTAGCACATATCAGTATTTCATTCCTTTTATGGATGAATAATATAGTTTATTGTCTGTGTATGCTACATTTTGTTTATCCATCAATTGATAGACATTGGATTGTTTTCACCTTTTGACTATTTTACTTTTTTTTTTTTTTGAGACAGAGTCTCACTTTGTTGCCAGGCTGGAGTGCAGTGGCACGATCTCGGCTCACTGCAACCTCTGCCTCCCAGGTTCAAGCAATTCTCCCGCCTCGGCCTCCCAAATAGCTGGGACTAAGAGGCGCGTGCCACCACGCCCAGCTAATTTTTGTATTTTTAGTAGAGATGGGGTTTCACCACGTTGGCCAGGCTGGTCTCAAACTCCTGACCTCAGGTGATCCGCCAGCCTTGGGCCACCCAAAGAGCTGGGATTATAGGCGTGAGCCACTGTGCCAGGCCTGTACATTTTTAAATGGTTGAAGTCATATACTGTCTTCATGCTGATGATTCTACTTTTCTTTTATTCCTTCTTCAACCCACTCCAGTTGGACTTTCACCTTGACCATTAAAATTAAAAGCTCTTTTCAGGATCACAAACAAACTTCAGCTTGCTAAGCCAAGGACCAGTTCTCTGTCCTCATATTGATTGACACGAATGATCACCCACTCCTTGTCTTAGTTTGTTTTGTGCTGCTGTAACAGAATATGCTGGGTCATTTTTAAAGAACAGAAATTTATTTCTCACAGTTTGGGAGGCTCGGAAGTCCAAGGTGTTTGTTGAGGGCCTTCCTGCTGCATCCTAATATGGCAGAAGGGCAAGAGAGCCAACTCCTTCTGTCAAGCCCCTTTAGGAGGGGACCCAATCCCATTGATGTGGGAGGAGCCTTCATGGCCTCATCACCTCTTAAAGGTTCCAGCTCTTAATACTATCACATTGGCTACACCTGAATTTTGGAGGGGACACATTAAAACCAAAGCACTCTTTCTAGAAATACTCACTTCTATTGGTTTCCACAACACAACACACTATTCGTTTTCCTTCTGTTTCATTGGCCAGTTCCCAGATTTTGTTTCCTGCCTCCTTTTCTGCCTAACTTCTAAATGTTGGAGTGTTTTAGGATTTGGTCCTAGGCCCCCTACTCTGCATTCCCTTCTTGGCAATGATATCTAGTTCTGCGCTATGCTGATGCTTCCCACATTTACATTTCTAGTTCTGACATCTGTGAACTCCGTGCTCGTAAGGTGCAAACTTGACATCTCCACGTAGGAGTCTGATCGGCCTCCCAGCTTAACATGGCCAAAGCAGAACTCTTGATTTCTAACCCCAAAATCTGCTCTTTCACCAGGATTCCCTTGTCTTAGTTGATGGGACCTGCACAGTTGCTCAGGTCCAAGACCTTGGAGACTGGCCAGGCATGATGGCTCATGCCTATAATCCCAGCCCTTTGGGAGGCCGAGGCGGGTGGATCACGAGGTCAGGAGTTTGAGACCAGCCTGGCCAACATGGTGAAACCCCATCTCTACTAAAAATACAAAAATTAGCCAGGCGCGGTGGCGGGCACCTGTAATCCCAGCTACTTGGGAGGCTGAGGCAGGAAAATCGCTTGAACCCAGGAGGCAGAGGTTGCAGTGAGTGAGATTGTGCCACTGCACTCTAGCCTGGGTGACAGAGTAAGACTCCTGTCCCAAAAAAAAAAAAAAAAAAAAAAAAAAATCCAGTTTTTGCCATGGCTAGAAGGGCCATCTGTCAGCTAGTTCCTGCCTCCTTTCCCAACGTTATCTGCTACTTTCTCCCTCATCACTACTCTTCTAGATCTTCACAGACCTGATCCTTATTCTGGTGTGAGCTGAAAGGTCATTTCCTCAGAGAGGCCTTCCCCAACCACCAATTAAAAATAGCCCCTCCACTCCTACCTGCCACTTTGTAACCTATTGTTCTGTTTTCTTCATGGCATGTATTATTATTTTGAAATTATTTACATATTTATTGTCTGTTTTCTGTAACTAATAATAACTGGCATTTATTAAGTACATGCCTTGTGCCGAGTATTGATACAAGTACTACATTTTCTCACTTAACTTCATAAGTAGCATAGGTATTATTTCCATTTTACAGAAGAAATTGCAGATTCATGAAAGCAAGAACTTTGTCCATCTTGTTTTACTTTATATCTCTAACGCATGGAACAGTGTTTGGCAAATAGTAGTTGCAAAAAATTTTTTTTTGTTGGTTGGATAGATGAATGAAAAACTCCCACATTGACATTTCTACCTCTGACATCTCCCCATAAACATAGATTTATAGATGTAATAACTTACTTAACAGCTCCATTTGGATTTCTAAATAAGCATTTAAATTACTCCATAACTCTTTTTTTTTTTAGACAGGATCTCACCCTGTCGCCCAGGCTGGAGTGCAGTGGCACAATCTCAGCTCACCGCAACCTCCACCTCCCAGGCTGAACCGACTCTCCTGCCTCAGCCTCCCAAGTAGCTGGGATTACAGGTGCCTGCTGTGACCATGCCCAGCTAATTTCTGTAATTTTAGTGGAGACGGGGTTTCACCATGTTGGCCAGGTTGGTCTCGAACTCCTGACCTCAGGTGATCTGCCCACCTTGGCTTCCCAAACTGCTGGGATTACAGGCGTGAGCCACTGTGCCCAGCCCCTGCCCCATAACTCTTAACTTCCCCCCTCCCCAAACCTGTTTTGTTCCCGTTTCTCTCATATTAGGAAATGGCATCATCATAAGCCCAGGAGTACAGACCGGAAACCTAGGCCTTGCCTGTGGTCACTCCCATTCTCATTCCCCACATCCAACTCTGCAGCAAGGCCTGTTGATTCTACCTCTGATTGTGTCTTGAATCTGTTACTTCTCTTTTTTCTCCACTGTCACTTCAGCCTCATTCTCCATAGTCTTTCCCCTGCACGCCACACTTGCCTGCAAGCATCCACTCTTGTCTCTCTACAAGCTATTTGCCCACATAGCAGCCAAACTGGACCCACATACGTTTTAGAGGTGTGCTGAAGAATAGGCGCCGAGGAGAAAAACCAGGAAGAAAACCAATATTTTGTACCCTTACCTTGAAAAAGGTATTCATATATTTTTTCCTCTTCTAAAAAATGTTCATGTTTCTTTGAGCATTTATTGTCTGATTTTACCCCTTTTAGCATCTATAGAAGCCACATTAATCTTTTTTTACTCCAGCCTTTCTTGGACTTTCCCGGCTTTGTGCTTTTCTCCGTGAGTTTTTATTGATAGCTTCCAGTGTCCTCTTCCCCTCCTCACAGAGGAAATGCAGTCTTCAGCATCTCAGAGGCCTCTCAGAAGTATTTTTGCTCAGGCCGAGTGCGGTGGCTCACGCCTGTAATCCCAGCACTTTGGGAGGCCGAGGTGGGTGGATCACTTGAGGTCAGAAGTCTGAGACCAGCCTGGCCAACACGGCGAAACCCCAACTCTACTAAAAATACAAAAAATTAGCCGGGCGTGGTGGCACATGCCTGTAATCCCAGCTACCCGGGAGGCTGAGGCAGGAGAATCGCTTGAACCCGGGAGGCGGAGGTTGCAGTGAGCTGAGATTGCGCCATTGCACTCCAGCCTGGGCGACAGAGTGAGACTGTCTCAAAAAAAAAAAAAAAAGTATTTTTGCTTATGTTGCTTACAGCTTTCATTTTCCATGGTAAATGTCTGTAGAAAACCATCTATGCAGTAGTAGCAACCATGCCGTGTTGTTAAGAAAATAGGACACAGGACAGGACAGTAGGACCAGAGTGAATGGGGGGCCATATCCCTCTGATCTATAGGAAGAGACCACAGGAAATGGACAGACCTTTTCTGCCCCTCCCCATAGATGTGGGAAAACAGGGTTTATAGTAAGATCTGACCTTCTGTGCTTTTTAAACAAAATTTGCCTTATAGGAAATTGTAGGATTAGCAAACTAGGGAGTATGTACATTTAATTTTGAAAAACTCTTTCTAGAGCTCCTCAAAGGTTCCTAAATCAATCCTGTTTTTCAAGTTTCTGCCTCTCAGTACTCCTGTGACAACAGGAGGGCAGCCACCCTGACGTGGCTAACTCTCTGGGCTGTTCCTGCCAACTCCCAGATGGCTGCTTTCAGGAAGGTTTCCATAGCGACCAGAGGCAGGAAAAACCTGCCCACCCAGCTTAACAATTCACATCCGGCTGGGCTCTATAGCCAGTAGGAGAAGTGGCGTGTTTATATATACTTATATACATTACATACATTTATATGTGTGTGTAGCATTAAAGAGCTAAACCCTGCAGACTCTATATCCAGAATCTGGCCGGGTGTGGTGGCTCACACCTGTAATCACAGCACTTGGGGAGGCTGAGGCAGGAGGATCACTTAAGCTCAGGAATTCAAGACCAGCCTGGGCAACATAGAGGGACCTTGTCTCTAAAAAAATAAATACGATAAAATATATCCATAATCTGACCATTTCTCAGCGTTCCCACTATAGGAAAGTCAACATACCTTTCACCCTGACTAATCTAACAGCCTCCTCTATGTCCACCACCACCTCTGCAAGATGGCCAGAGAGGGCTCAGAGCCCTCCCCTACTTTCCCAGCTCACTGAGGATGAAGCCCAGAATCTCCACCACACTGTGAGGCCTCGTAGCCCCCTGCTGTATCTTCTCCCACCGTGCAGACTGTTTCTTCCCACTCTTTTCCTTCTCATTCCCCAGCCCCTCCAGCCTGCTGGCTGCCTTGTGGCTGTTTCAGCGTGCCCAGTGTGCTCCCAACTTGGGGCTGCTTCTCCCTGGATCTCCTTTCCCTCAGGTAGCCATGAGCCCTCAGTTCCTTTTGGTTTTTGCTCAGGTGTCCCTAACCCTTATTCTTAAAGAGCTTCTCCTGAATGCTTGATATAAATCCCCTCTCTTCTGATACTCTCCACACCTTGACCTTTATTTTTCCTTGCAGCACTGTAGTTAGTTATCACAATCTATTTCTGTGTTTATCATCCGATTCTTTTTTTTTTTGAAACGGAGTCTCTGTCGCCAGGCTGGAATGCAGTGGCGCCATCTCAACTCACTGCAACCTCTGCCCCCCGGGTTCAAGCGATTCTCCTGCCTCGGCCTCCTGAGTAGCTGGGACTACAGGCACACGCCACCACGCCCAGCTAATTTTTGTATTTTTAGTAGGACAGGGTTTCACCATGTTGGCCAGGATGGTCTCAATCTCCCGACCTCAGGTGATCCACCCACCTCGGCCTCCCAAAGTGCTGGGATTACAGGCATGAGCCACCGGGCCCAGCCTGTCATTTGATTCTCTAATGTAAGGGTTGGGGCTTTTTCCCCCACTGTTGCGTCCCAGCCCTTAGAAGCTGCCTGGCTCTTAGGGGTGCTCAGTCCCCATTTGCTGATGAATGAATGAGTGGGAGGACAGCCAAGATCAGGAAAGGGGAGCGACTCCTGAGTGGGCCTTCCCAGCCCCTTCAGGCCTCCACAGCCAGATGTAGCTGATTTCTCCGCTACAAGCAGCCTGCAGGTGCTCCGTCACACTTTTACTCTGCCCTTTCAGAACAACCAACCAAACCCCTGCCTCTGGGGCCGATGGTGATGAGGAGTCTTTCTCATGCTCTCAACTGGGACATGCTACGTTGAACCATACACAGTTGTCATTTTTGTAAGCTGTAATGGATGAATATCAGCAATTTAATATGGTTCAACATAGTTTTTAGTATACCTCAATGAGGAGGGTCCATATATTAACAATAACTTTCTAGAAATTTTTAGGACTACTAATTGTCTGATACTTATTGAGTACTTATGTGTCAGGCAGTGTGCTAAAGGCCTTATTTGCATCGTCTCACGTAATCCTCATAACCACAGTAAGGCATAGGTATTATTATTCCATTCTATTGAAAAGAAAACTGATACAGACGTGAAGTAAACTTGCCCATGGTTATAACAAGTGGGCACGGGCCCACTCTGCTACACGAGTAGCAGAGCTAGGATTGGACTGGAGATGTCTTTCCTTTTTTTTTTGAGACAGAGTCTCACTCTGTCACCCAGGCTGGAGGGCAGTGGTGCGATCTTGGCTCACTGCAACCTCCGCCTCCCGGGTTCAAGCAATTCTCGTGCCTCAGCCTCTCAAGTAGCTGCGATTACAGGGATGCACCACCATGCCTGGCTAATTTTTTTGTATTTTTAGTAGAGACAGGGTTTCACCATGGTGGCCAAGCTGGTCTCAAACTTCTGGCCTCAAGTGATCTGCCCACCTCAGCCTCTCAAAGTGCTGGGATTACAGGCGTGAGCCACCGCGCCCAGCCGAGATGTCTTTACTTTTAATTATAGTGCAGAGGATGAGCGCTGAGCCCACTCCCTCCCAAGGCTGACACGTGGTTGTTCTGCCACAGCCATTTGGCATCTCAGGCTCCAAGCCAGCGGGAGGCGTAATAGAGCACTGGGTTCCATTCCCAGGGCCATCTAGCTGGTGGCCATGTGTCTGTCATTTCACAGGGTGGGGTTGCATGGTGTGGCAGGGCAAAGTTTTGGGAGTCCATTTGGAAACTATCAGTCTCTTCTTGGCTTATTTTCTGTTGTGTAAGGAATAAATGTGTTGTAAGGATTGAATGATGACATGACATGCTTTTTAAAACTTCTAGCTCAGTCTCTTTAATGTAAAAATATGTAATCATCCAGCTCATAGTTCTGAGGGAAACCCTATATCACATATATTTTACACTGAAGGAAGACATTAAAATTCCATTCTCTTCACACAGGACCAACCAACCAGGGGATGGCTGGCCTGTTGGGGAAGCAGGTTCTGCCATCTGGTTCTCAGCGGGCATGTCTGGAAGCAGGAGGGAGTGTCTCTCCCATTTGGGTACCGAAGCCTCTATAACAGTCAGGAATGTTCTGCTGTGGCCATTATCCTAAACGTGGCTTGGCCAGTGTGTGTCTGGGGCAGGAGCAGAGGCCGGGACACAGCTGAGCTGCCCACAGGAGCTATTTTTGCCCCCACACTTGTATGTCTTTAAAGAGAACTGGGATTTTCTCACAGCTCCTTTGAAGTGGTGGTTTGATTTTCCTCTTTTTTGCTTCTCACTTACCTAATTCTTCCCAATTTATCTAGAATTCCCAACACCAGAATTCCATGGCAGATAGCATGGAGAAGAGGTTCTGTTAAGGACCAGGATAACAACGGTCATTTCTGAATTCTCATTGTCTGAAAAATGGCAAAAGTAAATTTTTCTTCAGTGCCAGGTTTAGGTAAATATGATTTCAAAAACGGAATGTAACTTGTCTTGAAATCTTTCAACCACATCTCGTTGTTACCTCCACTTCCTTTCATAGAGTGAGAGGCTTCCATTCTGTGGTTAGAAGTGAAAGGCTTGGCCGGGGGCGGTGCTCACGCTTGTAATCCCAGCACTTTGGGAGGCTGAAGCAGGCGGATCTGTTGAGCTTAGGAGTCCGAGACCAGCCTGGGCAACATGGTGAAACTCTATATCCACAAGAAATACAAAAATTAGCCAGGCGTGGTGGCGTGTGCCTACAGTCCCAGATACTTGGGATGCTGAGGTGGGAGGATCCCATGAGCCTAGGAGGTCAAGGCTGCAGTGAGCTGTGATTGTGCCCCTGCACTGCAGCGTGGGTGACAGAGTGAGACCCTGTCTCAAAAAAAAAAAAAAGACAAATAGCTGCTGGGAACGGTGGCTCACACCTGTAATCCCAGCTACTTGGGGGCCTGAGGTAGGAGGATCACTTGAGCCCAGGAGTTCAAGAATGCAGTGAGCTATGATTTCGCTACTGCACTCCAGCCTGAGTGACAGAATGAGACTCTGTCCCCAAAAAAAAAAAAAAAAAAAAAAGGAAACCCAATTTACAAATGGGCAAAGGCCTGGTGCAGCCTGTAATCCCAGCACTTTGGGAGGCCAGGGCAGGCAGACTGCTTGAGCCCGGGAGTTCAAGACCAGCTTGGGCAACATGGCAAAAACCCCTCTCTACACAAAAATACAAAAATTAGCCAGGCATGGTGGTGCGTGCCTGTAGTCCCAGCTACTTGGGAGGCTGAGGTGGGAAGATCACTTGAGCCCGGGAGGCGGAGGCTGCAGTGAGCCAAGATCGAGCCACTGCACTCAAGCCTGGGCCACAGAGCAAGACCCTGCCTCAAAAAATAATAAACAAAAATTAAAATGGGCAAAGTGTGATTTTTTTTTCCCCCTTCCCTTGTTAAACAATGGCAAGGACTTCAGTTCCCACTGCCTCTAGGCTAGCAAAATCAGAGTGTGGGTGGAAAGGACTCCTCTTTGTAGGAGAGAGGGTGCTGTAGAATGACTTTCCTCAGGCCGGGTGCGGTGGCTCGCGCCTGTAATCCCAACACTTTGGGAGGCCGAGGCGGGGGGCATCACGAGGTCAGGAGTTCAAGACCAGCCTGGCCAATATGGTGAAACCCCGTCTCTACTAAAAAGACAAAAATCAGCCGGGTGTGGTGGTGCACCCCTGTAGTCCCAGCTACTCGGGAGGCTGAGGCAGAAGAATCTCTTGAACCCAGGAGGCAGAGGTTGCAGTGAGCTGAGATTGCACCACTGCACTCCAGCCTGGGTGACCAAGCGAGACTCTGTCTAAAAAAAAATTAAAAAAAAAAATAGAATGACTTTCCTCTTTGCTCTTCTAACAGGGCAGATGATTCTGGACCAGATGAAGCCTGAGGAGCCTTCCAGCTCTAAGATAGCAGGATAGGAGACTTCTAAGATTGGAGCTGCAGAAGACTTGCCAGCCTACCAGCACAATGTCAGGTAGAGGCAGGGGCTGGACTTGGAAACGGGGTTTGAAGCTCTCACAGAGGAGCCAGAGGGATGGAAGCTGGCTTGTTTTCCTTAAAACAGCATCCAGATAAGAGTGGTGGAGATGGTAGGGAAGGCTTCTGGCTGGCTGAGAAAGTTACTAAAACTTCCTTCTCAGCTCTGCTCTCCAACTCTCCTCCTCCAGCTCTCCAGCCCGCAGATCTGCACTCCTCAGGTGGAGAAAGAGGCCGGAAGATGAAGTTTGGTCATGTTTTGTAATGTGCTGCTGTTTCTTCCCCCTCTTCTCCAGAAATTTGCTGATTTCTAGGAGGTTTCTTTCATTCTGCTCCTTCCCTACCCATCACGCTTGAGATGGGCCAGTCCCTTTAATGCTGGTGCTCTTAGAGGGAGAGGGTATTTCCTGATTTGAATTTTGCCTCTGCATTTTCTTTTTTCTTTCTTTCTTTCTTTTTTTTTTTTTTTTTTGGAGGCAGAGTTTCGCTCTTGTTGCCCAGGCTGGAGCGCAATGGCACGATCCTTGCTCACTGCAACCTCCGCTTCCCAGGTTCAAGCTATTCTCCTGCCTCCCAAGTAGCTGGGATTACAGGCATGTGCCACCATGCCCAGCTAATTTTGTATTTTTAGTAGAGATGGGTTTCACCATGTTGGCCAGGCTGGTCTCAAACTCCTGACCTCAGGTGATCTGCCCACCTCGGCCTCCCAAATTACTGAGATTACAGGCGTGAGCCACCACGCCTGGCCTGCCTCTGCATTTTCTTGATTGTTCTCCTGGTCCTCTTTGGTTTTAGGAAGCCATACACCTGCCTGTGGCCCTTTCTCAGCCCTGACTCCGAGCATATGGCCCCAGGAGATCTTGGCCAAGTACACGCAGGTATAGCAGTTAGCCAGGCACCAGCCTGCTGTGCTCCCACGCTGCGGTATGAAGGGGACCCAGCTCTGCAGGCTGCCCAGGAAGAGGTGGCCAACTCACACAGGGTTATGGGTTCCCCACCAGAGATGGTATCTTAGCTGCATGTGCCTGTGTGAATCAACCACTGTGGCACTATGCTCTCAGTATTATAGGGACACAGCTGCATAAAACATGTTTCTTGCCTTGATTTTATTATCTTTGACCTCTGAGAAGAACAAGGAAAACAGAAGGTTGAGAAAATGCTAGAGGGTTCAGAGAAGGTTGCGTGGTAACCAGAGGCGGCTTCTGGAAGAGTAGCCTTTGATCTGAGCCTGAAGGCTGGGTGGGATTGTAGCAGGCAACCCTGTGGGTGGCATCTTTCAGACCTGAGGCCCCCAACCAGGGGACAGACAACTGACTTCAACCTCATCCTGATTCTAGAAGGAAGAGTCAGCAGAGCAACGAGAGTTCTACTACGATGAGTTTGGTTTCCGTGTGTACAAGGAAGGTAAACTTGAGCCCCTTTTGTGTGTCATCTTGCTGATGTTCTTTGGGGAGGACTCCGCTCCCTTGACTGGAATTACCCGGCCTGTGATAGCTGAGCCCTGATGCGTCAGGGTTCCAGATTTAAGGACAGAGTATATCTGAGGGTGATACTCTTATAAGTATGGGAGACCTCTGCTTTTTTTGAGATAAATTTTACTGATCCTCACCTGACAGTAAAAGCAATCGTGTTCACTGTAAGAAGTGTTCACTGTAAGAAGTTGAAAAATTCAGGCTGGACGTGGTGGCTCACGCCTGTAATCCCAGCACTTTGGGAGGCTGAGGTGGGTGGATCACTTGAGGCCAAGAGTTCACCTGGCTAACATGGTGAAACCCCATCTCTACTAAAAATACAAAATTTGCCAGGTGTGATGGTGTGCAACTATAATCCCAGCTACTTGGAAGGCTGAGGCAGGAGAATCTCTTGAACCCAGGAGGTGGCGGTTGCAGTGAGCCGAGACTGCGCCACTGCACTCTAGCCTGGGCAACAAGAGCAAAACTCTGTCTCAAAAAAGAAAAAAGCATATTTTCAATGGCTGTATAATATCCTATTATAATGAACGTACAGTATTTGGATAACCACTTTTCTATAACTGAGTCTCTAGTCCATTTCTGTTGTTTTCTACTGTAAATGGACCTTTTGGTCCTGAGTGGGCTATTGGGAAGGCCATCTGCCAGGCCGGAACTGTGGCTAGGACATTTTAATTGACTGCAACTAATCACCTTCAGGTCACTCACGTTTCCAATTCTGACAAAAGTTTTCCTTGTTCTTCTGATTCGTAGGCAGGTATTTGCAGGTTAAAGGTTTGGGTTGAGATGGACACAGGGAACTTGGTGGTATGATGGAAGTATCTGTGTTTGGCTGGGTCACTGGAGTCAGAGTGTTCACTGTTACACCTTGGAACTGAGACTGCTTGATGGGGACAATGTTCAGACATTTGTTTATACACCAAAATGTACACCTAACATCTGTGCATTTTACTGTAGGTAAAATCATTAAAGTTGGTGTTTTTGAAAGCTGGGCTGAGGGATTGGCTTTTGGGTGAATAAGGACGAGGCTGTCTGCGGAGCTCACCCAGGGATTGGCTTTTGGGTGAATAAGGATGAGGCTGTCTGCGGAGCTCACCCAGGGATTGCTGGGCTGCCACAGGAGAGCTTGACCTCATTCATTCAACAAATATCTCATGAACCCAACTGTGGGTGGTGCAGTCTCCACAGCTGCATCCCCCCGCAGGCCCTCGAACAAAACTGAAGGTGGTCTCAACTGCATGGAGTTCTCATTTTAGTGAGGGAGACAGGCAGTAAACAAGCATGTAATATTCTGGAGCAAGAAGGGCTGGGAAAATACTTCCAGGGATAGAGAAGAGGGGCAGTAAATCATATATAAAAAGGCCCTGAAGTGGCCCTTTCAGACCATGTCATTAGAGTGGAGAGAGCAAGAGGAAAATGGCAGGGGGTGAGGACAGAGTGGGCACGGCCCAGAGGAAGCAGCTGAGGGAGCCCTGGAAGGCCCTTGGCTTTGAGTCTCAGCTCTGAGCAGAGTGGCGTGATCTGACTTGCATTTTGGAAGGGTCTCTGCGGCTGCTGAGGAGAACAGCCTTTGGGAGGTGAGGGTAGCAACAGGGAGGTCAGCGGGAGGCCACTGCAGAGATCTGGATGAAGGACAATGGCTTGGACAAGGGCCATGGTCAGGGGTGGTGAGGCGTAAAGGAATCCTGTGGGTTTGCTGATGGACTGAGTGTGGGGTCTGGGCGAGGGAGGAGCCAGAGGTGACTCCAAGGTTTAGGCTGAGCATCGGGAGAATGGAGGTGTCATTTCTGGATCCAGGTAGTACTATGGTAGGAGTGGCTTTGAGGAGAAGGTGAAGAGCTTTGCTCCTCATAGGGTGCATGTTAGATGCTCACCTGGAGCTGTCAGAAAGCCATTAGCTGTGGGAATCTGGATCTGGGGGGAGAGAGCTGGCCTAGAGCCATGAAGCTCAGACCCTCCTGAAGACAGAGGCTTGGCTGCTTGGAGAACACGTAGTAGAGAATGCTTTTTCTTTCCTCCTCGGCTCTCTCTTGGCAGAAGGTGATGAGCCTGGCTCCAGTCTGCTGGCGAACTCCCCTCTGATGGAGGATGCTCCGCAGAGGCTGCGGTGGCAGGCCCACCTGGAGTTCACCCATAACCACGACGTGGAGGATCTCACCTGGGACAAGATAGCAGTCTCCCTACCCCGCTCTGAGAAGCTCCGCTCCCTGGTGCTGGCCGGCATCCCACATGGCATGAGGCCACAGGTAAGGTGGCCACAGGGACCCACAGGGTATTGAGAGGGTCTTGGCCCCATGATCAGGTGTCACGAGAAAGACTGAGTGCCCTTGCGGCTCCCTTCCCTCAGCTGTGGATGCGGCTCTCTGGGGCCCTGCAGAAGAAGAGGAACTCTGAGCTGTCCTACCGCGAGATTGTGAAGAACAGCTCCAACGATGAGACCATCGCTGCCAAGCAGGTGAGGCCGGCGGCACTGTGCAGGAAGAGCTGGAGGCTGTGGGCTCACAGGAGAGAGGGAGCCTGCCTGGGGCTCTTAGAGTGTGCCCTTGTTGTGGGGTAGGGGAGGATACTTGCTCCTTCCTTGGTCCTCTGCAGGCCACAGAAAGAATTGTCTAAAAGGCCATCAGTGCTGTGGAAGGGCTTGGAGATGGGGTTCCCAAGCCCAGGTCCACTTTAGGAACAGATGGGGACTCTAAATATAGACTCCAGGCTTTGGGCCACACGTTCTCATTCAGTCGGTCTGGCATGAAGCGTCCCAGCTGGATTTGATGTCCCGGCTCCACGTTGGCTGGGAGCTGACCCTGAAGGGAGGAGGAGTGACCTTGACCAGGAACACAAGGAATCCCCATTCCTGGGGGAGAAGCCCGCCTGGGGTCTGCCTCCCTCCCAGGGTGTCACAAGGTCTTGTTATTGTGGGTGCTGATGGCTGCCTGACAGATCGAGAAGGACCTGCTCCGCACCATGCCCAGCAACGCCTGCTTCGCCAGCATGGGTAGCATCGGGGTGCCCCGCCTGCGCAGGGTGCTCCGGGCCCTGGCCTGGCTCTACCCAGAGATTGGCTACTGCCAGGGCACTGGCATGGTGAGCACAGCCCCAGAAAGGGCAGTGGCAGCCCCAGGACCCCCTCCAGGACCCTAACAAGGGGTGGCCTCCCACTCCGGGGCATCCCCAAGATCAGGGCAGCTGCATGTTATGCAAGCAGAGGCGCCCCCCAAGGGGTGTGAAACTGACGCAGGCCAAGGAAAGCAGCCCAGGGAAGGCCTGTGTTCCAGCATGCGTGCCCCCCAAGAGGCTTTTGCTAATTGGTCTCCCTAGGGTAGGGGCACCTTTTCTAATTTGCACAAAGACCTGGGTAAAGGGTCCTTGTCCCCGTGCCCTGGCCAGGTGGCCGCCTGCCTCCTGTTGTTCCTGGAGGAGGAGGACGCCTTCTGGATGATGTCTGCCATCATCGAGGACCTGCTCCCCGCCTCCTACTTCAGCACCACCCTACTGGGCGTCCAGACTGACCAGCGGGTCCTGCGCCACCTCATTGTCCAGTACCTGCCTCGCCTGGACAAACTGCTCCAGGAGCATGACATTGGTAAGGCGCCCCTGAGCCACTGGCTCCCATTCTGCAGCTTGGAGGACTCAGGCGGGTGGCCAAGTAGGGATGGGGCACAGCCCCCCAACCATGGTCTTTGTCACTATTTTGTTCTCTGGTGTTCCCTGCCCCCTCCCCTCCTTTGCTCTTGAGCAGGGAGGACCTTGCTGCAGTTCTGGGGAGGGAGGTTTCCGCCACCTCCTCCCCAGCGGCTTTGGCTCCTGTGTTTACAGAGCTGTCCCTGATCACACTGCACTGGTTCCTCACGGCCTTCGCCAGCGTGGTGGACATCAAACTGCTCCTGCGCATCTGGGACCTGTTTTTCTACGAGGGCTCCCGGGTGCTGTTCCAGCTCACGCTGGGCATGCTGCACCTCAAGGTGCTCCACGGCCCCACTTCAGGCTGAGGAGTAGGAGCCCGAGAGGGGGGCAGGGGAGCGAGAGACCTCCCTGGGCCAGGCAAGACCGGCCCCCTGGCCCCTGACAACCGTGCCAAGGCAAACAGGTCCCTGAGGATGGGGGTTGGGATCAGCTCAGTGCCACGTCCCTGCAGTGACAACCTTCTTCCCCCATCCTGCCCTGGCATGGCCCAGGAGGAAGAGCTGATCCAGTCAGAGAACTCGGCCTCCATCTTCAACACACTATCGGATATCCCGTCGCAGATAGAGGATGCGGAGCTGCTTCTGGGGGTGGCCATGCGGCTGGCCGGCTCCCTCACCGATGTGGCCGTGGAGACTCAGCGCCGCAAGCACCTGGCCTATCTCATTGCAGACCAGGGCCAGCTCCTGGGGGCCGGCACCCTCACCAACCTCTCTCAGGTGGCCCAGGATCGGGGGGCCACACCTTGGCCCACAGCACACGGGGAGAAGGGGGTCATCTTGAAGTTCAGAGCGCGGGGGCTGTGGGAAACAAACCAGCCCTTCCTGCTCTGCCCCCCAGCCTGGCCCAGTCAGACCACAGCTGTGGGGTGACCCAGGCCTCCTCGGGCTTTGTGAACCTCAGGTTCTGACCCTAGCACAGTTTTGGAGGAAGGCAGACCCAGCTCTGAACTGATTATCTGTTTTCAATTCTCGGAGCCAGCATCAGAGGCCATTTCAGATGAGACAGTATAAGCCAAGGGCTTGGTGGGTTCTCTTCCTCCTGGGGGCCAGGACTGCCCTGACCCACTCCTCATGGTACAGGTTGTTCGCCGCAGGACCCAGCGGAGGAAGTCCACCATCACTGCTCTGCTCTTCGGTGAGAGCTCTGCGGGTGCCAGGCAGTGTGGGCATGCGGGAGTCTGTCCTCACGCTCATGTGGACGTGGAGCTTCCTCCTCGGGGGCCTGGAGTGGGCCGTGGTCACCATTGCTCTCTGGGCCTCCTAGGGGAGGATGACCTGGAGGCACTCAAGGCCAAGAACATCAAGCAGACGGAACTGGTGGCTGACCTCAGGGAAGCCATCCTGCGCGTGGCACGCCACTTCCAGTGCACAGACCCCAAAAACTGCAGTGTGGTGAGTCGCCAGCTCCCTGGGCTGCTACCAAACACGGCCCTAACTCCTCCAACCCCCTTGGTGGGCATGTGTTCACTGTGGCAGGAGCTGACTCCAGACTATAGCATGGAGAGCCACCAGCGGGACCACGAGAACTACGTGGCGTGTTCACGCAGCCACCGGCGCCGAGCCAAGGCCCTGCTGGACTTTGAGCGGCACGACGATGACGAGCTGGGCTTCCGCAAGAACGACATCATCACAGTGCGTGGGGCGCTGGACTACCAGGTCCTCAGGCTGTGGCGGGTTCCCCAGCCTCCCTCCACCAAGCCCCACCCCAACCCCTTTCCCTGTCAAGAGCTTCTCTTGTGAAGATGTAGGGGGTCTTGGACTGGCCTAGTTGCTGAGGAGTCATATCGGGGGTGCAGGAGGCGCTGGCCCAGGGTACCCAGCTTTGGTTCCTGCTGTTTTTCCTCCTGTGCAGATCGTGTCTCAGAAGGACGAGCACTGCTGGGTGGGGGAGCTCAACGGCCTACGAGGTGGGGTCCTTGGTCTGCTCTTGAGCTGGGAGAGGGAGGAGGGGGTGGGCACAGAAGACTTGGGTGGCCCTGGCCACTGCCAGGCCGTTCTCCTCTATACCCCTGCCTGGCTTGAGGTCCCTGAAGCAGCTGAGCGGGCTTCCCGCTGCCTCAGCCTGCCTGCGGGCTGTGTCTGCTCTGTCCTCGGCCCTCGTGGTTGCTCCTTACAGGGCCTGTTTTTCCCACAGGCTGGTTTCCAGCCAAGTTCGTGGAAGTCCTGGATGAGCGCAGCAAAGAGGTGAGGGGGTGGGCGGGCTAGGCATGGCTGGCACCCTTCTAGCCAGGGCCTGTGTCCCCAGTGAGTCCTGGCCTGTAGCATGGCAGAGAGGACAGAGGAGGGTGACTGGCTGCAGGCCTCAGGCAGGGCTTTCTCAGACCCATCCCTCCCATCAGTACTCCATCGCGGGGGACGACTCGGTGACGGAGGGCGTCACAGACCTCGTGCGAGGGACCCTCTGCCCGGCCCTTAAGGCCCTGTTCGAACATGGACTGAAGAAGCCATCCCTGCTTGGGGGCGCCTGCCACCCCTGGCTGTTTATCGAGGAGGTAAGTCAGTGGCTGGGCCCATGACCCCCACCCTGCACCAGCCCTGCTGTGCCCCCTAGTCCCCATCTTAGGCCCTTCCTGCCCTACAGAGAGGATGGGAAGAGCTGGCAGGGTGGTGACGGGTGCCCAGTCAGCCCCAAGGGCTTTGAACCAGCATCTTCCTGTCCCTACACTCACACCGTGTGCTGTCCCCACAGGCTGCAGGCCGGGAGGTCGAGAGAGACTTTGCCTCCGTGTATTCCCGCCTGGTGCTCTGTAAGACCTTCAGGTAACTGGGCCCGGGTTCTTCTGGTGGGGTCACCAGCAGTGGGAGGGCGGGGCCTAACCCAGCCCCGGCACCCCAGGAGCTTTGGTGCCCCCTCAGGTTGGATGAAGATGGCAAGGTCCTGACCCCGGAGGAGCTGCTCTACCGGGTAAGGAGGGCCTCCTCTGCCAGACCCTAGAGACCTCTCGGGTTAGCCTGTGGGGGAGCCTGAGTGACAGCTGACGGTGCTGTCCCCAGGCTGTGCAGTCTGTGAACGTGACCCACGATGCAGTGCACGCACAAATGGATGTGAAGCTCCGCTCACTGATCTGCGTGGGGCTCAAGTGAGTGTGGAAAAGGGGTTGGAGGAGGCCCTGGAGTGGGGGGACCCAGCCCAGCATCAGGGGGTCCTTACAGGGAACCCTAAAGGACAAAGAACCTCAGGGGCTCAGGTCCTTCCCCAAAGAGGGTGGTCTGGGAGCTGCTGAGAGACAGGTCGGAGGCTTCCACCATGGCTGCAGCGAGAAGGGCCTGGAGCTGCCCCCTGCTCCCCACTCCTGGCCATGTCCCCAGTGAGCAGGTGCTGCACCTGTGGCTGGAGGTGCTCTGCTCCAGCCTGCCCACAGTGGAGAAGTGGTACCAGCCCTGGTCCTTCCTGCGCAGCCCGGGCTGGGTCCAGATCAAGTGTGAGCTCCGGTGAGGACCTTACTGGGCTTGGGGGATGGAGGTGGGGCGGGAAGGGCTGGCTGGGGGTGACAAGAGCCTTACCACCCCCTCCTCACCTCTAGAGTCCTCTGCTGCTTTGCCTTCAGCCTCTCCCAGGACTGGGAGCTCCCTGCGAAGAGAGAGGTGGGTGGTGTGGGCCTCATAGGGCCTCCACTGATGGAGCTGCCCAAACTGTTTGCGGGGTGGCTAAGGTGGGAACCCGTAGTGCTGGTGTCAGCGGTTAGGAACCACCCCGGCCATGCCCAAGGCCTGTGAGGTGAGGGGCTGCCCTGTTTGCAGGCACAGCAGCCCCTGAAGGAGGGCGTCCGGGACATGCTGGTGAAGCACCACCTCTTCAGCTGGGATGTGGACGGGTGACCCCCTACTCCTCAGGCCTGCGTCTGAGGTGGCCCACGACCCCAAGCTGCAGAGCCCAGGAAAGAGCAGCTCCAGAGCCCCGGCCAGGGCCCCAGGATATCAGGCTGCCCCACTCCACGTTCCCCAGCACATCCCAGGTGGTGGGAGCAGAGGGTGCCCTACCCCACCAGGGTCCTTAGGGATGCTCTAGGCCAAACCACAGTTTGTACCAAAAACCTTGTGAGGAGGTGGGGGAGCCATGTCTGTGCCAGTCTTTGCTCAGGAAGAGGGAAGGGGATGGGGGTGGCTAGTAGGCTCCTGGACTCTTTGGTTTATAAATAAACTGTGTGTTTGAGAAAGCACCTCCCTGTCTTCTGTGCAGCTAGGGCTGCAGAGCTGTATTCATGTCCAAGGTTCTGCCCTTCCTTGAGTGGTCTAGAAGGCACTGCCTGGCCCCTCCGATGCTGGGACACAACAGACCCAGGACCCAGCTGTGCTACCCACCCCTTCCATGGACTGAGTAAGATGGACTAACAGGCCTGTGTTTTTGTTTTTATTTTAAAAAGTTCACACACCTTCCCCATCTTTATCCCAGCACTGGTTTTGGTGACTCCACCCCTGCTCCCCTATGAGTCAGCCCAGAATGTGAAGCCAGTGGCCCCAGGGCAGGAGCTGGCCACAACCTCATGGCCACCCCTCAGCCCCACAGCAGGGTGAAGCTGGGCCCGAAGCTCCTCCTGTCCTAGGGCCACGCTGGCTGCAGTGAGGTGGCAGGGACGGAATGTGAGTGGGTGGAGAGCTCCTGGCAGGAAGGCCAGGTAGCACCTCTGCCCTCATGGCACTGATAAGGAGCCAGGAAGCAGGGCAGGTGGGGCACAGGCCGTGGCAGGGTACCTACATGTCAATCACACGTGATGGGTGGGCCTGGGTAGGTGCATGCCAGACTGGGCCCCAGACTGTGGCACACAGCTCAAGGGTAACCTTGCATCCAGCCCCCAGGAGCCGTGGCCTTCCAGGCCCTTCTGTGAGAGTAGGATGGGAGGGAGTTGCACCCATCTCCTGTCCCCCCCCCCCAAAAATATATGTCTATATGTATGTCGATATATAATATAGAGAGGTATATACACCTGTACAGAAAATTGTTGCCACCAACCAACCACTAAATGGTTACACTACACCAAGACACTAAAATGGCAGGGAGCCCCATCGCAGGAAGCCCTGGGACCCAGGGGTTGGCAGACATGGGGAATAGGGGGTAGAGGCCCAGGCTAATTTCTCCCTTCACAGCAAAGCAGGGAGAGAAAGGAAGGAGATTCACCCCTTAACCTGTCTCAGCCCTGGGTCAGAAGAGAAGCCTCCTGGCCGGGCTTCACTACCTTAGCCAAATTGTAGCCAGACACTGGCCCCTGACTCTGACCAGGTGTCCAAAACCCCAGCGTGAGAGCCAGGGCTGCTCTCCTCTGCTCTGGGTGGGACTGAACCAGGAGTAGGGGCTTCTCTGTTCTAGCCTCCCAGGGAAGGGAAAAAGCAGGAGCTGTGATTGTCAAGACTCACAACCATGGGGAGAGGCCGAATCACGCAGGAGAGCCACGCACTGGAGTACCCCGGCTCCCAGCCCCTTCCCCACCCCCAGTCTTGAGCCAGAGAGCTACAAGCAGGAATCCCAGTGCAGCTGCAAATCATGGCCATCAAGGAAGTCTGTGGAGAAGAGGCTGGGGGCTGTGGTGCTGAGGGGGGCCAGGCTCAGCACGGTACCACCTGATGACAGCTCCAGCCAGTCCATGCTGTCCAGGTGGCCATCAGCCAGGTCCAGGCCCATGGTGCTGCTGGGCTCAGGAACAAAGTGCAATTCAGAGGTGTCCATGGGTGACGGGGGGTGGTCCAGGATGGCAGTGCTGCTCAGCATCTGGCTATGGAGGTCGTCAATGAGGGAAAGGGGCTCTGGCCCCTCATGCCCACTGGTCAGCAGGGGCAGCCCCGTGCTGCTCTCCAGGAAGTCCTCCAAGCGCCCAGGGAGGGAGGGTGAGCCTGGCGGAGGTGGGGCAGCCTGGGGGAGCTCAGCAGAAGGGGACAGCTGTGCTGCCAGGGGGGACCCACAGACTGTCTTCGGGGATGGTGGCTCCTTGAAATCTGCTGAAATTTCTGCCAATCAAGAGAGTAAATAGATATCAGAAACCAAGCCTGTATATCTACATGCAAAAGAATGAAGGTGGACCCCAACCTCACACCATTTACAAAAATATTTGCAAATCACGTACTTGATAAAGAAGTGATATCCGGAATACACAGAGAACTTGTAAACTCAACAACAAAAAACCAAACTTGAATCAAGAATGGGTAAAGGATTTGAACAGACATTTTTCCAAAGATGATAAACAAATGGCCAACAGCACATGAAAACAGCTCAATATTACTAGTCATGAGGGAGACCACAGTGAGATACACCTCAAACCCACTGGAGTGGCTACTATAAAATTAAATTTTTAAGAAAGTGTTGGTGAGGATACAGAGAAACTGGAGCCCTTGTGCCCTGTGGTAGAAATGCAAAATGGTGCAGCTGCTATGAAAAACAGTATGGAGGTTCCTCCAACACTTAAAAATGGAGTTACCATATGATCTAGCAATTCCACTGCTGGGCATATACCCAAAAGAATTGGAAGCAGGGTCTCAGCTATTTGTACACAGGTGTTGATAAGTGCATTCGCAACAGTAAAATGTAGAAGCAACCTATGTCCATCAATGGATGAAGGAATTGATACTATGCTTAGTGCAACAGCCTGTCACAAAAGACAATTCAAGATTGCACTTAGTCAAAATCATAGAGACAGAAAGTAGAATGGCAGTTGTTACCAGCTGGCGGAAGGGCCAAATGGGAAGTTACTGTTTAATGGGGATAGTTTCAGTTTTACGAGATCAAGAGAAAGGGAGACGGATGGCAGTGATGGCTGCACACATTATGAATGTATTTAATACTACTGAACTGTGCACTTAAAAATGGTTACAATGGGCTGGGTGCAGTGGCTCACACCTGTAATCCCAGCACTTTGGGAAGCCAAGTGGGGTGGATTACTTGAGGTCAGGAGTTCGAGACCAGCCAGGCCAACATGGTGAAACCCCGACCTCTACTAAAAATACAAAAATTAGCTGGGCATGGTGGTGCACGTCTGTAATCCCAGCTACTCAGGAGGCTGAGGTAGGAGAATGGCTTGAACCCGGGAGGCGGAGGTTGCAGTGAGCCAAGATTACACCACTGCACTCCAACCTGGGGGACAGAGTGACACCCTGTCTCAAAAAAAAAAAAAAAGTTATGATGGATTGGGCACAGTGGCTCACACCTATCATGGCAGCACTTTGGGAGGCCGGGACAGGAGGATTGGCTTCAAGCCAGGAGTTTGACAGCAGCCTGGGCAACAAGGCAAGACCCCATCTTTATCAAAAAACAACAAAAAAAGGTAAATTTTAGGTGTATTTTACCACAATTTTTTTTTTTTTTTTGAGACTTGAGTCTCACTGTTGCCCAGGCTGCAGTGCAGTGGGGCAATCTTGGCTCACTGCAACCTCCGCCTCCTGTTTTCAGGCAATTCTCCTGCCTCACCCTCCTGAGATTACAGGCATGTGCCACCACACCGGGCTAATTTTTTCACCATGTTGGTCAAGCTGGTCTCGAACTCTCGACCTCGTGATCCGCCTGCCTTGGCCTCCCAAAGTGCTGGGACTACAGGCGCCCACCACCATGCCCAAATAATTTTGTTGTATTTTTTAGTAAAGACGGGGTTTCACCATGTTAGCCAGGATGGTCTCGATCTCCTGACCTTGTGATTTGCCTGCCTCAGCCTCCCAAAGTGCTGGGATTACAGGTGTGAGCCACCATGCCCAGCCGATTTATCACAATTTTTAAAAAATAAAAAAAAATGTGCAAAGGACTCGGCCATTCTCCAATAGAAGATACACAAATGGTCAGGCAGCACATGAAAAGATGCTCCACGTCACTAAATGACAGAAATGCAAACTAAGATACCACTTCACACCCATTAGGATGGCTTGTATCAAAAAATTGAAAATAAGAAGTGCTGGTGAGGAGGTGAAGAAACTGGAACCCTTGTGCATTGCTAGTGTGAATGTAAAACGTAACAGCTGCAGTGGAAACAGTTTAGTGATTCCTCAAAAAGTTAAACACAGAAGTTACCATATGAGGCCAGGCGCGTTGGCTCATGCGTGTACTCCCATCACTTTGGGAGGCCGAGGCGGGCAGACTGCCTGAGCTCAGGAGTTCAAAACCAGCCTGGGCAACACAATGAAACCCCGTCTCTACTAAAAAATACAAAAAAAATTGGCCGGGCGTGGCGGTGGGTGCCTGTAGTCCCAGCTACTCGAGAGGCTGAGGCAGGAGAATTGCTTGAACCTGAGAGGCAGAGGTTGCAGTGAGCCAAGATCGCGCTACTGCACTCCAACCTGGGCAACAGAGTGAGACTCCGTCTCCGAGGAAAAAAAAAAAAAGAAATTACCATATGATCCGGCAATTCCAGCCCTAGGTTTATGCCCAGAACTGAAAGCAGGGACTCAAGACAGACACTTGCACACCGACATTCACAACATCCAAAAGGTGGAAACAGCCCAGGTGTCCAGCCACAGATGAATGGATGAAGAAAATGTGGTGTATCCACACCACGGGGTATGACTCAGCCTTTAAAAAGAGTGAAATTCTGACACATGCTGCAACACAGATGGACCCTGAGGACATTATGCTGAGTGAAATAAGCCAGACACAGAAGGACAAATTGTGATTCCACTTCTGTGAGGTCCCCACGATAGGCAAATCCATAGAGAAAATGGGATGGGGACTGCCAAGGGCTGGAGTTGGGGAGAATGGGGAGTTACTGTCTAATGCGTACAGTTTCCCTATGGGGTGATGAAGTTCTGGAGTGGATAGGGGTGACAGTTGCACAACACTGTGAATGGACCTAATACCTCTGAATTGTACATTTAAAAAATGGTTAGAATGGCAAATTTTATTATCTCACCACAACTAAAAAAAGAATTATGCAAAAACCAGGCCTGCTCCCCATCCCTGTGGGTTCTGGCCCCTCCTGTCCCGGCAGAATGCACTCTTTGCCCTGCAGCCACTCTCACCAGGCAAGGAGGTCGCTGCCTGCCCAGCTGCCACCACCTGCCCAGACCTCTCTCTTCAAACACCTGCTTCTGGCATCACTGCCACCTCTTGGGCCACTTTTCAGTGTCCCTTTGGCGGCAGGCAGCACCCACACCCACCATCTCCCTTTCTCTGCCATCCCTTAGAAGCTAGAGTTCAAAGCCTGTTCCCTTTTCCTTCTTGAACAATCTCTCTGGGGTAGCACCTCCTTCCCTTGGAACCTCCTGAAGCTCACGCCAAGGCCTCGCTCCTGAGCGCCCAGCCCAGCCGTCCTCACAGCAGGTCCCATACCTGCCACCTCAGTGCCACCTGTACTGGTGAGAGATGCGCCTC
Organism: Pongo abelii; assembly: GCF_028885655.2. Classification (NCBI taxonomy): domain Eukaryota; kingdom Metazoa; phylum Chordata; class Mammalia; order Primates; family Hominidae; genus Pongo; species Pongo abelii. The sequence continues at coordinate 46,895,005 of NC_085929.1, forward strand.
AGAGCCCAAGGACCCAGGGATTCTCCCTAAGGCTTGAGAATTGCAGACCTCACAGGAACCCCAGTGAGTGAGCTCTTGTCTTAAATTGAAATAAAATTCACACAACATCAAGTCCACTCTGGTAGAGCTGTGGTTCCACGCTGAGCTCCCACTTTGCCTGCACCCCTCAGCCGCTCCTCCTCCTCCTGAAGCCACTGAGACACTCAGAAGTCCACGCTCACCGCCCAGCGTCGGCAGCACAGGCCCAGCCTTCTTGCCTGCTGCCGCCAGTGAGCTCCTCCCCAGGACCATCTCGGGGTCGTCTGGGATCTTCCACTCCCAGCTGGGTCCCCTCACACAGACGCGCGCTGTCTCCTGCCCAGCATCTGCCCTACCTCCTTCCTCCCTTCTGCAGGGGAACCTCTCAGGGAGCTCTACAGCTGCCCACACCCTACTCCCAGGCCTCTCATGGACTTCCTGTTGTGCCCATGATGCCTGCTTCCATGTCCAGGCCTCGGTCCTCAGCTCCCTTGGCCATGGCTGGCTTCCAGGACACTGCACCCTTGCCACTGCTTGTCCTCCCAACCCCCAAGGCTGGGCTTAGCCTCAACCTCTGCTCCCCCATCTCACACCCTGGGCAGCCTCCCAGCTCCAACTGCCAATCTAGATGTGACAATACCCCAACTCCTGCCTCCAGCCCCGACCTCTCTCACAAAGGCCACTTGATGTCAACTGTCCCTGTGAACCCTCCATTTGGTCTCGTGACACACCCCATCAGGGACTGCGCAATGTGGTCCCACACGTGCCCCCTCCCCAGCTCACCCCATCAATGGCCACTCCACCCTGGCCCTTCAGGCCACAGCCCCTGAAGTCATCCTTGGCTGTTCCTTCCCTCTCCCCCCACCTCATCCATAAAGACACCAACCTGGCTCTCTCCAAATGGGGCTGACTCCAGCCGCTCCTCTGCCTGCCACTGCTGCCTGCTGGGCCATAGCCCAGCTCTCCAGCCACCCCCAACCAGGGGCTCCCTGCTTCTGCCCTTGCACGGCTACTATCACCTGGGTCCTGCATCAGACCAGGCCTTTTCTGCTCAAGGTTGTGCGATGGCTTCCCACACAATGGGGCCAAAGCCACCCTGCCCTGGTGCCCAGGAGGCCACGCATGCTCTGGCCACAAAGGCCTTCTTCCCCTTTCCTCAACTCCACTCCAACCCGCCAGGCACTCCCAAGGCCGCACAGATGCACACAGCTGCCCCTGCTCACAGGAGACATCCCAGACCTTCCCCACCAGGCTCCCCAGACCTCTCCCTCCCCTCCATTTTTGTCCTAAGGCTCCTCTCGGATCTTCCATATGATCTGCTTATTTCTTATATTTGTTGTCCACCTCCCCAGGCTGCACTGTGAGCTCCACAAGGGCAAATGTCTCTTCTGTTCATTGGCAGGCGAGGGCCTTGGGGCAGTGCTCCCAGCTGAAGGACAGCACTTTCCCTGTTCCTCTCACCCAGGCCTTGGAGACAGGAGGGCTCACAGCCACCACTGCACCCACAATGCTTGCCCGAGACTGGTCACGCACGGAAGCATTCAATACAAACAAACCAACCCAGGGCTACAGACACCTAAGAACAGAGAAGGCCGTCAGGGAGGCAGCAGGGGACCTAGGGTTACCTCCGCTCTGAATCAGAATGTCAAACAGGTCATCCATCTGCTGGCTTGAGGAACCATTTTCCTGTGGGACAAAGGAAAAAAAAAAAAAGATAAAAATCTTGAATGGGGGCTCCCAGCCTGCACTACAAATGAGGCCCCTCCCTCTGCCCCAGAATAAGCAGCCAGATCCACAGCACCCATGGGCATGCCCGGACTCCTGGAGCCCGTCCCCTAACGACCCACTCCCCAAGGCCTCTCTGACCCTGAAGCTGGGCTTCACCTGCCCCCTATTCCTCCAGGTGGGGCTGTAGGAGCCTCAGCCCAGCAGCCTAGGGCAGCTGCCAGCACTGGCCAGGCCTAGCCCGCCTTCCTCACCTGCTGTTTGGGCTGCTGGCTCATGGCTTCCTCATAGCCAGGTGGTTCCTTCTTCAGCAGAGAAGTGGGGGTCCCAAAAAGGGGCTGCAGTGGGTGCTCCAGGTCCATCTGGGCAGAGGGGGCAGGCGCTGGAGAGCCAGGCTGGGACGAGGGCTGGACAGGAGAGCAGGGAAAGGACCAGTGGCCAGGGGGCTGGGGGGTGCAGACCTGCCTCGCAGGGGGCGGGGGGCGGGGGGTGGGGATAGGGCCAGGGCCTCTCACACTCTAGGAGCGAAGATGGGAGTCACTGGCTTTTAGGGAGCTTTCGTGAAAGCCACTAGGTAAGAAGGAATACAGGATGGGAGGCCCTCAACCCTGCAGAGGGTGCCTGGCTCCTTGAGGTTTGGGAGAGGTCTCTGGGCTGGGCTGGTCACCCCGAGATTTCTGCAGCTTCTTTCTCTGCTTGGGACTGCTCAGGGACCCCTGTTTCCTATCCTGAAGTACCTGTTCCTGTCACTGTCTCCTCTACCCCCAAGTTCTGCAGGACCACGAGGCTACATAAAGCCTTAGGGCAACCTCACCTGTGGCTGGGCTGAGAGAGGGTCTGCTGAGGGAGCTTTCCGCTGCTGATACCTTGGTGGGGACAGCTGGCCTCTCTGAGGGGAGGACCCTGAGCTGGATCCTGGCCAGAGGACCCCACAGCCTCTCCCCAGGGCAGGCTACCTCTGACCTTCACTGGCCACTCCCCACAGAGCAGCACTAGGGCAGGCCCAGCCTGGGTATGGGCTGCTCAGGAGTCCTGCTGCTGAGGTGCCGAAATGTTCTAGTCTCAACAGCCAGAGGTGAGGAGCTCACCAATGGCTCCGCCCTACAGCTAGGGGGTCTGAGGCAGGTCTCTTAACTTTCCTAAGTCTCAGTGCCCCCCTGGTGAAGGAAGATTAAATGAAGCAAACACAAAATGTCCAGCACGAGGGGGCCCCTGGCCCAAGAGGGCTGTAGCAAGATGTTCTCCCCAACCTCCTCTGGGCCCTGCCCGGTTCCTCCCATACCCAGGTACCTGCTGGGGGCTCCCACTGGACAGGCCAGGGCTGTCTGCATTCTTATTGGTCACGGTGAGGACAAGGTGGGTCCCTGTGGAGTCAGTGATGAGGGTGGGAGGTGCAACCCCCTTGATGAGGCCAGGGCCCTGAGGCCCCAGAAGCAGCTGGGGGGTGGGGACCGGCTCGGGCTCAGGCTGCATGGCTTCTTGCTTCACCACCACGGACGGGGGCCCCGGGGCCGCAGCACAAGGGTCTATGTGGTTGGTGGTTGGGGCTGCCAGGCTGGGGTTGAATGGGTGAGCGGGGCCCAGGGGCTGTCGGCTCAGCTGGCAGCTAGAGAAGCTGTTCTCCTGCTTCACTGGGGTGCTGAGAGGGGCAGGGGTGGGGGTGGGGGTGGGGGCAGGGGCGGGCTGCTGGGCTCGCTTCTCCTGCTCCAGCTGCAGCCTGAGCCGCTCCACCAGCTGCTGCTTCTGCCGGAGCATGCGCGTCAGCTCCTCAATCTGCTTGTCTTTCTCCTGCAGCATCTGGTCTTTGTCGCGCCCCTCTAGCTCCGCCCGCCCCCCAGGGCTCAGGCAACAGGACCCGGCCCGGGGGCCCTCCTCCTTCACGAGGATCTGCAGTGGTGAGGCCTGCAGGGTCAGCTGCGTCAGAGGTGACGTCACCATCTCACCAAAGGTGTCCCCGGGGGTGGAATTTTCATCGCCCGTGCTGAGCAGTGAGCGCTCTGAGGGAGTGGGAGACACGGGGGGTGTGGAGCCCGTGCTGCCAAATTTCACCACTCCATTGCTGGTCACCGTGGCCACCACCACCTCAGTTGGGGCCAGGCCTGCTGCCACCAGGGCTGGCCCCGTGCTCAGCCGGGCCGCCGGGAAGGCTACCACCACCTCGCCAGCCTTGTGCAGGATAGAGGTGGTGGCAGGGGCCTTGGGGGCTCCTGGGACAGGGCTGATTTGGTCTTGATAGGCTCGAAGGCGCTCAATCAGCTCAGTTTTGGTGCCTGAGACAGGCAGTGATCGCAACTTCAGCTCCTGCTTCAGCTCTGCCACCTGCAAGGCAGTCAAGAGTCAGGGAGGCCAAGGGCAGCTGGACACAGGGCACTGGGTCCAGGCAGAATGGCAGTCTGGGCCCCATGGGCCACTTGAGATGCATCAACTACCCTAATCCTCCAGCAGCCTGGAGGGCACAATGCCTCCCACCACCTGAGCCAACAGCATCCTCTCTTTCATTGTTCTCACTCTAGCAGGGGTCTGGTCAAAATGCTCCCCACCTATGCAGGGAACGGGGGCTGGTACATGGTGCCTACAGCTGTCCCCAGCCCTGAGCCCCCAGCATGGTGCCTGGGCTCAATAAATATTCAATGGAACAGACTGAATTTTGCAAAGAGAAAACTGAGCTCATGAAAGTGGGACCCAGCCTGGTTCAGAGAACAAGTTCTCAAGAGAGAGCTTGGTCCAATCCATCTTCTGATGGGGCAGAGGAAACACGCAAGGCACTGGGCATGACCCACTCCTCTCCAAGGCCCTAGGATGGAAGCCAAGTCTGTGGCCCTGATCACAGGCCGCTCTCTTCCCAGGCAGACACTGCACCTGAACGGCAGAGTGAGCTCTGCATTAACCGGCAAAGGGGAAAATGTGGGCAGGGTTGCTACTGGACAGTCCTGTCTACACTGACCAGGTCTACGACTGTGGACAAGCTCCTCCTCCTGTCACTGCCTCAGCTTGACCATCTTCAAAGGGGCACCAATCCCCACTTCTCACACTGCACGCACCACATAAGTGGAGGAAGATAAGAGACATACGACTGCCTGGACAGATGCTAGCTGTGCTGCCAACAACAGGAACCACCACGAGGAAGCTGGTGTCATTCACCATGACCACCTCCAGGCAGCCTCAGAGCTGTGTCCAAGGTGCCCCTGTCTGATGGGGACCAGAGCCTGGAGCCCTGCTCTGCTTTCCGTGACGGTGGGTCTTAGGCTGGCTGCCTTCCCTGCCTAAAAACCAGCACCCAGACAGCCCTGTGGGAAGGGCTCAAGGCCTCAGGCCAGCAGTGGCTCAAGTTTTCCAGTGGCCATGTACCTTCATGTCGTCCAGGTTGGCCGGCAGGGCTCCCGGCTTGCCAGTCAGTGAGGTGCTGTTCTGACGTGCCAGCCCACAGGGCCCAGGGGCGCCCGAGCTGCAGCTGCTATTGGTAGTGGAGAGGCTGCGTACTGGGGGGGTTCCGCTGCTTCCCAGGGCCTCGCCTGCTGACCTGGGAAGAAAAGGTAGAAATTAGCCCCATCCAGCATCGCCCGTGGCCTGTGCAGGTGGCGGCCCAAGCCTGGGCTGCAGGGTTGGGTAGAGATGGGCATGGGGCAAGGGCCCAGCAAAGGCTAGGGTGGCCCTGCCTGCAGACCACTCTGTAGCATCCAGACCAGAGGATCCTTAAAGATGTGGGGTTCACCCCCACCAGACCTGGCACCCGCCTGGCTCAGGGTGGCTCAGGGAGGGCAGGGGCAGGCAGTGAGGAGCGGGTGCCTACTTTGGCGGGGCAGGCAGGATGGCCTGGTAGTTGTGGTGCTGCTGCTGCTGCTGGTTGAGGATCTGCAGCTGGAGGAAGAGCTGCTGCTGCTGCAGGATCTTGGCGTAGGACGAGTCCATGGGGGGTGCCCCCCTGTCCTGCTTCTGGTCCGGGGGGATGTACTGGTGGTACTTGAGCTTCTTCACCTTTGGCTTCAGCTCCTTGGCCTTCTTGCTGCGCTGTGACTTCTCACTGGCAGACTTGGGTTGGCTTTGCTGAGGGCACAGGAGACAGGGTGCCATTCAGGGGCAGCCTCAGGCTTCTCGGGGTGGGGCTGGCAGCTCTCCCCACGCCTGTCTGCCTTCTGAGAAGACATCCCTATCCACACTTTGCCCATTTCCACTCTTCCCTGTGGGACCGTACACTCCATCAAAAGCAGAAATGTGCCCAGAAATGTGCCAGGAAAGGGGCTGGAGTGACAAAGAGGGCTGTGCCTGGCCCCCAGCTTAAAAGAGCTTCTAGCTTGGAGGGTAAATCAACCAAATGTTCAAGCACAGACGTCACCATGACCCCAAGCAGGGTGAACACAAGGAGGTAAAACCTAGCTGACTGATGGAGCTCGGGCTGCGCCAGACCAGGCACTTTATAAAGACGGGGCCACGCAAGCCTCTCCAGAATGCTGCTTGCTCTTCTCTTGCTCTTTCTGGGGCTGGGGGGAATTCTGCCAGGTAGAAACTGTCGTGTCTACTTGAAAATGGTGAACAGGCTCAAAGAAGTCACTTGCCCAAAGTCACAATGTGATCTTGTTCTTGTTCTAACACAGGACTCCAAAAGCTCCTATTCACGCCCCAAAGACCTCCAGCTGGCACAGCCACTGGGCCAGGAGAGTCAGAAGACCCAAACTGACCAAGAAGGGCCAGTAGGTGATATATGGGAGGTCTGTTCTTGGAGCAAGGAAGGGCGCAGTTGGACGAGGTGAGTTAGCAAGGGAGTGCCAGAGAGAGACCACGGAGAGCCAAGTTTTGAGCAGAGAATGGTAGACAGAAGCGTACAAGGCTGGATGTAGGAACAGGTGGTGTCCAGACCTTGTGGCAATGAGGACCGAAAGGAAGGTTTGGGCAGGTGACCCACTAGTGGAAGAACAGACAAAGTGAACATGTGGCAGGTGAGAAGTGATCAAAGAAGAGGTTCTGGTTTTGCTGGGAGCATAGGAAGGATGGAGAAAGGGCAGGGCTGCCGGGGCTGTGGGGCCGGGACTGCCCCAGAAGAAGGGAACAGAGCCGCAGAGAGCCTCTGAGCACAGGCTGGGGAGCAGGCAGAAGTACAGGCAGAGGGAGAGAGGAGGCAGAGGGAGAGAGGCGGCACAGGCAGAGAGGAGGCAGAGGGTAGAGCCTAAGGAGCACCCCCAATTAAAGGGAGGAGGAAGGGAGGCAGGGAAAGCACAACCAAGGAGAGGGAACCCCAACAGCTGGGCCAGGAGCACAGCGGTGGGGATGGGCCTTGGATTGAGGCCCCTGAAGATGATGTTTCAGTCCACTGATGAGGTGACTGAAGAGATGTGTAGACAAAATACACAGACTCTTCTTCCAAACGTGGTAGGCAAAGGAAGGCAACAGGAGTGTGAGGAGAAGCACGCTGGAGGAACTCTGGGGGAAAAGCAGGGACACCTGCTGACAGTGAGAAGAGAATGCAGGTGCAGGACAGGCACTAACTGAGGACGCAGCACCCGGGCAGGCAGTGCTGAAAGCAGGGGTAGGCTGGGAGGAGAGGCCACTCACTGCTCCCAAGGCCTGAAAGAGGAGACAGTGACATTCAGGAAGCCACAGTGACTTTCTGACATGGAGGAAGCAGGAGGCAGCAGAGATGGACAGGGTCATGTGCAGAGGCGGGACTGGGGATGTCACCATGGGACAGAGCCAGGGAGTGCCACAAGAAGGGCGGGCAGCTCCCAGAGCTAGTGGGGCCTACTAAGGCCAGAGCATGAGCACCAGACAGCCCAGGCTGCAGACTGTCAGCCTCTCCTGAGGCTCAGATGGCCAGGGGTTGCCAAGCCAGGCACAGGGTCTGTGTGAGGAGAGAGCCTGGAGATTAAGAAAGGACAGAGCACAAAGGGTGCAGGTGGAGCAAGTCAGGGAGGTGTGGGGCTGTGGTCCCCGAGATCCTGGTGAGATCCTGGTGGCCAGGCAGCTCTGTGGAGCAGGGAGGACCCTGCATGAGCTCTTGATGCAGCTGAATTTAACAGCAGAAACCTCAGTCCATGAGGCCAGCAGTGCCCAGCACAGGGTCCCCCACACCGACAGTGGGAACCCCCGCCTCCTGCAGGCACTTCAGGCCAGGCCTTGGAGGAGAACACCACTCAGTGGCACCTCCTGCATGACTCTGGCCACGTCACTTCACTTCTCAGCTCCTCTCTTATAGCAAAGGGCTCTATTTCTGCCTCGCGGAGTTGTTGAGTGAACAAGACATAATGTGTAGGAATGACTTCATGGATGAGAGCAGAAATGAGGACCTGGAATGCCCAAGGCCAGCCCATAGCCACCAATAATTGGTGGCTATGATTGCAACAGCCAGTGTCATGATGGACAGCGGACAGAACGGGAAGAAACTCCCAGACCAATGGGAGAAGACATGCACCACACCCTTTGCAGCTGTCCCCACAGCTGGAATGAAGTCACAGCAGGACTCCAAAGGGCACAGGGAAGGGGAGGGTATAATCACTGGCAGAAATGTACCTTAATGAGTGTGGGGGTGGACTTGGCAGTGGGGACAGTGGTTCCATTGGTGAGGCTGGGAGGCAGCAGAGGTGGGGGAGGCAGAGGAGGCTGCTCTGCCAGGAAAAGCATTTCTCTGGAATCCGGGCCCATTGGAAGTTGAGACACAACCTGAGAGGGAAAAACGGAAGTGAAGACATGGCCACCTCCAGGTAGGGTGTGCCCAGCCTGCCCTGACCCTACACAGGGTCCTCAGATGCCACCACTGTCAGAGGGCAAATGGTGGGCAGAGACCAGAGGAGGAGAAGAGCAACCCCCAGGGTGGCAGGAGCTAGGAAAGAAAGAGAGAAGGCAATGAAAACGTCACAGAACTGAATATACTCAAGAAAAACAGGCTGCTCCAAATAAATGAATACAGACTGGGCCAGTGAGGTTTGCAATCCCACTGCAAGGCAGCCGTGGCCAGCGTCGTCCTCCACCTGACCTTGGGCTGCTGGAGAGGGGCCACTGCCCACATCTCCCACCACCGGGGAGCTCAAGCAGCCAGCACCTGAGCAACTAGGGTAGCATCCCCCTGGCTTCCCTGTGCCAGAGCAGGAGGCATCCCGTGGCCCAGGAGAGAGACCTTACTCTGCACAGCCCTAACATCTTGGAGCTGGGGAAGCATCTGGAAGCACACACTCACCTGGGTGGGGGATGCAGAGGTGGCACTGGGCAGTGGTTCGCTGACTCGGGCCTCCAGGGGTGACGGCACAGAACCCTGAGACTCATGGCTGGCAGGCTGCTCGGGGGATAAGGCATCGCTGCTGTCCTCATCGAAGGAAGAGCTGTCTGCTACTTTGGGATAGTTCACCTGGCCCACTGAAACCCAAAGCTGGTGTAAGATTCCACCTCCAGCCCAGGGCACAGGTGAGCAGCGACAGGCCTTGCTCACAGCCCACATGCCCCGTGAGGCAGGCAAGCCGAGGAGACTAGCAGCCAATCTGCTTTCTTGGTCCAAAAAAGCTCTGGTCATCATGACCCTGCAAGAGAGGCCAGAAAGGCCTCCCAGGCCATCAGAGTGACCTCATGGGCTGAGCAAAGGCCTCCTTTAGCCTCTTGCTTGTAACTCTATACTGTGTCTAGTCTTCAATGTCAAGTTGTCCCTCCCTCCCTTGCTCCTCCCTGGGAGACCCAGGCTACCTTTCTACCTCAACCATCTCCCTATTGTTAAAGGTACTCTGTATCTTCATCCCACACTGCACAAAACTCTCTTCTTCCCCCATGATGCTTACAGATGGTACAGTGAGGGCTCTGAACCAGCTAACGAGGGACCAGAAGAGCCTGGGTAACAGCCCTGTGAGTGTAGCTGAATTCCCAGAGGCCAGGAACAGACTAAGGAACCTGGCTCTGGGCTTCGGATGGAGGGTATCCCAGAAAGGGGATGTTTGCCTGCACAGGTGAAATAGAGGAGGTGTGGTGACCTCCTCTAGAGGCCAGTGGCTCACAGAGACCCAACACCTGGGCAGGAGGGGCACCAGAAGAAAACATCCTACTGGCTGTCACCGCCCTGGCCTGACCCACTGCCAAGCTCTGGATGACTGTGAATGCACGTCCTTCTGAGGCCAACTGGGAGGCAGAGGCAGGGGAGGAGGGCGCAGCACAGAGCTTCTGTTCCATGGGGTCCCAGTGGGAAGGAAAGATGGGAACAGAGGCAAGGAGGCTATTTCAAGAGTCACTGTCAGAGCCACCAGCTCAACACTGTCGTGGGAAGAGGTGCGGGTGGCAGGTTCTGAGCTGATCTGCCATCCATGCAGAAGGAACTGAGGCAGTGGGGAAAGCAGGGGTGAGCTGCCGCCCAAGCCTGGGGAAGTGTGCTGTGTGGGAAGACCCCAGATAAGGAAGAGGAACGAAGCGCAACAGCTCAGGCTAGGTTTGTCCTTGCAGTGGCTCTCCTAGGAGCTCTTGCCCTCCAGGGCCAGGGCCAGGACCTGAGGCTCTCTCCTCCCTCAGGACCTGGGAAGGATGCATCTGAGCTTCTTCCTGGTGACTGTGGTGGTGGCTTGCTCCTCTGTCCCCTCATCTGTCCCAGCAGGGGCAAGTATGCAACACACAGAACAGGGCTTGCTGACCATGTGTACTTCATGCCAGACACACAGCTAGATTTCCGCCACAATCTCCTACTCCCAGCAAGGGCATCTGATCTGGGACAGCAGCCCCATGGCAGCCAGTACTGACAACAGTGAGCAAGGGTGGAGGAACTGTAGCTTCCACCAGATTAGTCCAACCCAAGGAAGCTGCTGGCCATACTGTGGAAAACCCAGGGCTGGTACAGGCCAGGATCACTACAGACTATTTCTCTCTCCACTCACAGTCACATCCTGGGAACAAAGATGGGGTCCCTGCCCTCCAGGAGTTTATGGTCCAGTTGCCTTGGAGCCCAGTGAATGCTCTGCTAGAGAGAAAACACAGAAGCTAAGGGCACACTGAGGAGAGACTCAGAGAAGTCTTCCTGGAGGAGAGGACTTAAAGTGAACCTTGACGATAACTGAGGGGCCTGGAGGAAGGGTGGGATGGGGAGCTTAGATGCGTGGGGAAGACCCCAACCCCCAACAGCCCTTTTCTCAGGCCTCAGAACGGTCCACTCCCCCTGCTCCCACTGCCCGCTTCCTTCCCACTCATCTGAGCCAAACTTCCTTCCCACCTTTGCCTCTCCTATCTGAGCCAAACCTCCACCTCAGCCAGGGTTCCATTTCCTCGTCCTCCTCCCTCCGCTTCCTCTGAAGGTGCCCATCCTCCCATCTCCTTGACTCTTGCCTCTCAGCCCAAAAACCTGCTCCACTGTATCCAGCCTGAAAACCCCGCCTTAAGCCAGCACCTGCCTCTGCTCTCCTTCTCCACACAACTACTGAGCAAATGAGCTACATTTGCCATCAGCACCTCCTTCCCTCCTACTCAACTGTACAATCTGGTTTTTGCTGGCAGATGCTCTGTACCCTTAAAGTCCCCAACAATCACCCCATTGCCAAATTCCTCAAACAAACAAGCTGTGCTCAGCCAGGCCTCCAGGCCACTGCCCGTGCTGTTCCCTCTTGTCCCTCTGCACCTTTTCCACTTGGCAAACTCTGACCCAGCCTCCAAGCTGCCCCCAAACGTGCTATAGTGTGGTGGGTACTTCCCTGGCCACCAACACCTGTCCCCATCCCTGAGAGAAGTCCCTCTGCTGAGCTCCCAGAGCACCGACACACACATATCCATTGTTACACTGTCCATTACAGCAGTTGCCAGCTGGTCTAGAATGAGTGTTATTGCTGACAACAGCAGCAACCATTGTGTGAGTCTCTCTAGGCGCCAAGGACCATCCATCATCGTGTGTGATCCTGCAAGCAGTCGCACAAGGCAGGTGACTCAGAGACAATGTCACAGGGCCATGGCCTTCCTACCAGGCAGCACTGGCATCTGACTGGGAACCAGACTCAGAAATCAGTTGTTTATACATTAGTCTTCTCACATCAGACCTACGTGAATTCTTTTAGGGCACAAGGTATATTTTATTCATCTTTGTGACATCAGGACTTTGGCACACTGCTGAGTCTCAGCACACATTTATCAGACTGTGGCTGGCTGCAGCATCCAGAACTGGCTTGGCCCCTACACTGGCCTATAACTAGGGGCCGCTGAGGAATACACGGAGGAAACCACTGAGATGAGGCAGGACGAACTCCAGGGAAAATCTGTGAATTATAAGGGCTACTGTACCAACATGGGGAAAGGGCTCCTCCGGGCCCAGTGTGGGCCAGCCTCCAGTAGGGTGACTACAATGCAGAGGAGGCCCTAGAAACTGCCAGTCACCTCTAATCAGGGCCCAAAGCCTAACTCAGCATGCCTTGGGGGTCTGCTGCAGTGTTTCCCCTCTGCCCAAAACTAAAACTCATGTTAGAGGAAACCCTGAGCCTCTTTCTCTGAAGGCACAGCTGCCTCAGGAGGGGCAGGCAGGCGCTGTCTTGTCAGGGATCGGATCTTGGGCCCACTGCGGAGAAGGAGACATGTCTGTACCAATTATCACCAAAATCTAAGAGTAGGATAATAAATATATTTGGTTTTTGTCCCCCAGTTCTCATCACAGAGCAGCTAAAATCACAGAGCAGCTAAAACCCTTGGCATTTCCTTAAGGTCAGAAGTATCTTCAGTTACGTATAACAAGCCCCTTTCCACAACACCTGAGCTTATGCTAATGTGATAATCTGGGATAGACTAAGGATTGGGCCAGTCACCAGAGACACCAAGTGATTAGAGGATTAGAGGACTGGAAATATCAGCGCCATCCACCAACCTCCAGGAAAGTGGAGGTGGGTATGTAGGACGTGGAGTGGGGGCTCTGAGATAAAACTCTTGGATAACAGGATTTGATGAGCTCCTCTAGCTACTGGGAGGGTGAAGGCCAGGAGTGGGCAGGGAAGTTCCAATACCACCACTCCCCCTGGCATCCCACGACACTGTGCCATCCATCCCTCCCTCTGGCTGTTCCTCTGCATCCTTTATGATAAGCCAGCAACTGTAAGTGAAGTGTTTCCCCAGGTTCTGTGAGCCATCCTAGCAAATTATCAAGCCCAAGGAGAGGGTATGGGAACCCCAATCTATAGCTAGTTGGTTAAAAGCAAATGTAAAATAACCTGGGGCTTGGGACCAGCATGGGAAGTGGGGCTAAGTCTTGTGGGACTGAGTCCTCAACCCGTGGGATCGGACACTATCTGCAGGTAGATGGCATCTGAAAAGAACTGAAGGACACCCAGCTGGTGTCCACTGGAGAACTGCTTGGTATGTGGGGTAATACCATGCCAGAATACCAATACCAGAAGTATTCTGTATTGAGTGTAAATACAGAGAAAAACGGCTTTTTCCCTTTTACGCTAAAGGAATCAAGTCCAAACTCCCAAGTGTGCCAAGAGGCCCTGCACGTCCTGGATTGTGCTTACTGCTCCCACTTCATTTTTGTTTTTGAGACAGGGTCTCACTCTATCACCCAGGCTAGAGTGCAGTGGCACAATCATAGCTCACTTACGGCCTTGAACTCTTGGACACAAGCGATCCTCCCACCTCAGCCTCCTGAGCAGCTGGGATTACAGATGTGTGTTACCACACCCAGCTAATTTTTTGATTTTTTTGGTAGAGATGAGTCTCCCTATGTTGCCCAGGCTGGTCTCAAACTCCTGGGCTCAAGTGATCCTCCCGCCTCGGGCTACCAAATCACTGGGGACCTGGCCTCCCACCTCTCATCTTGACACCCTCCTTTCCAGTGCCTTCTCATCAGGTCCTAGGGTTGTTCTCCCTGCCTGGAGCACCGTCCTCTCCTCCCTCGTCCCACCCTCTCCCACACGCTTTCATGAATTCCTACTCATCCTTCAGCCCCAGGCTTGGCTGTCACCTCCTCTGACAGCTGCACCCTTCCCAATGCAACCAGGTTGGGTGACCCTCCTCTGTGTTTCCAGAGTACCCTGTGCTCCCTCCAGCACAGCTTCTCTACCCTGCCTGTTCACCTGCCTGTTACCTGCTCCTAGGTGTGAGCTCCGTAAGGACAAAGGAACTTGGTCTGTCCTGTGGAGCTGTGGTCGTAGCACCTCGCACACTGTTTGGGTCCATCAATATTTGTTGAGTGAAATATCCGTGGAAAGGGCCAGTCTCCAAGAAGAGATTTCACTAATAAACAGTATGACACAGATTTCTAATTCCTGGCATCGCCACATGTTCACACACACTGATCCTGACATCTATCTACTCTGTGAAAGAGGAAGCAACCCGAGTTTACAAAGATGGAAAGTAAACAGAGCAAGGCCTCTGTTATTATTTATTGTTGTATGTCCCTGTTTCTTAAAGCAACAGGCACTATCCCAAGTTCATACAACCTGTGCATGAGGCTCTCAAACTCTGTGCCTTGGTTCTCCCAAGGCTAAGCAGGAAGTCAAAGATTAAGAAGTCAAGAGCCTCAGCCCAATTCTGCTTCAGCCTGGCACTCCCTCCCCTCCTGCATCTCAGCTGCCTCTCACACAGGGTGACTGGGTCCTCCTCACCAATGATGGCTTCCTTCAGGCTGGACTCAACAGGAAGGATGTTCTTCTCCACCAGCTCCATGGGGCCAGGCCTCTGTGCAATCTTCTCATTGAGGTCATCGGCTAGTCTGGCTCTTTTCAGCTTCAGCTGCTTGGCCTGGAGGGACGGCTCAGCCGAGGTCTCTGCCCATGGGAGAGAAAGGGGTGCAGGAAGATATATGAGTGGACGTGGTTCTGCCCTGGGAACTCCAGAGCGGCTCTCCTTCCTCCTGGGCAAGAGCAGAGACTGTCAGAACGGTAAGCATATTCCAAGCAGACAAGAGTGGCCTGTCTTGAAGTTTCACAAAGACAAGAGAAGGGGTTCCCTCTGTGACCAGGCAGTGCACACACAATTATAACCAGGCAGAGGCAAGCCCAGAAGACTTTCTGAGGTGGAGCTACAGAATGGAAGCAGCAACAGATGACAGAATGGTCTCCACTCTCCCTCAAACTTGCTGTGTTACTGAGGCAATTCACATCTCTGCTCTGGGTTTTAGTGTCTTTGTCTGCAAAATGTGGGACTCAGACTAGAAAAGTTCTCTTCCAGTCCCAAAAACAGCTCAAAACTAGACAAACGGCTGGGCGTGGTGGCTCACGCTTGTAATCCCAGCACTTTGGGAGGCTAAGGTATGTGGATCACCTGAGGTCAGGAGTTCGAGACCAGCCTGATCAATATGGTGAAACTCTGTCTGTACTAAAAATACAAAAATTAGCCAGGCGTGGTGGCATGTGCCTGTAGTCCCAGCTACTCGGAAGGCTGAGACAGGAAAATCGCTTGAGCCCGGGAGGTGGAGGCTGCAGTGAACCAAGACTGTGCCACTGCACACCAGCCTGGTGACACAGCAAGACTCCGTCTCAAAAAAAAAAAAAAAAAACCACTAGACAAACAATAAGTAAATATATTTATGCTGCTTCCAGGAGCCAAAACCGTTTCTTCACTAAAAATGTGGAAAGACAGCTGGGCGCAGTGGCTCACGCCTGTAACCACAGCACTTTGGGAGGCCGAGGCGGGCGGATCACCTGAGGTCAGGAGTTCGAGACCAGCTTGGCCAACATGGTGAAACCCCATCTCTACTAAAAATATAAAATATTAGCTGGGTGTGGTGGTGCTCATCTGTAATCCCAGCTATTCGGGAGGCTGAGGCAGGAGAATCTCTTGAACCTGGGAGACAGAGGTTGCAGTGAGCCATGATCACACTACTGCACTCCAGCCTGAGCAACAGAGCAAGACTCCATCACAAAAAAAAAAAAAAAAAAAAAAAGGGAAAGACGTGTGCAGCTGGGGCCAGGTGGGTACATCTAGAATAATATTGGATGGAGCATGGTATATCACAGACACTCAAGTGAATGCCAAGTGAATGACTGACTGAATGAATGAATATAAAAAAGTAAGTAAGTGTATTTTAAAAACAGATTTTAGATCAGGCATGATGGCTTGTGCCTACAATCACGAAGAAAGAGTAAGACTCTGTCTTAAACAAAAAACAGATTTTGGCAGAGAGAAGCGATCTCACACCAAGGGATGGTGAGACCCTGGAGAAGAGGCCAAGCCAAACTAACAGCATGTGACTGTGCTTTTTCAGAGTCCCTCAGACCAGTGGCGGCTACCATGGCACAGCCGTCGTACTGTGTTAAGGCTCTGGCTTACCCACTGCCAAAAGAAATGGGAGAAGAAAGAGGCAGAAAGGAAATGGGTAGTGCAGTAGTGAGTACACACAGTGAGAACTGGGTCTAGATGGAAAAGCAATTCCAGTCTCCACACCTTCCAAAATGTGCATCCTGACCAGCTCCGATCTCTCCGGCCGGGAACGAATCTTCCGTTTGAGATAGTCCTCTGTCTACAGAAAAAACACACCAAGAAACTCTCAAATCCAGGTCACAGGCTTATGGCATGGACAGGATCACAAGAGCAGCCTTGGCCGTGGTAGCTGCTGACCACCTCTGCAGCCCCCAGAACCTTAACTTGGTGACTGCAGGGTTCGGAGGCAAGAGGAGGCCTGGGGAGAACACATCAAAATCCAACTGCACCTGCCAAGGAAGGGCACCATCCTTCAAGAGCATCTGTGTCTCTGAGGCTGGACTGACAATATATCTATTAAAAAACTATTACTTCTACTACCATAAAAGTAATATATGTCCAGCAAAGAAAATTTAGAAAACTAGAAAGAAAAATAAAATAAAATAAACTTTAATCAGCCACTGTTAGTATTCTGGGATATCTGTTTCTAGTTATTCTTCCACGCAGAAAATAGGCTTAACTTTGCAGCGCTGTAATCACACTGAATATGATTTTATATCCTGCTTTAAAAAATGTAACATTGGGCCAGGCATGGTGGCTCACGCCTGTAATCCCAGCACTTTGGGAGGCCAAGCTGGGTGGATCACTTGAGGTCAGGAGTTTGAGACCAGCCTGGCCAATGTGGTGAAACCCTGTCTCTACTAAAAATACAAAAATTAGCCAGAGGTGGTGGCTGGCACCTGTAATCCCAGCTACTTGGGAGGCTGAAGCAGGAGAATCACTTGAACCCGTGAGGTGGAGGTTGCAGTAAGCCAAGATTGCGCCACTGCACTCCAGCCTGGGCAACAAGAGCGAAACTCCGTCTCAAAAAACAAACAAACAAACAAAAAAAAAACAAAAGCCAAAAAAAACCCCAAAAAACTGTAACACTGCATGATCTCATGGGCATTTTCCATTTATTCTGAATGGCTGCCAAATGGAATACTAATTTTGACACATGGTATCAAAGCTCTAGTTCCTCAAAGTCCAATGTCCTAATTTCTGCATTTATGAGACTCTGGGCAAACTAAACCAGTCCCTCAACAGTCACAGAGCCATCCCACCAAACGGGGCTAATTGTAATATATAAATTCCCCCAGATCTGACTCTATAGAGTCTGTGCTCTTAACCTCTGCACCAACATTTTCAAACCACAGAACATTAGTGGATCAAGACCAGCATAGGATAAGAGAAGCCAAAGGACACTAGGAAATGAAGCCTCGGAGGACATTATATATAGTAAAGGTAAAGACTGGAAAAAAATGAAAAAAATGAAAAAAAAAAAAAAAAAAAAGACTTGTCCTCACCTAGCCATCTGCTGCCTTGTTGTTCTGGCTGGGCAGCTCTGTGCCAGCCCAGGGGTGGCTGAGCAATCCAGGAGATGGTTTAAAGTGACTGTGGGCTCTGGGTCTATCACCCCACGTGCAGTGGGCAGAAGTACTGCCTCAGCTGCCGCAGAGATTGGTAGAGCAGGTGCCGCAAGTCTTCACAGATGACAGTGGAAGACTTACTCTCTAAGCCATCTGAAGCTCTGACCAGCGGCCACGACTGAGGTAGAATACAGTACTGATTAAGAAAATATATGGAGGAGCTTCTGGTTTGTTAAAGGCATGGAGGTGCTAGGAGGGTGACACACCCACCTGGAGAGAGAGCACAGAAACTCCTCGTCCCTTCCCACATACCTACACATCTCTTCCACCTGGCTGTTCCTGAGTTGTATCCTTTATGACAAACAGTAAACATATTAATGATGTCAAATGGCTGAAACCTGACTACCTAGAGCCCACTCTGGACTGGTTTAGAGGGTACAAGGTCTCTGATGGAAAACCAGACAACTTTCGGGGCCAAATTTAAAGATACGGATTTTGCAACTGATATCATTAAAGGCATTCATGACCATTGAAGCACATTTGTGTCGAAGAAAACTGAGGGGACAAAATCAGTTTGACAAGGTACAGTGGTGGATGCCTACACATCCCAGCTATTCAGGAGGTCAAAAGCAGAAGGATTGCTTAAGCCCAAGAGTTGGAATTCAGCCTGGGCAACATAGCAAGATCCCACCTCTAAAATTACAAAAAAAGAAAAACAAAGCAATCAGTTGTGTAAATACAACAGCACCTCAGAGCCCCTCAAGTGTGATCCTGACATAGCTGAAGCCATGGTGGATGCTTTCCCACCACCATGTATAGCTGCCTTATGTAGCACGCACAGATGTGGGCAGCTGGTTCCAACACCAGAAAAAGAAATGAAACTTCTCTTGAATACGAGCTGATATTGCTGTGTCTTATTCATCTGGAAGCATGAGATGCAAAAGTAGTAGCTTTTCAAAGCTTTAAGCTTTTGGAATTAAGTAAAGCAAATTCTGCTATAACCAATCCAATATATCCATTTTTCATATCTCAACTAAGATAATTTTTAGTACATGCGTAAATATGGAAGTAGTTATTGTAATGTGGAAGTCATTTGTTAACAGATGTGCATGGTAAGCAAATTGAACGTTATGGTTACCATGTGTTAGGAAATAAAATCATTTTGCTCAAAAAAAATCTAGAATCCACAGACAAAGGTTTGACTCCCAGCTTTGCCACTTATTGGCTGGACAAGTGAGTTACCTTCTCTTAGCTGCATCTATAAAATGAGGATAATACCACCTAATTCATAAGAGTTGATGTGAGGATAAAAAAGAAACAGATACAACCTCTTACATAAAGGTGCTCAATAAAACAGACTCTTCTAATTAGCTCTACTGGTCCCTGCCTATTTGAGAAGCAGTCAAGGAAATGGTGCCCAGTCTTCTGACAGAATAGGCGCACAGGCAATGCCATCCTTTCCCCCAACACTGTACTCTCCAGTGCTCTCAGCAAACTAAACCACTGCTGCTTGGTACTCCTTTGGTTCCCAGGACCCATGACCTCATTCTTCCCACTTACTCTAAGAATTAATCATGATTTTCGGAGGGGGCGGGGGGGGGAATGAAAGAAAGTAAAAAAAAAAAAAAAAAAAAAAAGTCTTGGAGGTAAATATTTCTGAGACTCTAAAATAGCTGTGAGGCTGGGTGCGGTGGCTCATGCCTGTAATCCCAGGACTTTGGGAGGGCAAAGCAAGCAGATCACTTGAGGCCAAGAGTTCGAGACCAGGCTGGCCAACATGGTGAAACCCCATCTCTACTAAAAATACAAAAATTACCCAGGCGTGGTGGCGGGAGCCTGTAGTTCCAGTTACTTGGGAGGCTGAGGCAGGAGAATCGCTTGAATCTGGTAGGCGGAGGCTGCAGTGAACTGAGATCATGCCACTGCACTCCAGCCTGGGTGACAGAGTGAGATTCCATCTCAAAAAATAAAGTAAAATAAAATAGCCGTGGGTCTTAAGGAGATGCAGCCTATGATCTGTCTAGGGGTATTATCTTCCCATGATTTTATGTGAAAGGAAAAAGTAAAGGGAGTGTGAGGGGGAAGCAAGTTCTGGTGACTTCCCCATCTCTACCCACATTGGGCAGCAGAATATTCCTCAGGGGCCCCTGGGGAACTGAAACTGAGAGTTGGGATGGGGACGCAAGTAAGGTGCTGCGGCAGAAAACTTGGGCTTGGAGTGTGGGCCAGTTTCTGCTTTCCACAAGAGTCAAGTGGATACCACCTACTCTGGGCAGATGGAGACCAAGGAGGTTTCCTGCCCCTTGGAATGCCCGTCCTGTGAGGTGTGGGCAGTGTAACCCTGGACTTGGGAAGCTTTTCCATTGGCTAATGTTTGTGTCCCAACATCTACAAAAGGTTAAGTGGAATTAAAGACGGGGAAATACCAGTGGTCTCCAAAGCACTCCAAAATTCAGGGAAGGAGGATTGGGTGATCATTCCATATCCTTAAATGTACTAAAAGAGAAACCTCATTCCAAGCATGTTCCATATAATCACCATGGGAGGTAAATGAGAGAAGGGATGAAGTAGGAGAAGCAGAGCTTTCCATTTAAAACTGCGAGGCCAGGGCTGGCCCTAGAGTCTAGCAGGCTCTGGCCTCAGAGTTCTATGGAAAGCTCTAAATGGAAATATAACCAGCAATGCAATGAGCTCTGAAAATGCTCTTTGGGAGTTCTGAGGGGGAAAAAAGGTACCTTACCCTGGCCCGCTCCAAGCTCCTTCTCTGCTCATGAAATGCAGCTGGACTTTTCAAAGCTGTTGAGAGAAGAACCATAAAGATTACCTTCAAGCAAAGCATCATGTCTAGTGCTATGATATTCAGTGCAGAAGGCATCTTAAATTTATGTTACTGGCTGGGTGCGGTGGCTCACGCCTGTAATCCCAACACTTTGGGAGGCCGAGGTAGGCAGATCACGAGGTCAGGAGATTGAGACCATCCTGGCTAACACGGTGAAACCCCGTCTCTACTAAAAATACAAAAAATTAGCCGGGCGTGGTGGTGGTGGGCGCCTGAAGTCTCAGCTACAAGGGAGGCTGAGGCAGGAGAATGGCATGAACCCGGGAAGCGGAGCTTGCACTGAGCCGAGACTGCGCCACTGCACTCTAGCCTGGGCAACAGAGCGAGACTCCGTCTCAAAAAAAAAAAAAAAAAAAAAAATTCACGTTACTGTTAGTAGTACTATAAATATCAGTTGAAGTGAAGGCAATGACACCTGAGTAAGCATGTATCTTTATGGTTTAGCTACCCCATTCAAACAGTTTTGGTAGAAACCAAAATATGACTCCTAATGGGAACTGTCACTGCCTAAGCTTGAGCTGTATAAAGTGCACCCATGGAATGTAACTTTAACAAACACCCTGGCCCATGACTGGACCATCAGCCGCAAATCCCCCATCAGCTAGGACTCCAAGAACGCCTGCTAGGCCTCAAATTATTCTCAGGACACCTGCACACAGGAAGGGGCATAGATGCACGCCAGATTAACCTTACTTCCTCAACCTCACGAAGAATCATGAAGTGGCCCAACTGTTTCAATGGGACAGTTAAAACCAAAAAGATATATGTCCACTCGGCGCTATTTCCTTCTTCACTGCACCTGTTATTTATAGTGCTGCTAAAATTAACTTGAATTTCATCTCTAAGGACTAAAAGAACCCCATGGCAATTGTATGTGAAGGAACACACACAACTGACAGCTGACACGAAGGGCTCAGCTCTATTCTGGGGATACCACACAAAGACCACAAGTCTCGACTTCTGCAAACAACACTCAGGTGGCAAGTCCAAACCAAGAGCCTCCAGAAAGGCTGCACCATGAATGGAGGGTCTAACTCCTTTTGTCAAAAACTTGGCTGTAAGGACAAATAACAACTTAAGACACTCTGAGGATGAGAGGGAAAGGCCTGACTCACTTCAAGTAGGGAACAGAGGCAGTAAGAGAGAAATTTATAAGACTGTGGTCAGTTTCACTTCTCCTGCCCTAGAATTTCCAAAGAGCCGTGAAACTGCGAGCAGAGATAACTTTTGCTAGGCTGCTGGCTGCGGTAGGAGTGCAGGGTTAAGGAGCTGCTAAAAGTAGCAAGAGAGCATAGATAGGACCCTATCCTGCCTGGGCCTTTGTGCTTCTTCCTCCTTCCTCCCCATCCCCAGTGGGGGGCTGGGCCTCAGCAACAGCAGTCCCAGAAGAAAGCTTCAATTGTCCCAGCAGTATTTATTTTAAAAAATTTTTGTGAATCTTAAGATAAAAAAGAAACTACAGTCTTAAAAGTACTACTGAGATCCCATCTTCTAACAGAAGGTGGAGCTCTAGATTTAACAAATAACATCAAAGAAAAACCAGTACAGGTTACCTCCCCAACCTACCTGGGCACTATCCAGGCTTCCCCACTTCTTACATGGGCAGGTCATGGGCATTTCAGTGGGTAAACAGACACCCCCTGCACCTGCTTCTACTGTGTAAAGCCAGCTCAACTCCAAACGTCCTGCTCTGCAGGAACCTGGGTGTGATACATCACACGTAACCTTGGCTCTTGGAAAGCTTAGCACATGCATGAGACAGTAAGTACAAAGAATCAAGAGAAAACGGACACTGTCCACCCCACCCCAGCTTCCTTTTCTGCCTCATTTTTCTCCGCAGCACTCATCACTGTCTTGACAGTCTTTATATAAATACTATGTATCTGGCTGGGCGTGGTGGCTCACGCCTGCAATCCCAGCACTTTGGGAGGCCGAGGTGGGCAGATCATGAGGTCAGGAGTTCGAGACGAGCCTGGCCAACATGGTGAAACCCCGTCTCTACTAAAAATACAAAAATTTTTGTACGGGCATGGTAGAGGGCACCTGTAATCCCAGCTACTCAAGAGACTGAGGCAGGAGAATCGCTTGAACTCAGGAGGCGGAGGTTGCAGTGAGCAGAGATAGTGCCACTGCACTCCAGCCTGGGAGACTGAGCAAGACTCCGTCTCAAAAAAAAAAAAAAAAAAAAGGCGGAATACTACATATTTTTCTTGTTTACTCTCAGTCTCCCACGTTTACATTTACAACATGCCCCCATCAGAGCACAGCAAGGGTTTTGTCTATTTTTTTAGTTACAGCATTCCCCAAGTGCCTAGAATACCAGGCACACAGTATACCCTCAATAATTATTCACTCAATGAATTAGTGAGTATTCGGTAAGAAACAGACACAAGGTGACTAGTGACAGGAGGACGGGAGGATTCTGCGGCAGAGCTCTAAACTTTCATCTAAACAGCCAGAATTCTGGTTCTCAACTGGGTTCGAAACCTCACAGAAGTTCTGGATAGACAGTCAAGGGATCTGTGTTCTAGTACTCAGTGCTACGAATTACTGCTGGGTGACATGGGTTGTAACTGCTTTCTGGGTCTAATTTTCTTCCAGAGTGAGAATCTGCCCGCCTCTCAGATCCCTTGTAAGGAAGAAACGCCAGTGAGAGTGCCCTGAACCAAATGGTATATGTGTCAATATATTCAGGTGTTGCTGTCACCAAATGCTGTAATTTGGTTGAATCACTGGCTTGATTCACTCACAGGTCAGCTAGTTTCTGTACCACAGCCAGAGATTCTCTGTCTAAAACCCTGGCTGACTTGCTGCCTCAACAACCCACACTGGCTGTCCCCAAAGGGTAAGGCACAAACCCAACTTCTAGAAGAACAATTCACCAGAACATCTTGAGGACATTATCTTCATGTACAAAGGGTGGTGCACCACTAGTGGAGGACAGGTGATAGGTGAAATGGCTACAGCATACATAGTCCCCCTCATCTGCAGTTTTGCTTTCCACGGTTTCAGTTATTCTAGGCCAACCAAGGTCCAAAAATGTTACAGTATTTTGAGTGGGCCCATATTCACATAACTTTTATTACAGTGTATTGTTAAAATTGCTCTAATTTCTTACTATGTCGGATTTACACATCGAATTTTGTCATAGGTCACATGTATAGGAAAAAAAACACAGTATATATAGGATTTGGTACCGTTTGCAGTTTCAGATATCCACTGGGGGGTCTTGGCACGTGTTCCTCAGGAATAAGGAAGGATTACTCTATATGAATTCCTATTTGGTCCTATTAAGGACATTTTCATGTAATGGCAAGAAAGGGATTAATATCTATTGGATGCTTGTATGGAAAGCACTGTTCTAGATATTTTAAACCTGTTAGCTAATTTAATATTCCTAATCATTCTACATGGTAGGTAATATCCCATTATATAGATAAGGACAGGGCCAAAAAGGAAAGGCAAGCAAATAGCACGGATAAGATTATAACCTAATTTTTTTAAGGGTCCTGAATTGGAAGATATAACCTAATTCTGTATCACCCTCAACCTAGAGTTCTTTCCACTCCTCTGTGTTGATTTCTTAACTTCTTCAAAAGTTAGAGAAGAGAGGCCAGGCATCGTGGCTCAAGCCTGTAATCCCAGCACTTTGGGAGGTTGAGGCAGGTGTATCACCTGAGGTCAGGAGTTCAAGACCAGCCTGGCCAACATGGCAAAACCACATCCCTACTAAAAACACAGAAAAATTAGCCAGGCATGGTGGCAGGCACCTGTAATCCCAGCTACTTGGGAGGCTGAGGCAGGAGAATTACTTGAACCCAAGAGGCAGAAGTTGCAGTGAGCCAAGATTGCTCCATGGCACTCCAACCTGGGTGACAGAGCAAGACTCTGTCTCAAAAAAAAAAAAAAAAGAGAGAGAGAAGAAAAGAAACTGTTGGGTAGGGGGACAAGGTAGCTTCAATGTTCAATGACACACACTGTTTAGATGCATATCTGAGTCCGGGCAACATACAAGAGTCAACTTGACCACAGCACTGGGTAAAGACCAAGGCAAAGAAGGCTCAGAAGAGGGGTTCAGGGACCCGTCTGAGGGGCCCCAGGGCTCTCAAGCATTGAGAATCATCGTTCAAAACCTGGAGCTCACCACGTAACAGCCTTTGGGCACTGATACTAGAAGACAAGTTGGAGAAGCTGAGACACGATAACTGGTCAGAAGAACCAGAAACGAAGACCAAGAAAAGAATTCAAGATAGGGCCGGGTGCAGTGGATCACGCCTGTAATCCCAGCACTCTAGGAGGCTCAGGCAGGCAGATTACCTGAGGCCAGGAGTTCAGGACCAACCTGGCCAACATGACGAAACCCTGTCTCTACTAAAAATACAAAAATTAGCTGGGTGTGGTGGCGGGCACCTGTAATGCCAGCTACTCGGGAGGCTGAGGCACAACGATCGCTTGAAACTGGGAGGCGGAGGTTGCAGTGAACCAGGATTGCACCACTGCACTCCAGCCTGGGTGACAGAATGAGACTCCGTCTCAAAAAAAAAAAAAAAAAAAAAAGAATTCAAGATAATAATGACCAATCCCAAAAGACTGTTTCATTTTATAGTAATAATAACATGATAATCTCACTGGATCCTCTTCATAGCCCATGAGGCAGGGACCGTTATTTCATGTGTGATGAAACTGACACTGGCTGAGATGCAGTAACCTGCCAGATCATTCATTCATCGAGTTGTGGACCCCAACCCAGGTCTAGTTCTGCCTTCCCTTTCTTCCCTTGTCTAAACCTTCTGACAAATGTGTCAGTTTCTCTCAGTCCCTGAGTAGGCCAGCTTAGTCTGTGCTCCTCTTTCCTCATTTTTAATTCTTCTCTCTGAGAGCAGATTCAGCAATTTCAATAGCTACTTCTGCCAGGAGAAAGGAGGAGGGAGCACTGGCCCCTCTTCCTTCAGGTTTGTGTCAGGACTTCCTGTTGGGTGTTTCTCAGTTCATCTGGGGAGAGGCTGGAGTAGCCACAGCAAGTGCTCTTGGTGCACCGGGGTTTGAGGAGGAGAGGGCAACTCCTGTGTGTCCCGCCAGCTTTGTTAAAAGCCACCATGTGGAGGGCAGCCTAGTGAAGGGATGTAAGAGTGATACAGGTAAGCCCTGGGCGTTCTTGATTATAGGAGCAAATGACAATGGGGAGTCAGAATCACCTCAAGTTCCATGCCAAGGAGGTAAGACACGAGGAAGCAAAAAATAGGTTTCCAAGTTTAGGCCTCTGCCAATTGAAGAAAAAAAGAACTTAAAGTTACCCCATAAATGTGTGTCCAACTAGGAGGGCTGCATTCATCTCAGACTCCATCTCCCCTCTCCCTGCTACCTTAATAGCTTTGCCAGGAGGAGCCAGCATATTACTCAGAACTGCATTTTCCCAGACACTCCAAGAAAGCAGTCTCTAGAAAGAGAAGCCCCCAAAGACCAATGCAAAGACAAGAGCCATATGTGTTTACAAGAATATACATATTCAGTATCAGAGACAGTTCTCGATCCTTTCCTGCTGCCCCAGGAGCTAGTTCCATTGGAGCTCTTGTGTGGCTTTGTGTGAACAAAGGGAAGTGTGCAGAAAATCCTGAAAGGAAAAATAACCAAGATCCCCAGAGAAAACAAATGAACAGAAGTGGCCAAGAGGTGTGCCATTCTTAATCACAGTTTCAGTTCTAGATGTGGACCCCGCCCCTGGCTGGCTACAACTACCAATTAATATTCTGTTCCCTCTTTCCAGCACCCATTTTCTTTCTCTCCTAACTTGTTTGCTGCCTAAATTAAATGAGGTCATTTGTGAATTAAAGAAATAAAAAGTGAAAAACTGTTTCCACTTTATTTTAAAATACATACTGGCATCCAGGCCAAGCGCAGTGGCTCACGCCTGTAATCCCAGCACTCTGGGAGGCCGAGGCAGGTGGATCACCTGAGGTCAGGAGTTTGAGACCAGCCTGGCCAACATGGTGAAACCCCCCCACTACTAAAAATACAAAAATTAGCTGGGCGTGGTGGTGCGCGCCTATAATCCCAGCTACTCTGGAGATTGAGGCAGGAGAATTGCTTAAACCTGGGAGGCGGAGGTTGCAGTGAGCCGAGATCGTGACACTGCACTCCAACCTGGGTGACAGAGCAAGACTCCTTATCAGGGAAAAAAAAAAAAAAAAAAAAAAAACATATATATATATATATATATATATATATATATATATATATATATACACACACACACACACACACACGCACACACACACACACACACGCACACACACACACACACACACTCACTCACACAGGCATCCAATATATAGCAAAGGAGGGGCTCAGTGCTGTGCTCGGCGTGTCGACACAGATGTGTGATGACAGTGCGCAGGGGCCCCAGGGCCAGATTGGTCTTGATTTAATCTGGCACTAAAGAGTAAGTATGAAGACTCTTAAAAACCAACCTACCTTGGTAATTTAGGACATCAAGCCAACACTTTTCCCTCGTCAGCTCCAGATTTACTTAAGTAGGTAAATGAGTCTTCTAGGATTCTCAAGCAGTTCTAGAAATGCCTCTGAGCAAGGAATGACAGCAATTCATTATGAAACCTCATTTCCTCATCATTATCATGAAGGAATATGTATTAAGTGTCTAGGTCTGAATGTTGCTTTATTAGGTGTTATCATAGTAAAAATGATGGTTCCTATCTCTGATAATATGCCAGAAGCTCAACAACAATTCTGTAACCAGAGGAACTCAAAGCCTATGAACATAATACACTTAATAGAGGTCACTGGAGTGCCACAGTCCAAGTAGCCCTTCTTTCAGGAAAGCCTGCTGGGTTTCTTTTTCCAGTGTGGAAGCAGGGAGCATATACACAGAACATCAACGGGGGCTACATGTGTGTATGGGAATAAACCCATTTAACAAACGAGGTAGAAACTAGAAATATATCCATCCATCCATCCCTCCGTCTGCCCACCCACCCACCCATCCATCCATGTATCCAATAAGCAGCCCTTAAGTAAGCACTATGCCAGTCACTGAGGATAAGAATATACAGATGGGGTCCCAGTCCTCAAAGAGATGATGGTCTAGTGGGGAAAAGAGACAAATATAAGATGGAAGTAAAACAGTAGTGGTAATTTAAGGTGCTGTAAAGGACAAAAGAGGCAAAATTTGACCTGGGGGAACAGTGTGTAAATGAATTGAATAGGAACACCAAAGGCAGACAAGCAAGAGTGGGGAGATAGCTGAGGCTAAGGAAGAACTAGAACACAAACATGAAGGTATAAAAGAACAAGGCCCTTTAGCTGCCATCTTGCGTCCCCGCATGTGTGCGCCTAATCTCAGCTGGTCCACCCGAGACCCCTTGAGCACCAACCCTAGTCTCCCGCGCGGCCCCTTATTCGCTCCGACGAGATGAAAGAAACAATCATGAACCAGGAAAAACTCGCCAAACTGCAGGCACAAGTGCGCATTGGTGGGAAAGGAACTGCTCGCAGAAAGAAGAAGGTGGTTCATAGAACAGCCACAGCAGATGACAAAAAACTTCAGTTCTCCTTAAAGAAGTTAGGGGTAAACAATATCTCTGGTATTGAAGAGGTGAATATGTTTACAAACCAAGGAACAGTGATCCACTTTAACAACCCTAAAGTTCAGGCATCTCTGGCAGCGAACACTTTCACCATTACAGGCCATGCTGAGACGAAGCAGCTGACAGAAATGCTACCCAGCATCTTAAACCAGCTTGGTGCAGATAGTCTGACTAGTTCAAGGAGACTGGCCGAAGCTCTGCCCAAACAATCTGTGGATGGAAAAGCACCACTTGCTACTGGAGAAGATGATGATGATGAAGTTCCAGATCTTGTGGAGAATTTTGATGAGGCTTCCAAGAATGAGGCAAACTGAATTGAGTCAACTTCTGAAGATAAAACTTGAAGAAGTTACTGGGAGCTGCTATTTTATATTATGACTGCTTTTTAAGAAATTTTTGTTTATGGATCTGATAAAATCTAGATCTCTAATATTTTTAAGCCCAAGCCCCTTGGACACTGCAGCTCTTTTCAGTTTCTGCTTATACACAATTCATTCTTTGCAGCTAATTAAGCCGAAGAAGCCTGGGAATCAAGTTTGAAACAAAGGTTAATAAAGTTCTTTGCCTAGTTAAAAAAAAAAAAGAACAAGGCAAGCTCAAAGAACTACAAGTAGTTTGATATGGTTGAACCAAGGAACTCAAGCGAGGATAATGGGGCTAGAAGGATAAGCTGGGCCCGCTCCATTAAGAACTTTAATGGGCTAGGCACAGTGGCTCACACCTGTAATCCCAGCACTTTGGGAGGCCGAGGTCGGGGTGATCACTTGAGGTCAGGAGTTTGAAACCAGCCTGGCCAACATGGCGAAACCCCGTCTCTACTAAACAGACAAAAATTAGCCGGATGTGGTGACACACACCTGTAATCCCAGCTCCTCAGGAGGCTGAGGCAGAAGAATTGCTTGAATCCAGGAGGCGGAGGTTGCAATGAGCCGAGATCATGCCACTGCACTCTAGCCTGAGCGACAGAGCAAGATTGTCTCAAAAAAACAAAAACAAAAACAAACAAACAAAAAAAACGTTAATGTACTACTGTAGAGGCTTCTGCTTCAGATGGGGTAGACATTTTTCTGTATTTTTGCCACTAAGTACTAGTTAAAACTCTGAACATTCTATATAAAACAAGTAAAAGTAGATTCTGTAAGGTGGAGAGAACTGGCTAGGGACCATGGGACCCAAAAAAAGAGACATGGTGGTAAGTTCCCCACCCCCTCCCTTTTTTTTCTGCTTCATATATCCAGGCTTAAAGCTGAAGATGCTGGCAACCCAAAGATGCCAATGGGTACAGACAAAAAAGAGCCCCAGCAAAATATGTTCTCTCTAGCCAAAGGATTAGGAAAGGGCAGCCCAGCACGACAGAAAACTTTTAGATACTTGTTCTACTCCAAATACCACAGAAAAAAATGGTGGTCTCATTCCCACCTCCCCCTAAAGGCCAAGTTAGCAATCTAGACTTCCATCCTTGCAAGGGTGTAATGAGATGCCCCAATACCCTTGGCTGGGGTGGTGTCATAGAGGGCCAAGTAGGAAGCTGCTTTCATTCCCACCAGCCAGTTACAAACACCCCTCCCTACCTGGCATTCATAAGGCACCTCTCCCAGTCCCTGCTGGATGATGTCAGAGGAGGGCTGGTGGAGAGCCATGACTTTCACCACTGCCCAGTGGTAAACAGCATGCACCCCCACCATGGTGTGCATACAGACTACCTTGGGAGCTGGAACTCTTGCCCCAAATGAGAAGTCCCTCTCCTACCACCAACTCAAATGTCAATGGCTGCCAAATGAGGAACCTGAATTTCTATTTCCACCTGGTCATAAAGAGATGGCACCATCCCCACCTTCCCTATTGAACCAGATCCAAAAGGTCAGCTGAAACAGGAAAGAAAATACAGAGACTCCTAACATATTACAAACATATTACAGCAGAATAAAGGAGACAAAGGAAAGATTCAGTGAACCAGAATACAGAATAGAAATACCCAATCTGAACAACAGAAAGAAAAAGAGACCGGGGAAGGGAAATAAAAGAACAGAGCCCCAGGACCCTGTGAGACTTTAATAAAAAATCTAACATTGTGTCACAGAAGTGCTGAAAGAGAGGAAAAAGAGGGTGGGGCTGAAACAGTTCTTACATTAATTGCTGAAAACTTCCCAAATTTGGCAAGATACATAAGTCTACAGATTCAACAAGCCAAGTTAAACCCCAAATAAGATAAACTGGAAAAAAATTTATAGTAACATACGCCATAATTAAACTTTGGAAAACTAAAAGAAAAAATCTTTACAGCCACAGAAAAACAATTTGAATGACAGCGTATTTCTCATCAGAAACCATGGAGCCCAAAGGAAGTGGCACAATATTTTTCATGTGCTATTAAGGATTGTATCCTGAGATCGAAGTGTAGCCACCACATTCATCAGGGGAGGGATACGTGGCAAGGGAAGGATATAATCAGAACTGCACGGAGGTGGGTGGGGGAGTTGCTTCTGACTTGATGTTTTATGTTTAAAAAAAAAAAAAAATGAGGGCCTGGTGCAGTGGCTCACACCTGTAACCCCAGCACCCTGGGAGGCCAAGGCCAGTGGATCACTTGAGGCCAGGAGTTTGGCACCAGCTTGGGCAATGTGGCAACACCCACTCTACAAAAAAATTTAAAAACTAGTCAGGCATGGTGGCAAACCCAGCTACGTGGGAGGCTGAGGTGGAAGAATTGCCTGAGCAGGGGAGGTCCAGGCTGCAGTGAGCTGTGATCACACCACTGCACTCCAGCCTGGGCAACAGAATAAGAGCCTGTCTCAAATAAATAAAAAAAATTATCAAGAATATACCTGGTGACTGCCATATATTAATTTCATTACCCCCAACATACACACTCTCACAACTCCCCTCCCTCCCTCAATTTTGCACTTTTCAAACTTATAGAAACATTGAAAGAACAAATAATGAACAGCTTTATAACTCCGACCTAGATTGACCATGGCTAAAAGATTTATCTTTTACCCATATTTATTCTCTTTCTCTCATATACCGTAATTTTTTTCACTTATGGAATCACTTGAAAGTTGCAGATATCAGTTATGACATTTTACCCCTAAATTCTTCAGTGTACATTTCCTAAGAATAAGGACATTTTCTTATAT
The DNA here is from genome assembly GCF_028885655.2 of Pongo abelii. Taxonomy (NCBI): domain Eukaryota; kingdom Metazoa; phylum Chordata; class Mammalia; order Primates; family Hominidae; genus Pongo; species Pongo abelii. The sequence continues at coordinate 46,926,017 of NC_085929.1, forward strand.
AACTAAGATACTTTTAAAGCACCTGAGAAAATTAATTCAATATAACCTACAGTCCATATCTGAATTTCCTCAACTGCCTCCAAAAATGTTCTTTTATAGCTGTTTAGATTTTTCCCCCAATCCAAGGTTTTTTGTTTGTTTTGAGACGGAGCCTTGCTCTGTTGCCCAGGCTGGAGTGCAATGGCACAATCTCGGTGGTGCAATCTCGGCTCACTGCAACCTCCACCTTCTGGGATCAAGCCATTCTCCTGCCTCAGCCTCCTGAGTAGCTGGGATTACAGGCACCCGCCACCACGCCCGGCTAATTTTCTGTATTTTTAGTAAAGACGGGGTTTCACCATGTTGGTAAGGCTGGTTTCGAACTCCTGACCTCGTGATCCGCCTGCCTTGGCCTTCTAAAGTGCTGGGATTACAGGCGTGAGCCACCACACCTGGTCCCAAGATTTAATCAACAATCATGCACTGCATTTGGTTGTCAATTTGGTCACAATCTAGAACAGTACTCCTACCTTTTTCATTTTCATGACACTGACTTAAGTATCTAAGCTGTTTGTCTTGCACAATGTTCTGTATTCTAAATTTGCTTCCTCATGATTAGATTTAGGTTAAACTTTTTTGGCAAGAAGAAAACATAGGTATATGTACTTCTTAACATCAAGGGGCACATGTTATCAGGCTGTATAACCAGTGATGGTGCTAAAAGTTTGAAAGGTAACACCAGATCTGTCTTTGTAATTAACACATAATCTATGGGGTATCATTTTGAAGCCATGTGAAAATCCTGTTTTCCCACAACTAACTGCCTAATAACGGTTTTAGCATCTATTGATGATCCTTGTCTGAACTGATTTTTACAAAATTGATTTTTTCAATAAAATTGCAAAATAGCAAGGACTGCATTTTTATGATCACTCTAGTAATGTTCAAGAGGCCACTTAAAAGAACAAACTGGCATGACTGGGTGAATGGCTGTGCTATTAACACTCCCAGACAGGTGATCCAGGGCGAGTAAACTTAGGGAAGTGGGGGAGAGACTGTGCTCAGTCTTGGAGAATCACAGAACTCAAGGATAGGCATGGAAGAGAGCCCGCCCAGCACAGGAATCTGAGGAGGGCCACACAGGCAGGAGGGGAGGAGGCAAAGCTATTATCTGAGTAAGCTTCAAGAAAAAGCCTGTAGACAGAAAGAGAGAGAGACGCTAACAGTGGGGAAGTCAGGCAAAATAAGGCTTATAAAGTTTCCAGAGAATCACTTATGCTTAGGACATAGCCAGTGGTCTCAGAGCTATGCCAGTGGATTGGTGGAAGCACAAACTTACTGCAACAGATTAAAGAGTGAATAAGAAGTGAGAAAGTGGAGTCAGAGGTATGTGTCCCCTAAGAGGTTACTTACAGATGTGCTAACAGTTCATTACTCATTCATTCTTCCAATAAATATCTGTGAGCCTATATGTGTCGGACCCTGTTTTAGTGTTGGGTTATTCATGTTTTCGTGGAGCTTATATTCAATTGAAGAAAGATATACATAAAACAAACATGTAACACAGTAGGAGGCAGTATATGCTATGAAGAACTATAAAGCAAGTTATAAGTGACAGAGTGATGGGGTGAGGTCATTTTATATGGAGTGGTCAGGGGAAGACTTTCTGATAAGGTGACATTTGGCTGGAGGTGGCAGCTCATGCCTGTAATCCTAGCATTTTGGGAGGCCAAGGCAAGCAGATCGCTTGAGCTCAGAAGTTCAAGACCAGCCTGGGCAATATAGTGAAACTCCGCCTCTATGAAAAATACAAAAATTAGGCATGGTGGTGCATACCTGTAGTCCGATCTATTTGGGGGAGCTGAGGCAGGAGGACTGTTTGAGGCCAGGAGGTTGAGCTAAGACTGAGCCACTGCTCTCCAGCCTAAGTAACAAAGTGAGTCTTTGTTTCAAAAAAAAAAAAGAAAAAAGAAAAAAACAGTGACATTGGAGGAGAGATGTAAAAAAAGGGAGTGAGCCCTGCAGTCCTCTGGGAGACAGCCCTCCAAGCAGAGAACAGCATGTGCAAAGGCTCTCAGTGAGATCCTGCCTGCATGGCATCAAGGAGGCCAGGGTGGCAGAAAACAAGGAGAAGAGTGGGTGAAAACACAGGGAGACAAAGCCACACAGGACCCTGTAAAACTGTGAACTATAATGAGAAGAAATAAAGTAGAATGGTGCCTGCGAACCTTGACACTGACAAAAAGGCTTCTGAGGGTAACATAAATAAACAGGTTTGCTGAAAATGGTCTCCTTGTTTTCCCCAATAACCTCCACAATGTGTTAGAAATTACCTCACTTCAGCTTCTCAGTACTTACTATTTTCCACATTTTACAGTTGGGAAATGACTTCCCTGAGATCACATCCTAATCAACTAAGAATGAACACTAGACTCTGGCTCTTTTGATTCCAAATCTTTTTATTTACATATATTTCCATCAAGAGGTGGCAGAAGGTAAAGGAGTATAGAAAACAAAGTGTGTGAAACGCCCGATGTGGTTGTAATTCCAACACTTTGGGAGGCCAAGGAGGGCATACTGCTTGAGCTCAAGAGTTCAAGCTAGCGAGACCCCATCTCTACAAAAAAAATTCGCTGGGGCTGGGCGTGGTGGCTCACGCCTGTAATCCCAACACTTTGGGAGTACGAGGTGGGTGGATCACGAGGTCAAGAGATCAAGACCATCCTGGCCAACATGGTGAAACCCCATCTCTACTAAAAATACAAAAATCAGCTGGGTGTGATGGTGCACGCCTGTAATCCCAGCTGCTCGGGAGGCTGAGGCAGGAGAATCGCTTGAACCCGGGTAGCGGAGGTTGCAGCAAGCCAAGATCACACCACTGCACTCCAGCCTGGGCAACAGAGCGAGACTCTGTCTCAAAAAAATAAATAAATTAGCTGGATGTGGTGGCACACCCCTGTGATCCCAGCTACTCGGGAGGCTGAGGTGGGAGGATCACTTGAGCCCAGGAGGCAAAGGTTGCTGTGAGCCAAGATCACACCACTGCACTCCAGCCTGGGCAACAGAACTAGACCTGTCTCTAAATAAAAAACCCCAAGATGAAACAAAATGCATGACGGGTTACCAAATAAATAACAGACAACAGTGATTTTAATCTAGTCTTTCACATTTGGCCATCTTTTCCTAGCTATTCCTTTGGAAATAAATGCTGCCTTGTCATTTTCTCTAATATTGGCAATGAGACAGCAGGGAAGGCTTCAGATCTAACCTCAGAGAATGTCAAAGGGGCACAAATACTCCTATGTCTTTTCCCTTCAGCACAGCAGAAAAGAGAGTCACTGTATAATCAAACTCCATCCAAAGTTAACTGAGTCTTTTGCCACATCCTTTGGCCCTAGCATTAAAGTTTCTCATACAGCTTTAGGCAGTTAACTGACTTGCCAAAAATGACCAGCGATATGGTACAAAGCTATAAGAGAGGCAGGCAAGCCAGGCTTTTCCCAGCATTGGAGATGAACGCTCAGAATTTTTCTGTACCCAGTCATCTTATATGCAAAAGCGTCAGCTGTCTTAGAAATCTGCCATTAACTCTCGGCCGGGCACAGTGGCTCACGCCTGTAATCCCAGCACTTTGGGAGGCCGAGGCGGGTGGATCACGAGGTCAGGAGATTGAGACCACCCTGGCTAACACAGTGAAACCCCGTCTCTACTAAAAATACAAAAACAATTAGCCGGGCATGGTGGCGGGCACCTGTAGTCCCAGCTACTCTGGAGGCTGAGGCAGGAGAATGGCGTGAACCCAGGAGGCGGAGCTTGCAGTCAGCCGAGCTTGTGCCACTGCACTCCAGCCTGGGTGACAGAGCGAGACTCAGTCTCCAAATGAGGAAAAAAAAAAAAAAAGAACAGAACAGAAATTTGCCATTAACTCTTGAATCATGGGGACAGGGCAATCTTCTACTTCAGAACTCTTGGGAAGAAGAGAATAAAAATATTCTATGCCATACTAAAAATGAAAAGGCGGAGGAGGCCAGCAGTCCACAGCCCAGGGTTTCTCCAAGTGTAGTTCAAGAATCATTTGTATGAAAATGTCTATGGTGTGCAAGAATATCTTAGAATGCAGATTCCTAGGCCTTAAGAATAATCTTTAGTAAGCTCTTTGGGTAATGCTAGAGCCACTAAATTTGAAAAACATTGCTTCCCTAATCTAACAAAGGCAAAGAAGAGGCGAGAAAGTAAGAATTGTATTTGCTTATTCTATAATACCAGGTGCTGATTAAAAGTACACTTAGTAAAGAAGGACTTGCTGAATTTTCTCAACAGCTTGATTCAAAATGTCAATTCTGTTGGCCGTGTGGGTAAAGAGCTTTAATTTCCTGGACTCCTTTCAGGATCATTGCAATGCATACTTTTCTGGGAGTCAGAGAATCTGGGCTTTTTGCCATCTTCCTCACACCCTGGCTAGGGCCTAATTCAGATGGGATGGATTCCACACCCTGATATTTTTATCAGCGGCATGGTAGTCACCCAATGGAAACCAGTGACAGAAATGTAGTCCTTGGTCTTAGCACCCAAAAGGTGAGGAGCACCGGTAGTGCAGGGAATGGAGAGGGTTCCTCACACACTGAGTGACAGAAGAGGCTGGCTGTGTCACTGGTGTGTAAGGGTTGACACTAGCACTAGACAGGATTTTTCTTAGGATTCCACATCCAGGTAGATCAGAATCTCTTAACCTGGAGCACACTGTACCCACTTTAGAGCAGCTATAGATCCCTGGAACTATGTGAATTTTAGGTGCTTGCTTAGACAACTGTGAGAGGATATGGAAGATTCCCTATGAAGAATATATGGCACAAAAGAAATCAAGAACCTCTGATGTACCAAAGGGTTATTATGACAAAAGAAGATGCCCATGGCCTTCAAATGAACAGCAACCTGAAAGCACTTGTACTGAAGCGCTTACAAATGACACTTCCACCACCTCATCTCACCAACTATGGGTCCTGCTTTGATGCTGTTTTCAATTTTCTTTAATACTGTATTTATTTATTTATTTTTGAGATGGAGTCTAACTCTGTCATCCAGGCTGGAGTGCAGTGGTGCAATCTGGGCTCACTGCAGCCTCCATCTCCCCGGTTCAAGTGATTCTCCTGCCTCAGCCTCCCAGGCGCCTGCCACCACAGCTGGCTAATTTTTTTTTTTTTTTTTTTTTTTTTTTTTTAAGTAGAAACAGGGTTTCAATCATATTGGCCAGGCTGGTCTCAACCACCTGACCTCAAGTGAGCCACCCACCTCAATCTCCCAAAGTGCTGGGATTACAGGCTTGAGCCACCACACCCCGGCCTCTTCAATTTTCAAAGATTTTTTAAAGTTGAAATTTTGGCGAAAGCATAGCAGGCTATCATCACAAAAATTCCAATGTGGACAAGAACCACTATAAACTGTGACTTTCAGGAATTAGCACAGGGTTTGCAGCCAGAAAACCTGAATTGGGTCTGCCTATCTTTCAGTGCCCATGTAACCTACAGCAAGTCCCATGACACCTCTGAGGCTCAGTAGCCTCATCTGCAAAATGGCAATTATACTAACTGCTGCACTGAGTAATTATTAGCATTAAAATGAAAGTGCTTTGCCATCTGCTAGAAGCTATGTTAAGCTTAAGGGCTGTTACTGATGTAGCTTTTTTTTCTTTATTACTATTCTGAAAGAAACAGCAGGTATACGGAGTCAAATGCTGAGAGCTAATTGGACCAGGCTTGACTTCCATTTTTTGTCTTTCTGTTTTTAACTGACACACTAAAATGCCTACAAAAATCCTTTAACAAAGACCATGAACCAAAGAGTTGTCAACAGTTCGAGAGACTGACCATGATAAATGAGCATCAAAACTAAGTTCATGTGAATCAATGAAAGAATTTGGGTGGCGGGGTGTGGAGAAGAGACTGCATATTCTGGGGCAAGCAAGGATCCAAACTAACAGTCATAAAGCGTTCTTCATACACATCCTGTTTTGGTATGCACGCTTGCCGCCACCACTGTTTTGGCACCGGCTATCACCCCCACCCAAACCAGCAGGAAGACCAACTCCCAAGAATGAATGTAAGAAGTGGAGACGCAGGATGCGCAATCTTTTCCTTCCCAAGAATGCAAACTGCTCCAGCATCTCCTGCTCTTGACCCACTGATGGTTAAAGAGGCTCAAGACTGAGACAGGTGAGCACACAATCTCATTTAGCACAAGTATCGACACAGGGAATTCCAAAAGGTTAACGTACCAGTGGTCAAATATTGTGAATCTGACCTTCTAGGCTTCTCTTTGACATAGGCCAGGCATGTTTATATCTAGCTTTCATACCACAGCCCACTCTAAGACCCTGGATCAGTCTATTTTCACTCCAGTATACTTTTTGGCAAAGTGCAAACCAATTTTTTTAAAAAAGCTACTGCCTCTTTCTGAAGTCCCCATAATCAATATGTCTAAGTGATGTGTTTAGAATACAAGCTCCAGATCACCTGTGCCCTCCTGCAAATAACATCCCACCTGGCTGAAGTTTGGTTTTTTTTTTTTTTTTTTTGAGACAAAGTCTCGCCCTGTAGCCAAGGCTGGAGTACAGTGGTGTGATCTCGGCTCACTGCCACCTCTGCCTCCCAGGTTCAAGCGATTCTCCTGCTTCAGCCTCCCGAGTAGATGGGACGACAGGCACGTGCCATCACACCCAGCTAATTTTTTGTATTTTTAGTAGAGACAGGGGTTTCACCATGTTGGCCAGGATGGTCTTGATCTGTTGACCTCGTGATCCACCTGCCTCGGCCTCCCCAAGTGCTGGGATTACCGGCGTAAGCTATCGCGCTTGGCCTGAAGACTTAAATCATCACCATCATCAGTTATCTATCAGGACTCCCCTTGGGCATGTGATTCTTTAAGACGTGTATTGTTCAGGTAAAATAGTGAGTAGTACCTACAAGTGACGTTATAACCTTCTTGATAAGAAGTTAGCCTTGGATATCTCAGATTCTTCAATAACCAACTATTAATGAAACTTAACACTGCTGTACTTTTTAGACATCAAGCTGTAACAAGAACTCATATCAAGAAGACTACTTTCGGCCAGGCACAACGGCTCATGACTGTAATCCCAGCACTTTGGGGAGGTCGAGGTGGACGGATCACCTGAGGTCAGGAGTTCGAGCATGGTGAAACCTCGTCTCTACTAAAAATACAAAAATTAGCCGGGCGTGGGTGGCAGGCGCCTGTAATCCCAGCTACCTGGGAGGCCGAGGCAATTGCTTGAACCCAGGAGGCAGAGGATTCAGTGAGCCAAGATTGTCCCACTGCACTCCTGCCTGGGCAACAGAGCAACACCCTCTCTCAAAAAAAAAAAAAAAAAAAAAAGATGATGACAACGACTACTTTCTATGGCCTATTCAACACAGCTCATGGTTGGATTCTTCTTCGGACCGAACCATGAATACACTCAGAACACGAACACACCACTCACTGCAGAGTATTATTTTAGGATTTGTTGGCAACTGGCGAAGAAGGAGGTTCTATGCTAGTCACTGATCACTGAGGTAGAAACACACCCTACAATAGCAGAAGAGAGACAAGGACGTTGACACAAATGCAACATAAAATGCCTGGGAGTGATGTGCCTTCTCCTGTGTTAAAAGGGAAGATTCCTGAAGCCATATACCTAACACAATTTTCTCTCAGCTTCAACTCTAGGGATCAGGTCAGCCTCACTTCTGGAAAACATGTTTCACTATGATGTTTATCAAACGCAACTTAAACTAGGGATTCAAATACAATTACACAGTCACATTCCTGTAATGAGGACACATCATCTCACTAGGTGGGGTTCTCTGCTTCTTAAAGAAAGAAAAGATAAGGAAACGATCATCAAATGGGTTACACCATCATATCCTGCAACTGAGCTCTGACGGAAGCGGGAGTCCGAGGGCACTGACCGGACTAGGGCAGAGGGCCAACTGCAGGGTTTGGGGAAAGCCTTTTCTGGGCTCCTATTGGAAAGGTGCACTGGGTGGATCATAGCCAAGCTTCTTTGACACACAGGGGCAGCAGTTGAGAGATGATCACATAGAGCTTTCAGTAACTCCCAAAAGGACTAGAGCATATGAGAGATGATAAAGGCCCAGAGAGAGAGGATTTGCCCTTGCCTTAGTCCCCAGCCAAACTCACTCACTGATGAAGTATCCACTGAGACCTAATGTCTCTGATAGATTAAGTGGAGTGTAACACTCCACTTAAAAGCAAACAAGTGATATTTTCTTGAAACCTACAATTTTAGTTAAAAAAAAATTGTTAAAAAAAAATAGGAGTGCGGGTGGAGGACAGATGACTCTCAAACCAAACCCTCATCTGCCCTGGAATCACTACTGCATTCCCACCGGTAAACATTTCTGTCTCTTGGTAAGTTGCCCAGAAATTTAAAAACATTTCTAACACAGCCACTTGTTTGTTTGGTTTCAAGAGAAAGAGGTTAAAAAGAAACATCTACTCCCAGGAAGAGGGCAAGCTAATAAAATGACAGTCCTGCTAATATATGACCAAAAGGAGAATGATCTTAACAGAGTAGTACCATGCTGACTAGCGGTTCTTTGATTTCTAACAATTTATAGCAATTGTCTTTTAATCCACTGATAGGAAAGAAAGTAAAATTAAGAACTGTATTTATTGGAAAACAGTTCCTATTCCTTTTGGGTGGGGGTGTGAGGGAGGCCTGCTGCCCAGGCTAGAGTGCAGTGGCACAATCTCAGCTCCCAGGCTAAGCGATCCTCCTGCCTCAGCCTCCTAAGCTGTGACTACAGGCACTTGCTACCACATCCGGCTAATTTCTGTATTTTTTGTAGAGATGAGATTTCGCCATGTTGTCCAGGCTGGTCTCGAACTCCTGAGCTCAAGCAATCCACTCACCTTGGCCTCCCAAAGTGCTGAAATTACAAGCATGAGCCACTACACCCAGCCCAGTTCCATTCCTAAATACTAGTTTTGACATAACTTAGAGGTAGGTGTGTGTGTATATATATTAAAGCTGCTTTCTTAGTCACAACATCAAGATGGTGGATCCAAGCTTCTCCATTCTTAAATGAGAATATTACTTCCTACATTTCAAAAGCATGAACAATACATCATCTCATTTGATCTCCAAACTAACTCTGTGGGTAAGTTATCACTCCATGGGTAACTAATTCTGTGAGTAACCTTTAAGATGGGTTATTATCCCAACTATATGAAACTGGGAGTTCAGAAAAGTTACTGAGTTGCCCAAAGTCTTCTAACTCCTAAGTAACAGAGCAAGGTCTAAGACTCTCTTTCTTTTGTTCATATGTATGTATGTATATATTTGTGTATTTATCTTGAGACAGGGTCTTGCTCTGTCATCCAGACTGGAGTGCAGTGGCATGAACACAGCTCACTGCAACCTCGACCTTCTGGGTTCAAGGCTCAAGCCGTCCTCCTGTCTCAGCCTACTAAGTTGCTGAGGCCACAAGCATGTGATATCATGCCTGGCTAATTTTTAAAAACTTTTTGGAGAGATGGGGGTCTATCTTGCCCCAGCTAGTTTCAAACTCCTGAGCTCAAGAGACCTCCCTGTCTTGGCCTCCCCAAGTGCTGGGACTGCAAACGTGAGCCACTGTGCCTGGCCTAAAACTCCACTTTCTAATACAGTAGCAACTAGCCAAATGTGACTATTTAATTAGAATAGCCACATGTGCCTATTTAAATCTAAATTAATTAAAATTAAATAAAAATTAAAAATCAGTTTTTCAACTCAAGTATGTTCAACAGCACATGCGGCTAATGGTTAGTGTTATAGAAATAGTTCTATCTTCACTTAACATACTATTGGACAGGGCTGGTCTAGCAGATAGTTCTTTTGAATTCATAACTTGGAGAAAAGATCCCATGGTGGCCGCGCAAGGTGGCTCACACCTGTAATCCCAGCACTTTGGGAGGCCTAGGCGGGTGGATCACGAGGTCAGGAGATAGAGACAATCCTGGCTAACACGGTGAAACCCCGTGTCTACTAAAAATACAAAAAATTAGCCAGGCATGGTGGCGGATGCCTGTAGTCCCAGCTACTTGGGAGGCTGAGGCAGGAGAATGGTGTGAACCCGGGAGGTGGAGCTTGCAGTGAGCCAAGATCGCGCCACTGCACTCCAGCCTGGTGACAGAGCCAGACGCCGTCTCAAAAAAAAAAAAAAAAGATATGGAGTGGAGGGTGAGGAGTGGGGTTAGTGGGAGTCAGCAGGATGACAGGGTATCGGGGTGGCAGAGGATGTTGGAGATTACAACAGGAGGTGGGGGACACAACAACAACAACAAAAAGATCCCATGGCATCCCAGTATGTATGTATGTATGTATGTATGTATTTATTTATGAGATGGAGTCTCACCCTGTCGCCCAGACTGGAGTACAGTGGTGCAATCTCAGCTCACTACAACCTCCACCTCCCAGGTTCAAGCAATTCCCCCTGCTTCAGCCTCCCAAGTAGCTGGGACTACAGGCATGCACTACCACGCCTGGTTAATTTTTTTGTGTGTGTATTTTTAGTAGAGACTGGGTTTCGCCACGGTAGCCAGGCTGGCCTCGAACTCCTGACCTCAAGTGATCCACCCGCCTCAGCCTCCCAAAGTGCTGGGATTACAGGCATAAGCCACCAGGCTCAGCCCATCCAAGTATTTAATAAAGATAGCCTGATAGTGACAATGTCAAATCATAACCCCTTCCGGTCTTATTACAAGAAACACTGAAGATTTAGGAAGTTGGTTTATCTTTCCAGGGGTTATAAAAACTGAAAAACTAAAAATTACTTATAATTTTTAGCAGGGGGGTATATGAAAAATCTCTATCTTCTGTTCAACTTTGCTGTGAAACTGAAACTTCTGTAAAAAAAATAAAATCTATTTTAAAAGATTCAGGGGAGCCTCTCTGTACCTATTCTGGTTCGGGGATTGTTCAATAAACAAAATTAAACTTAGGCCAGTTGCAGTGGCTCACGCCTGTAATCTCAGCACTTTGGGAGGCCGAGAGAGGCAGATCACTTTGAGCCCAGAGTTTGAGACCAACCTGGGCAACATGGCAAAACCGCATTTCTACTAATAATACAAAAACTAGCTGGACGTGCTGGCCTGCACCTGTAGTCTCAACTACTCAGAAGGCTGAGGTGTGAGGATGGTTTGGGCCAGGAGGCAGAGGTTGCAGTGAGCTGAGATTGCGCCACTGCACTCCAGCCTGGATAACAGAACCAGATCCTGTCTCAAAAATATATATAAACAAATTTTAAAAATAAAAAGTTTTCTTTTGGCTCATTTTATATCTTTATCATCACCATTACTGTTATTATATCGGCTCAGCCTATCATAAAATAAGTTGTAGTCTCTGTATCCTTTGATTTCTTTTATTATCTCTGCACAAACTGGGCTAGCCTAAGGTCCTAGATTCTGTCTACTGGTTACTAAATCCTGAACATCTCATTAGTGAGTCACAACCTAATCCATTTTTTAAAAAATTTAGTTTTAAAAGAGCTTTACCAAAATGTATTTCATTCACATGTACTCAGGAAAAAGAATGTTGAAACCTAGGTTGCATATTTGGTGAAGAATAATGTAAGTAATGATTCCCAAGTTACAAATAACAAAAACATCATTAAGAATTGCAGGACCAGGCATAGTGGCTCACACCTGTAATCCCAGTACTTTGGGAGGCTGAGGTGGGCGGATCACCTGAGGTCAGGAGTTCAAGACCAGCCTGGCCAACATGGCGAAACCACGTCTCTACTATAAATACAAAAATTAGCTGGGCGTGGTGGCCGGTCCCTGTAATCTGAGCTACTTGGGAGGCTGAGGCAAGAAAATCGCTTGAACCCAGGAGGCGGAAGTTGCAGTGAGCTTAGATCGCACCACTGCACTCCAGCCTGGGAGAGCAAGTGAGATTTTGTCAAGAAAGGAAAGAAAGAAAGGAAAGAAAAGAAAGAAAAAGAAAGAAAGAAAGAATTGCAACTTCAGACAGAGAGAGACCGTAGTAATCAATCCTGGCACTTTTAAGAAGAAATTTTAACTCTGCTGTGGGTGCACAGGAACATCATTAAAAATGAAAAAAACAAGCTCGGTCAAGAAGACAGAGCAAGGTCTTCGAAGATCTATACGACAAAAATAATTATTTCCTCACATGTTATTCAAGGTTTTTCTACTACTTGCACATGGGAAAATAATAAATTGAGGGTTAACTGTAGCATTAGAAACATGGTACTCTACGCTTTTTTTCAAGGATTCTCAATTATAAAAGACTGACAAGAGACAAACAAGCTTCTCTCACATCCAGAAAGAATACAGGAGGAGACCCTTTTCTGATTTGTCTAGGTCAGAAAAACTTCCATGTTTTCCTTTGAAAGGTTATCCTCTGCAACAGCTCTCATGCCAGAACGTTTTTCTTAATTTTCACCTTAACCTTATGACCCTGTACACCTTTAAACATCAAAGAGAAAGGCTGCAGGGGAAGCTTTGAGAACAAAGTGTACCAAACATGACCAGTTTCTTCTGTGCGTCTTCATCCTGGATACAGTGGCATTCCTGGTCTTAATCTTTGGATTTCAAGACCAGCTCCCTATCTCTGCCATCTGTCCTCTCCCTCAAGATATGTGCGAGACATCATTATTGAAAATTTAGGGCCTAGACTATATAAGCCTCTGCTATCTGGCACTCTGTATTTGGTAGAGTTAAGTGATGTTAAATTTGAAACTTATGTTTACATGATGAGAATAAAGAATACTGCGAAATGATTCTGTTTAATAGCACATCAGAAACCAACTTCTATATCTCACAGTTGAGATGCTATGAACAGAGCATATCAAGCAGTACAGAGAGGTATGTAGGAATTAGGGGATTCTTTAATCCCTTAAACTTTATGGAAAGGTCATACCCCAACACTGAATGACATATAGAAACAGAACAACCCTGAAGGGAAGGGAACCACTGAAGCACACTGTGTCCTACAGATATGACCATGTCAGGACTGACAGCCAGTCCTACATGGTAACTATGTGCAAGTATTCTGGAAGATGAGGTAGATGGGTTTTTTCCTTCCTGGAGGCAGCAAAATTCAAAAGAGAAGAATTTGATAAAAGATACCAACCAGAAATGATGAGACAAAATACAGCCATAACTAAAGTGCCCATTCCTTCAGCTTGAGGGCTCTGCCTACCTCCTAAGTTGTACAACAAACTTAAATCTGAGAGCTGTTTTCAGAAACACCTCAGGCTGGCTGGGCGTGGAGGCTCATGCCTGTAATCTCAGCACTTTGGAAGGCCGAGGTGGGCAGATCACTTGAGGTCAGGAGTTTGAGACCACCCTGGCCAACATGGCTAAACTCCATCTCTAAAATACAACAAATACAAAAATTAGCTGGTGCACGCCTATAGTCCCAGCTACTCGGGAAGGCTGAGGCGAGATAATTGCTTGAACCCAGGAGGCAGAGGTTGCAGTGAGCTGAGATCGTGCCACTGCACTCCAGCCTGGGCGACAGAGTGAGACTCTGTCTCAAAAAATAAATTAATTAATTAAAAGGTATGGAGTGGAGGGTGAGGAGTGGGGTTAGTGTGAGTCAGCAGGATGACAGGGTGTCGGGGCAGCAGAGGATGTTGGAGATTACAACAGGAGTTGGGGGACACAGGGTAGTGGTGAGGGAGGGTTACTCACTAGGTAGGGGTCTGGCAAAAAAAAAAAAAAAAAAAAAAAGAGCCTCGTTTTTGGGAACACGAGACCCTATCCATGTACCAACAGGGACGTAAATGAGGAGGAAATTCACACCTGAAACTATTCCCAGTCCTCAACATTCTCTCTCATAATCTAAGCATTTCTTACCTACTTCCTTCTCTAGAAAAGCTGATAACAAGACTATGTCCATAGCTGAAGGTGGATCTTGGTATATGGGAAAATGCAATATTCTCATAGAAGCAGGTCATTTCTATTCCCACAGGAAAGGCAATTATTCTCACTTCACAGACACAGAGAACAACCCAAAGTATACAATTAGATATTCAGGACAATTTTAGAATCCGGGCTTCTGACAGAATGGGAGTGTTGTTTCAAACTCCATGCCCAGAATTCCAACAGGTTTTCAATACAGTGGTATCTATTTCAGTTTGTCGGACTCTCTCTCTCTCATACACACATGCACACACTGCACTTTACAACTGGCTGTCTTCATTCATTCCTTCATTCAGTGCCAGGCACTGGGGACTGATAAAATATATATATATATATAAATGATACTTTCTCAAAGAGATCATAGTCTAGTAGGAGATACAAGCATATAAGCAGATAACCGCAATAACCAAAGCATCATTTGTCTTTTTTTTTTGTTTTTTGAGATGGGGTCTCACTCTGTTGCCTAGGTTGGAGTGCAGTGGTGCAATCTCGGCTCACTGCAGCCTCCGCCTCCCAGGTTCAAGCAATACTCCTGCCTCAGCCTCTTGAGTAGCTGGGATTACAGGTGCGCCACCATGACTGGCTAATGTTTGTATTTTAGTAGAGACAGGGTTTCACCATGTTAGCCAGGCTGGTCTGGAATTCCTGACCTCAGGTGATCCACCCTCCTCGGCCTCCCAAAGTGCTGGGATTATAGGCGTGAGCCACCGCGCCTGGCCCATTTGTCTTAACAACATAAAATATTACAAGAAATGCTAAGTAAGGAGACTAATAGATAAATCCTATTAAACAATGATCTCCAGTAGCCCCTGTTACTACACGAAAGACAGGAGAAAGAATGCAGGGCACTCAATCTGTGCACTGCTTTTAGATCCTGAACATACTACAGGTCCTGAGAAGTAGCATTATGCTCTCAGAATTAGTGCTGTAATTACAGTTAGTATCCCACGTGTCAGCACTGAATTGCTCTTTATTTTGTGTTTTGGGTACATTTTGGCAGCCCAAATTTTGGCTGTTCAATGTCTTGAGGGCAGGTACCATGCCTCTTACTTCTTTAATCTTGGTAGCATCTAGGACTACCCTAGGCACAAAGTAGACACTAAGTATATGATGTCCTTGGTGAAAGGGACAAGTAGATGAGAAACTGGGTAGCTATCTTGTTTCTCCACAGTATGGACTGGAAGGTTTGGAGTGTTTTGTAAAGCACAGCATTGCCCTACCTGATCACATTGCTGATACAATGAACAAGCCACCTAACACTTTAACTGGGGGTAGAGAGTCCTTCACTGGAGGGCCACAGATGACGACAGCATAATGTAGGTAAATAGTCTGGCAGTGAACTGCAGTAAACAAAAAGATTAATTTGGGACTTAAGCTCCCTGGGCTGATGTTTAGGATAGAAATAGACCCCAAGCTGGGCAATGTGGCTCACACCTGTAATCCCAGCACTTTGGGAGGGTTAGGCAGGAGGACCGCTTGAGCCCAGGAGTTCAAGACCAGTCTGAGCAACACAGGTAGACTCCATCTCTATAAAAAGTAAAAATAATTAGCCAGGCATAATGGCTCACACCTATAGTCCCAGGGCTATTCAGGAGGCTGAGGTGGGAAGATCTGCTTGAAAGCCAGAGAGGTGGAGGCTGCAGTGAGCCATGATCATGCCATTGCACTTTAGCCTGGATGACAGAGCAAGAACTTGTCTCAAAAAAAAAAAAAAAAAAAGTTAAAAGAAATAGACCCCAGGCTTCTTACACTTGTTATAAGGTTCTCTTAGAAATGGACCCTATCACTATTGTGGTAGGTCCATTCTGACTTGCTTAAAAGCCTTCAATGGCTTTCCATTGCACTTAAAACCAAATCCAGCTGGGCATGGTGATGCCCACCAGTAGTCCCTGCCACTAAGGAGCCTGAGGCAAAAGGATTGCTTGAGCCCAGGAGGTTGAGTCCAGCCTGAACAACATAGCAAGACCCTATCTCTTAAAAATTAAAATGAAGGCCGGACACGGTGGCTCAGGCTGTAATCCCAGCACTTTGGGAGGCTGAGGCAGGAGGATCACGAGGCCAGGAGATCAAGACCATCCTGGCTTGATGGTGAAACACGGTGAAACCCCGTCTCTACTAAAAATACAAAAAAAAAAAAAAAAAAAAAAAATCAGCCAGCGCTGTGGTGGGCACCTGTACTCCCAGCTACTTGGGAGGCTGAGGCAGGAGAATGGCGTGAACCCAGGAGGTGGAGCTTGCAGTGAGCTGAGATTGTGCCACTGCACTCCAGCCTGGGCAACAGAGCAAGACTCCGTCTCAAAAAAAATAAAATTAAAATTAAAAGCCAAATCCACCTCCTCCATGTGGGTGATAATGCCCTGGCTCTAGCCCTGCCCACCTTATCCATCTTCACTTGCCCCTTCTCTCTCTCCACCATGCCCCAGCCACACTGGCTTACTTGATGATCTCCAAACACACCAACTTCTGGCCTGCACCAGGCCCAGACACTTGCTTTTTCTTCTCTGAGCCCTCTTCCTGCTTTCTGAATGGCCAGCTTCATCTGATCCTTTAGATCTCAGCTCAAATCTTTCCTCTTCAGTGAGGCCTTTCTTCAACATCTTATTCAAAGTGACCCCATCTTATTCCTATTACTTATTAACACACCAATCAGTTAATTTACTTGATAGTACTTACCATGCTCTGAACTTACCAATTGCATTTCAAGGTGATCCCTGCTCTGAAATTTCTTGTCTACTACTAGTCTTGCCCTTCTAAATATAAATCACCTGAGAGCAAGAACCGGATTTATCTTGCTGTATCAACTATCACATATTAGGTACTCAAAGATTTTGAATGAATGAATGAATGAATGAATGAATGAGAGCTAGGAAAATACGGTAGCAGTCAGCCAGCAGATACTGAGTTAAAGTGAAAAACATCAGTTCTCCCACCATGAAGCCAGAAGTTGTATGATTGTTTTTTGACTTATGGTGTATCCAAGTAGTGATAACATACAAACAGAAAAGAGAGAGAGCCTATGTTCTCTGCTGATGATTTAAAAAAGAAATGTCAGAAAGATCAAAACCTCACCAGCTCCAGTTTCAGCTCTGTTTATAATGCTGTTGGTATTAAAGGCAAATTTCCTTACTTCTAACAGGTTCCAAGGTTTGGTTTCATTTTTCCCCTAAGGGATGGACTTCTGCACCCACTGAGCCCCGTGCTGTGACAGCGCCATCAACGACTCTACTCAGCCATGCTCACACCCAGGCCAGCCTTAGAGTATCTCAGGATCTCACTCTACATAAAACTGTGGTTGATTCAAAATACCAGAAAAGAGGTTTCTCTTCCTAAGAACCAGAACATGAAGGCAAAGCATATGCGAGAAGTGGTTCTTCCTCACAATACCCCAGCTCAAGATCTGCCCCTCCTATAAAGGGAAGTATAACAGAGTGAAAACTCTTTCAAAGGTGCAATTCCAAAGTAAAGGAAAATTCAGTGGCACCCTTTACACCTAATTTAAACCAGGTTTGACCCTTTAAACCCAGTTTGTTTCACTGAACTTGATCAATTAGTTATCTTAACTATTTAGTGATTGAGCTCTAAACTTGGAAAGTCATGAGAAAGAAAAGAGTGGAAAATAAAACCCATCATCCTTGTTTTATGTTAGATGCTTCCCATGGCATACTCAGTAAACACAGTCATGTCCTAAAAGCAATCTACCAAATGCTGAGAGAGAGAGGCACTTACGCGGCATGATCCCTTGGCTCACCAGTTCTTCCCGGGTCCGGCGCTGCTGGAGTTTCAACTGTAGCACTGTAGGACAGCAGAGAGAGAGGAGAGATGAGGGGTCAGTTGGGTATTCCACCTCAAAAAACACATTTTCAAATGCAAAAAAAAGTCTAAAACAGAAGGATGTAGTGTGAAAGAAGGGTCCCCTTGAAGTGCAACTGTCTGTAATTGCAGAAGTGGCCTGATACAGCAGAGTTTCCGTATTCTGCTGTGGGCGGTGAGAGGAAGTTGCGAAGGGTCTTGCAGGGCGATAACAATCCACAAAGCACCAGAGTCTTGCCCTTTGCTCAAAACCTCCAAAACACTGAGTCCTCCTCCTAAAACTTTTTTAAAAACACCTATTCCAAACTCAAAATATCATAATGAGGACCATCACCCAGCAAAAAAGCTTTCCAGATGCTCTACGCTTAACAAATGTTTACCACCATAAGTATACTGAATGAAAGAACTACTCACACAGATCAGGAAGTACTATTTGTAAACTTTTTCTTTTGTATCTAAAAATTATAGCCATTTCACCAAGCAATGCCTTTTTCTAGCCTAGAAAATATTTTACCATTAATATGCCTCTGTTTTTCTTCTTTCTCTTCACTTAGAGCCTTTTCTGTTGAGGTGAAACAATTGAGCTAGATGACTCAAAGCACATCCGGGCTAGGGGAGACTGATGGGTGTTTCTCTTATTTTCACTCTGGCAATACTGCTTAATGAAACAACTTAATAGGGATTTTTTTAAAGTTAAAAATCAACTATCAGCCAGGCGCAGTGGCTCATGCCTACATGTAATCCCAGCACTTTGGAAGACTGAGGCGGGCAGATCACAAGGTCAGGAGTTCGAGACCAGCC
This sequence comes from Pongo abelii, assembly GCF_028885655.2. Classification (NCBI taxonomy): domain Eukaryota; kingdom Metazoa; phylum Chordata; class Mammalia; order Primates; family Hominidae; genus Pongo; species Pongo abelii. Next base: position 46,944,554 of record NC_085929.1, read on the forward strand.
TGGCCAAGACAGTGAAACCCCGTCTATACTAAAAATACAAAAATTAGTCGGGTGTGGTGGCACGCGCCTGTAGTCCCAGCTACTCAGAAGGCTGAGGCAGGAGAATTGCTTGAACCTGGGAGGCAGAGGTTGCAGTGAGCCGAGATCACACTACTCTCTCTCTCACTCCAGCCTGGGTAACAGAGTGAGAGGCTGTCTCAGGAAAAAAAAAAAAAAAAAAAAAAAATCAACTATCTTTCTTTCAAAAGCCAGTTAAACCTAAAGGGTGTTACAACTACAAACTACGCAGAATGACGATGGCACAGCTGTCATTCAGAGACTAAATGAGAAACTGCAGAGGTTGCAGTGAGCTGAGATCATGCCACTGCACTCCAGCCTGGGCGACAGAGCAAGACCCCATCTAAAAAAAAGAAAAAAAAAGAAAACGTTCAGAGAAGGAGGGTTAGGAGGATCCCACGGGCCAAGGAAAGCCTCCTTAAATAATTAAGTCTTCAAGTGTAGGGGCCTTCCAAGTCACATATGAAAGGAACCGGAATCTACTGGGAATCATCTTAATATCTGCCTTTTTCTATCCACAGAGCAGTTTTTAGGGAGGCGTCCAAGAATCGCAGAACCATAAACATGCGCCTGCCTACATCTCAAATTCAGTAGATCCAAAGCCAAACTTGTTTTCCTCCCAAAAACCTAATCCCCTTCCCATCCTTCTTACTTCTTTAATGATATCACTATCTTTCCCAGTATTTTTTAAATGTCTGGGCCAACTTCAACTCTACTTCCTCACACTCACACTCCCCTCTTATCAATTTTACCCTGCCATGTTTTCCCATGCTGCAGTGGTAGCTCCCTGGCTGTGTCCTTGCCTGTAGTGTCTCTCTCCCATTTTAAGTTATCTTAATCAAGGCTGGCCAGTTACTCTTCCTCAAGTACCATGAATTTTTTCCTACCTTTTATTCACTTCACCTGGAAATGCCTACCCTGTTCATCTGAACTTCCCCACTCACTCCACAGCATTCAGTTACTCTAGGCCTCCTGTGAGCTACCTTTTATATGTTAGGAAAAAGTATAATATTTTGCCTTGTGTAATAGTAGCCCTTGAACATCTTACTTCTCCTACCAGTTTATAAGTTCCTGGAGAGAAGAGAATATGCCTTACTGATATATGTCCCCCATAGTACTTAATACATAGTAGGCATTCAACAATGGTTTCTTGTACTGAACTGGATCTGAAAAGGATGTTACAAACAGTCTGAGAAACTGAACCAAGAGGCTATTATTATTTTACAAATTAACATTGTTAAGAACAAAGCCTTGGAGAACTAAATAGATAAAAACAGCAGGAGCTACAATAATAGCTGACATTTATGATGCACATACTCTGTGCCAGACAGTTTTACATTCTTTTATATTTTAACTTACTTACTCTTCATAACAGCCATATGAAGATACATTTTGGTGTTTTATTTTTTGAGACAAGGTCTCACTCTGTCACCCAGGCTGGAGTGCAGTGGCATGATCTCAGCTCACCAAGGCCTTGACGTCCCTGGCTCAACGGATCCTCCCACCTCAGCCTCTGGAGTAGCTGGAACTATAGGTGCATGACACCATGCCCGGTAATTTTTTAATTTTTTTTTTGTAGATACAGGGTTTCACCATGTTGCCCAGGTTGGTCTTGAACTCCTGGGCTGAAGTGATCTGTCCGTCTCAGCCTCCCAAAACGCTGAGATTACAGGTGTGAGGCACTGTGCCTGGTCAAGATAGGTATTATTAATCCTATTTTACCGAGAAGCAAAGTGAGGCCCAGCAGGTTTAAGTAATACACCTAAGGCTATCCCACTAATAAGAGGTAGAACAGGATTTGGAGACAAGCATTCTGATTCCAAAACCTGGGCTCCTTACTTTGCCTCTCTAGGATCTTCTGAAAGCCTGCTCTACTGTGATAACAGGAGTGGAGTGTGATCACCTGGCTTTATTCTCTGACGAGAGAGACAAAGGGGCTAAAACGGATGGTTCGACCAGGGTCAAAGGAATTCAGGTGATCAACTTCAGTAAAACAAATTTACTCTAGGAAGTTGATTTCAGAAAAAAATTGTAACCACAGATCAGCAACAATAATTGCATTAATAAAACACAAATAATAAATGAGTGTGCTACTATGTGTCAGACCCTGTGTTAAGTGACTGTCATGCTTTTAACTTATTTAATCCTTTAAAAAAGTCCTGTGAGGATGCTACAGTTATTATCTCCATTTTACAGACGAGGAAACTAAGAATCAGACCTTTAAAAGTTTGCCTTCTGTCACACAGCTCAAAGGTGCCGGAACTAGGATTCATACCCACATCTCTGTGACTCTAAAGTGGAGGCACCTGATCATATGCAATGTGCCTCTTTGTCAGAAAGAAAAAGGAGAGCCAAGCAGGATAAAATGTAAGAGGGATAAAAGGGCAAATAATTGTCATCTTTTAGAGTGTTTCTAAAGCCCAGTGTAAGATGAACTGTTAGAAAATTATTAAATGTGACAAATTAATTTTATTTCAGAGAATAAGGGAACAATGCAATTCAGTAAGTCTGAATACTCCAAAGAAACAATAACATAAGCAATGGCTATTATCCAAGACTAATTTTGAAACATTAACCACTAGCCCTCTTAAGTAAACCATATATAAATAGGGCCATAGGGATATTATATAAACTTCTTGATTGAAAAACTTCTTGCTTCATGAACGCAAAAATTTAAATTTATGAAAGCTAACACATTTAATAAATTTGATTCAAGTTTTCTGTGGAGACTACAGTAAAGGCATATTCAGCTTATATACACATACACATATATACAATCACGTATATATTATGCATGTATATATATATTTATACACACACATACAGCTCCAGTACCAAGAGGAAAGCTTATCTAATAAACCTTTTCCATCTCCAAAACTGAATGAAATTAAAGTTCAGTTATCTGAAAATTCCATCTTGTCCCTCCCAGGAGTTAACTTGGAACTCTGTGCTTATCTGACATCTGACAAAGTTCCCCACTCAAATAACAGAATTATCCTGTATCAGTATCATCTTGGGTATTGCAATAACCTGATTTAGGTATGTGTTGTTTTATGCACTGCATGACCTTCAATGGTTACAAAGAGGGGGAAAAAAGACTGAAGCAGTAAACTCAGAATTATGGCAGTCAACCTATAATTCATTTTGTTTTATAATTTATCTGCTTTATGTTTATCTGTGTAGACTGAAAACGATCCGTCGTCTAAGACTTTCAACTACAAAGAAACAGCTGTTTATATGGAGTTTTTGTTTCCTTGGTCTATTAATTCCTCTTAATTGTAAGCATTCTAAATAAAATGACTTTACATTTCCAGACCTTAGGATTATTCATTTTAGAAGCAATTATTTAATAACCTACTTTCAGTAAATACCACAGAGCCACACGTTCTGTGTTCACTGCCAAAGTTACCAAAATCAGGAATAAATTTCAGAGGCCATAAATTTAATGCACATCCACCCTCACCGAGAAATATCTGAAACAAATGATGATTTT